>NW_005871275.1:382901-458533 GCF_000147115.1 Myotis lucifugus | reverse complement strand
ATACATGTGCTGTGTGTCATACTTAAAAAGCCTTCTCACCCGTAAGCTGGTGTTGCTAAGCAGTTAGAGCATCAGCCTGTGCACCAAAGGGTCGAGGGTTTGATTCCTGGTCAAGGTCATGTACCTAGGTTGCAGTTTCCATCCCCTGGTCAGGGCATGTGCGGGAAGCAACCAATTAATGTGTCCCTTTCACATTGATGTTTCCCTCTCTCTCTCTTCCCCCCTCCCTCTCTCCCTTCCACTCTCTCTAAAAATCAACAGAAAAAATATCTCAGGTGAGGATTAACAACAACAACAACAAAAGACTTTCTTCATTCTAAGATTATTAAAACAATTTTCTCTCATATATTCTTTTCACACTTTTTATGGTTTATTTTGTAATGTTTAATATTTTATCTGTTTTTTGTTTTGGTGTGAGGTTGAATAGGATATAATTTAATTTTATTTCCAGATAAGGAAACACCAGTTTGATTTGTGAATCTGTCATAAATATAATAAGACTGATTTTATTACACAGTTTGTAAACTGTCTCTGAGAGCCACAATAAAAGAAAAGTTCAAAAACACTCTAGAGAATGCTGACATCTTTGGGAAAAGTGTATTATTTCTTGGGAACCACTTTGAAGGCCACAACTCACTCCGATTTAAGAGTCCTGGAGTGTTTACTTCAAAAAGAAAGCCAGTAGAGTTGATACTCTAGTATCAATTATATTACCAAATTAAATTATTTGAGGTGCTCCTGGCACAGGCATTGATCTGGGGCTAAGGCAGGCATTTTGCCACTAGTCCTTTTTTGTAATTTTCCTTTAATTTTTATTTTTTTCAATTACAGTTTATATTCAATATTATCTTGTATTAGTTTCAGGTATACAGCATAGTAGTTAGATAATCATATATTTTACAAAGTGTTCTTCCTAACATTTCCAGTACCCACCTGGCACCATATTATTGACTATGTTCCCTCTGCTGTACTTCACATCCCTTGACTATTCTGTGACTACGAAGCTGTACTTCTCAGTCCCTTCACCTTTTTCACCCAGCTTCCCAAGCCCTCGCCCCTTTGGCAACCGTCAGTCTATTCTCTGTATCTATGAGTCTGTTTCCATTTTGTTTATTCATTTACATTGTTCTTTAGATTCCACATATAAGTGAAATCATATGGTATTTGTCTTTCTCTGGTGACTTATTTCATCAGCATAATATTCTCTAGATTCTTCCATGTTGTCGCAAATGGTAAGATTTTGTTCTTTCCTATGGCCAAGTAGTATTCCATCATATAGGTACCACTGCTTTTCTTATTCACTCTTCTATTGATAGGTACTTGGGTTGCTTCCATAGCTTGGCTATTGTAAATAACGCTGCAGTGAATATAGGGGTGCATATGTTCTTTCAAATTACTGTTTTGGGTTTCTTCAGACATATATCCAGAAGTGGAATTGCTGGGTCATACTTTTTAACTTTTTGAGAAAGCTCCATACAGTTTTTCATAGTGGCTGCACAAATCTGCATTCCCACCAACAGTGCACAAGGGCACCCTTTACTCCACATCCCACTAATACTTGTTGTTTGTGGAATTTATTGATGATGGCCATCATGAAGGGTGTGAGGTGATATCTCATGGTGGTTTTAATTTGCATTTCTCTGATGATTAGTGACGTTGAGCACCTTTTCATAATGTCTATTGGCCACCTGTCACCAGCCTCTAATTTCACTGGGTGCCCCATTACTTTCTTATCGCACCGGGACAGTGACACCTGGCTCCAACCAGCTTGGAGCTAATGCACAATGTTTCATCCTGCCCTTTACTGAATCCTAACACGCACATGAAATGTCCCTTGACAAAGGAGGAATTGTAATCCAATCGGAAGATTACCTACTAGGTCAAATCCCCCATGGTACTAATTCAGGAGGTATAACTGCTCCTTCAGTGAACTTCGTTTATTTGAAAGGCTGTTTGAACATTGTGAACACTTGAACATTTTGGAACTGCTTTCCTAGCAGAGTAAGAGGAGGAACCCAATTCTCACAGAAAAATACACTCACCGTGTTTGCAATAAGGTCCTTGGTTTGAATTCAGTCAAAATTTAGCCTCAGCGGTGTGTGTGTGTGTGTGTGTGTGTGTGTGTGTGTGTGTGTGTGTGTTTTCACTAAACTACTTGACATTGTCAAATGAATCCATATTCCAGAGGGGAAGACTCGAATAAAAATCAAGCATGGCCAGAATGCAACACATTTGAAATAACTGGAAACTAGAGTTTCCCTTGAGGTGCAGTGTGGGAAGGGGAGAAGATGAAAACAGAGTGGATAAAGATGGGAGGAAGTGAAGATTTCACCTTATGCCTTTTCATACTTTTTAAAATTTTCTGACCCATATAAAAATACATATCTGCAAATATAAAAGTTGGAAAGTGTGCCAGGTAAAGTGTTCATGTGTTTAAAATTTATTGATATTGAACCCTGCCATCATAAAAAGGGCACTTTCCTGGAGAAAGAATCTGAGTGAGCGATTCCTGTGAAGGAAGAGGCAGAGCTATTACCTAGATTGTTCATTGGTTTCAGTCTCTCATTCTGTGAATCAGGACTGTCCCCAGAACAAGAATAAGAACTTAGTGGCAGTTCTCAGGGTCTCAGGGGGGAAGGAGGCAACCAATCGATGTCTCTCTCTCATCTCTCTCTCTCTCTCTCTCTCTCCCTGTCTCTCTCTCCCCTTTTCTAAACTCAATAAAAATACATAAATAAAACAGTATGTGCAGAATAATGCAAATATTACAAAAACTAGAATGTGGGAGTACTTTTGTGCTAATGGAAGCTGAACACAATTGTATTAGGCAGATGAACTGATAATTTTGCTTTTCAAAAACAAATTCACTGGAGAAAACATCTCTAGAAGGAGATACAAGGAACAGGTTGTTGGCTTCAGGAAAGTGGGTCCAGGTGGCTAGAGAGTCAGACTTAGGAGAGAGACTTACCTTTCAATTTGTACCATAAAGGAAAATGATTTCAAAATAAATGGGAGGAGGAATTATGTATCCTAGCAAACAACAACAAACAAACAAATGTTACTGAAGAATGGCTGAACTATGCTGACAAGTGATACTGTTGACCACACCCTACATCTTGGCCTTCTTGACTTCCAGGACTGGCTCATCTCCCACCTCTGATGTTCCTTTTTGGCCCTGTCATGGCCCTCTCTTCACCTACAGCTCTGTCATCAACCTTGACTTCATCCTTGGCTGTCCTCCCACTGCACACCTCATTTTGGACAAATGCATTCACTCTCAAGTCTCTCCCCAAATTTCAAAATATATGCCCAAATGCCCCAATATCTCAGCTCATATGCCCTTCAGGCTTCTCAGTCTCAACGTGCCCACCTTTGAATGTATCTAAAAGCCAAGGGAAGACTTTTTGGGCCACATGGAGGAAGCTTTCCCTGCCTGGGGCTGTGCTGGACCAGACTTAAATGACTTGGAAGACAAGATATCATGGGTTAGAGTAAGATAGGAATCTATGTGTTGTATTTACCACTGTATCACCCACAGCTTACATAGCACCTAACACCTATCTATTTGTTGAGAGGAAGAAAGAGAAGGAGGAAGGGAGAAAGATAAAGAGGATGGGGGAGCAGGGGATAAGGAGAACAAGGAAAGAAACGATCTTCATTCAAAACCCAAATAAATATAGGATTTTGGGCAAATAACTCAGCTTCCCTGTCTCTAAGCCTCCATGTCCTCATCTGTAAAAGGAGGCACCAACTCATGGTTGTTTGAAAATTGAATGAGGTAATACATGTAAAATGCTCAGGATAGGGCCTTGAGCCATAAATGCTATTGTTATTACCATAGATGAGGGTCATATAGGTGGTGAGGACCAAGGGTTTGAAACATGCCCGTTTAACTTGACATCCAAGCTCTTTCTCTCCTGTTCTCTGCCCAGTGGCCATTTGCTTAAAGGGCCTGGCATACTCCAGGTTCCCACGTGTCTCCAGCCACACAGGGCCCTATCCCTTCTGGTGAGTGTAATTCTGTTCTGAGAACAACTGGAGATCCATCAACAACTGTTTCTGCGAGCTTGATAAAACCTCACCAACACATCAACAGTCTTTGACACACAAAAATGCAAAGCAGACAGAACCATGAAGATGCACTCAGCCTGTTCTAAGCCTCGAGGAAATGAGCCTGAATCACCGTGCTTGTCAGCTGAGTCTTTCAGCAGCATTGGAAGATCTTGTTCTCAGTAGCAGACCAGATGGCTCAGGGAGTAAGAGGAAGCAGGAAGCTCAGGCCACCGCTCTCGCTGTTGCTGACCAAGTGCTCACTGTGTTGGGAACACTAAGCCAAGCCACACCAGATGGGGAGACACAAGAACAACCGATCCTAGTGGGAGGGAAGGCAACTGAAGAATTCTAGTGTCTGATTCTATTAATGAGCACTCACTCCTTCCCTGAGGTCCTGTAATGCTCTCTTCCTCTCCAAGAAGTAGAGAGAGGTGACAAGTAGCAACTTTCATGGCCTGCATATGTCCCTGACCACAGCAAAGGATCTTTACAAGACACAGTATTAAAAAAAAAAAAAAAGACACAGTATAGCTTGGCAATTAGGAGTCTGAAGTCAGAGAGCATAGGTGTGAATTCTGTTTGCCTCTTATCAGCTGTGCAGCTTTGGGCAAGTTATTTAACTTCTCTGGACCTCAGCCTTAGAATGAAGTTAAATCCAAGGACAGAATGAAGAAATGGAAGGACCTTCAGGACTTGCTATTGTGTGAGACTATAAGTGTTTCTATTGACAAAGGTAGCTGGAATCAAGTTTTTAGCCAAATGCATGCTAACTGATACAAGAGCTGGAATAAATTGTAGAGCCCATCTAACCCAGCTTCCTCATTTGCAGGTGAGGAAACAGAGGTCAGTCAGGTTGGTGATTTGCCCACAGAAATGCAGTGCCTGAGTAGCAGTGCTCGGCCCCCTCACTGCTCTGCAGGAGCTATGACACAAATCCTAAATGGAGCTCCCTGTCCAGTGAGACTGGAGTCAGGACTGATGCCCAGCTAAGGACTGTGTCGGTTGGCCACACCCAGGAAGGAGGTGAATTGTGCCACACAACCGAGGTAGTACAAGAAAATTAGTGATAATCTACTTACTGTTAATGCTTTTCAGTTAACCAAAGAGAATTTATCAGGTACCTACTATAAGCCTCATCCTCTAGGACAGCGGTTCTCAACCTGTGGGTCGCGACCCCTTTGGCGGTCGAACGACCCTTTCACAGGGGTCGCCTAAGACCATCCTGTATATCAGATATTTACATTACGATTCTTAACAGTAGCAACATTACAGTTATGAAGTAGCAACGAAAATAATTTTATGGTTGGGTCACAACACGAGGAACTGTATTTAAAGGGCCAGAAGGTTGAGAACCACTGCTCTAGGAGGTGCTAAGAGTATTCCAAAAATGTGTAGGCTTGGATTTTGCTCTCCACCAGTGTACACTTAGGTTTGTATGACCCTCCACAGCTAACAGGGTGCTCTCATACTCATGAGGTCTTCCAGATTTTGACCTCAAGGTATGGGAAGAGAGAGTGCCGGTCTGTCAGTCTTACTGAGGAGATAGCACGTATGCAACTCTCCACAATAAACCCATAGAAGTGGCACTAGTCTACCTAGGCCACCATAACCAAGTACCACATGGGGGACTTAAGCAACAGAAATTTTCTCATAGCCCTGGAGGCTGGAAGTCTGAGATCAAGGTATTAGTAGGGTTAGTTTCTTCTGAGGCCTCTCCTCTTGCCTTGTAGATGGCTGTTTCCCCCATCGTCTTCCCTCTGTATATGTTTATATCCAAATCTCCTCTTCTTATAAGGCCATTAATCAGATTGGATTAGGGCCCAACTCTATGACCTTATTTAACTTAGCTACCTCTCTAAAGGCCCTATGTCTAAGTACTCACATTCTGAGGTACTGGGGGTTAAGACTTGAATATTTGAGTTTGAGGGGGACACAATTCAGCCCCATAACAGAGGGCATTATTTTTGGAGAACACATCCGCATTGCTATATGTACCCAATATAAGCTAAGGAAACAGCACATCATGGGCATAACCCTCCATAGCAGTGTGGTGGCTGGGGTAGGGAACTGGCATGTGGAGGCAGGAGGTGGGCGTGGTTGCCAGTGATATTGACCATGCAAGAGAGGTCTTACGGGATCTGAGAAGCTGGGTTTTGCCCTCTGCCATAGTCATGCTACACTTGGGCTTTCAACACTCTTCAGGAAGAACTTACCCAAACAGCCTCTACACTTAATGCGTCCATTTAAAGAATATTTACAACAAACACGAGACTTCTGGTTCCCCCAAAAAACTCAGCATCAGCAAGACTACAACCTTGTCTGCATAAGTCAGAAGAGTCAAAGACAAATGGCGTTGTGCAGCACATCTGCCTCCAGCTACCTAGCACAGACAGAATAAAAACAGGTAAAATTTAAATTAATTTAGTCTGACCTCTGACATCCTATGGACTGGATGTCCCCCAAGACCATTTGGGCTCCTATATTCTGACTCTAGTTAGTGTCACAAAAAGCAACAGAAGCAATGAATGCTTCCTTGTTGCTTTCACTCATTCACTCACGCAACAAGTATTAATCAAGTACCTACTATCTGCTGGGTGCTCAGGATGGAAGGGTGAAGAGGTGAGAGGAGGCTTCGTGAAGAAAGTGGCATTTGTGTTTACCCTTGCTGACAGGATAAGCTCTTGATGAGCAGAAGGAATTCCAGGTGGAAGGAAGACATGAATAAAGGCCAGGAAACAGGAGAAACTAACCATATTTACTAGTAGAAATAATGGATAGATAAGGTCTGGTAGGAACCTAGAGAGGATTGTGCCAGGGAAACATGAGCTGCCAGTCTAGTGGGTGGGTAAGATTTGATTGTGCCTGAGAGGGAGCACTTCACCTGGCCATTTGCCCTTCACCTCCTACAGGCTTGACGTCAACCTGCAGAGATCAAGGAGAAGGGGCGGAAGAACCAGAGGAAGGCAGATCATTCTTTCCAGGAAAGGATGGAGAGAGGAAGGAAATGATGACAATGTGCCTTGACTATAAACAACACAGGTATTCTTCAGCTGGAATGTACTACAACTCTGGATTCTGACCGTTCCAGTGGGCGTTCCGATTTGCATGTCAGTATGGGAAAGTGACTTGATTGTCTATTTTTGAGCATCTACATCTGTCACTAATTGAGTGAATTTGTTTATGTACTATTCACAGGATGAGTATTATTGTTTCATGCAGGTACTTCCTTTCAAAGCAGGATGGTGGGAGTCAAGAGAAGCTGATGCTGGGGCCCTGACTAGCCTCTGAGACCAGAGTTAGTGCCTATGGCAAGACTCCCCGACCCCATGGTGCCCCTAAAATAAAGTCCCCAGTGAACATGTTGGCTTCCTAAAGTATACTGGGTGTAGGGACAATAAAGAGAGGGATCTGTGCCCTGTTAAACTGTGCCTTCTGCAGGAAGTTTGAGAAGACTGATGGGGACTTGGCAGCCAGTCTAAACTGTTCAACACAGCTGTGCCATTTAAATAAGCAAGGGCCTTCCTGTCCAAAATTGTCAGTCTGTATACTTCTTGCTTACTCATAGGACTCCAAGTTTTCAGTGCACTCAAGGAACAGTAAAAGGAACTTCGTAAAATATCGTTTCCCTTCTGGAGCATGAAAAAATGGTATGGTCTGCTTGTGCCGAAGGAGTGGGTAAGGTACTACCTCATTAGGAAGGTCAGGTGATGCTGTTCAGATGGGTTGCACTCCTTGAATCCTGACTTATCTTCTGAGTTGAGGGCACCTTTGTATCTCCTTAATTCAACTTCCTCCTCTACCCAGCCCTCTGTTGGGGCTTCTTTTCCTCTAGTTCTCCTGCACTAAGAAGGCTGGGTCACCTTCAACACCTCAATTTCCTCTTATTAAATCTCTAAGCCACCTCGTTTCTGTGGGCTCTGCTTTTGAGTTATTCCTCCTGCACCCACCACCTCCTGTCCATACCCTGACATTGCTCTGTCTAGGGGACCCCTGAGATGGCCACAGCCTCCTGGTCTCCAGCTCCTACTGCAGCTGCTGCCTGTGCTCCCTCAGGTCCCTCTGAGGGCTCCTGTGGCCTGTACAACGGAGCCTCCCCTCCTGTCAGGCCATCAGGCTCTTCACAATCCGCTTGTGGCCGACACCCCTCCCCTCCCCCTGGAACCCTCTTGCTTGAACCCCACACACCAGCCCAACCGAAGGACCTGCTCCTTGGAGAAGGCTGTCACCTCTGCACCAGGAACTCTGTGCTCCAGCCCCTCCCCAGGCTGAAAGCTCTGCCTGCCTCTGCCCTTGACAAGCTCCTCAGTTGAGCTGCCTGCCTCTCTGATGCTTACCTTAACCCCTCCTGTCAGGAAGACCGAATCCCTTCACCCACCCCCGACTCTGCTCCCAGAGCACTTTGCTGTCCCTTTCTCCTGGCTTCTGTCCGTGTTTGCCTAGTACTCTGTGATGTGGGTCTTAGCTTCTTGACTAAAATGCCAGTTCCTTAGGGACAACTGTTTATTTAAGCAACCAGCGGAACAGCTGGCTTGTAGTTTACAACAGCCTCTGGGTGAAACAGTAGTTGAGAGCACGGGATCTGCAGCCAAGGCCTGGCCTGGGTCTCAGCTCTGCCTCTCCCATCTGTGTGACCTGGGACAAGTCTCTCAGCTGCTGTGTGCCTCACTTTACACATCTCTAACATGGGGCTAATAATACTACATGCCTCACAGGGTCATTGCAGGATAAAATGAGTTAACCCACACAAAAACTCTTCGGAATAGTGTCCATCCAGCACATGCCACGTACTCAATGGATTTTGGGTAATATTATTCTTGGGCCCCACCTGGCATTGCTGTTCCAGAGTCTCTGGAAGTGGGCCCAGGACTCTGCTTTTTAAATTGGTTCCCCCCCGCCAGGTGATTCTGCTGCACACTAGGTATTGTGGACCACTAATGTCATCTGAATCTCTTGTCTTATCAATGAGGAGCTTGAGGACCACGGAGGTGAAATGACAGCCAAGTTCAAAAAGGACTTGCAAAATCCACCTTTAATCATTCACAAACTTGAACAAGCTCAAACAGCACTAACTGAGTTTGATTTTCCCAGGGGTCTTTGTCTCATGGGCAGCCTAGAGGAAGGGGACCAGAGCCCACTTCCTGTCTGTGAAGTCCAGTTTGTGAAGTCCAGTTTGTGCCACTACAGCAGAGGACCCACCCTATGAATTGCTATTTCTTTTATTTCATCCATTCTATTCTAAGCTCCTCGAGTTCACAAATAAGGATGGCCCCAACCATCAGGTTGTTGTTGTGTCCCACCACGTCCTCTCGCTGTGATTTGTGCTGGTCAAATATCCTTCTGGGCGTGTCATTCTTCTGCATGAGATTAACATTCATGTCAGTTAATGTCAGTTAACTGAGCAAATAAAGCACATGCGGGTGAGGGGCTGCATAGGGCAGAAAGGCAGGCCACCCCTCCAGCGAGGGCGCTCCTCCAGCCTGGAGCGGGACTCGGTCTCTTCCTGCCCTTGGAGTCCAGCTCGCACTTCAGCTCTCCTGAGCCTCCAGCATGCCGGCTTTTGAACTGGAATTGTGCCATCGGCCTCCTGTGTTTCCAATTTGTAGACTGCAGATACTGGGACTTCTCCGCCTCCATAATCACGTGAGCTAATTCCTCATAATAAATCTCTTTGTATATAAGTACATCCTGTTGGTTCCATTTTTCTGGAAAACTGAAAAATACATGCATATTTGGTAATTATAGTATCTCATTAGTTTTATTATTATGCTACAAATGATGTGACTAGCACATAGTTCCTGGAGACAGCCCCTCAAACATGGTGTCAGCATCCTCATATTTTCCCCATCTGGGAAAATGTGTACTATAAAGTGTGTGCATACACACACACACACACACACACACACACACACACTGCCATCCTGGACCAGACTGAGTTGGGATGGGAAGGCACTTTTAGCTCCCAAATGTGTATTGTGAATTTCTGCTTCCCATTGTGGTAAGTCATTCACTGCCTTAGCCCCCTCACCACACTGACTTTCAACAATTCCCCGGCCCCCAGACCCTGCAAGGTGTTAACCTCCTGCCTCCAGGAGGAAAGAACAGGCTTGAAAGGGGTGAAGTGGGATGGGGCCTGGGTGCAGGCTGCTTCTCAGGATGCTGGTCAGAGAAGAGACTGAGGAGAGATTTGGCCAGGGGGAGGGTGTCCCTGGGCATGCTGACTTTGATAATGCCCGCCACCCCCACCCCCTATGCCAGTGATGGCGAACCCTTTGAGCTCCGCGTGTCAGCATTTTGAAAAACCCTAACTTAACTCTGGTGCTGTGTCACATATAGAAATTTTTTGATATTTGCAACCATAGTAAAACAAAGACTTATATTTTTGATATTTATTTTATATATTTAAATGCCATTTAACAAAGAAAAATCAACCAAAAAAATGAGTTCGCGTGTCAGAGGTTCGCCATCACGGACTGCCTCCACCTCACCATGACTTTCAAAGTGGTGGGAAAGACCCCGAACTGACCCCGAACTGGAGTAGGCCACGGCTCTACCAGGGGTTCTGAGGAGACTGGATGACACTCAGTGAGGTCAACCCACCCCACACCCAGCCTCACCAGCAGGAGAAACGCAGGGGCTCCCCCCTGCACCCCACCCCCCGACTATGTGTGGTATTCCTGCTCTCCTTGCACGTCTGACTCCCCCTGGGTCAACAGGAAGCACGGGGTGAGCTCAGACTATGATCTCACTCAAAAGCTCTACACATGAGGCGTCAGGGGAGCTCCTTAAACACGATTCCTCCTCCACGGCTCAAACACAGAGCAGCGGAGCCTTCATGTTTACAAGTTTCTGAAAAGATGCAGGCCTGCACAGACCTGCCCAGGGGAACAGCCCTGCGCTGAAGGCATTCCTGTCCCTTCCCGGAGCCAGGCCTCCTGGTTTCCTGGCTTATGTGACTTTAGGCCATCTTTGAGCCTTAGTGTCCTAAGTTTTCATCTGTGTCAGGCTCTGCCAATAATCCCGCCCCGTGGTATTTATCTCCATTTTAAGGTAAGGAAACATACAGTGTGCTGTGCCCAAGGTCACATGTCCTTCAAGAGCAAAATGGGGTCTAACCTTGATCTCACCCAGAACCCGTGGGATGTTGCCTCCTTAGAGCTGGTGGGTAACTGTTCATCAGCAGGAGCTCCCGAAACATCTCTATTTCTCCAGAGTTATACATCCATGTATTTCCAGGCAAAATCTTTTTGACACAAGTAAGCCTTATAGTTAACAATGTTCTAATTTAAATAGAGAATGCCAGTAAGAAATGGCAGGAAATTACAAATATAACTCATTAATCCTCAATGAATATAAGCATACTCAAAGGAAATGATGCTTTACAATTTATAAAGTAAGAAACATCATTTTCTTAATAAGGGTAGTTTCACACTCCGTAGGGAATTTGCCTCCACTCCCTGCTCTGCTCTGCTCTGCACCCTCCTCTGATTTTGTCAACACCCTCAGATTTGGATCAAAGTCTTAGTTCACTTTTCACTCCACAGAGTCCCGCTGGCAAGGCCAGGCCTCCAGAACTCCCAGCGGCCTGAGCTCCTAGATAAGGAATGCTGTCTCAGCCAGAGCATTAAGCACAAGGCAGGCTCTCAATAAATGTGAGTTGAAATCATGCAAATCACTATGGTGGACACCTGCTTGTTCAAGTAGCCCTGCTTATTCAAGGGCCATCTCTGACCATTTGACAGTGGAAACCCAGAATATAGATATACACCCTGCACATGTGAGCTATACAGAAGTGACGTGTGGACTCCTTAATTTCTCTAATGGCTCAGTATAGCAAATAGTTCTGAGGATCCTGTTTTGTACCGGACACTCTAACAGGTGCTGTGGAGCCAAGAAGAATGAGACCCACCCCACCTTAATGGAGCTCATTTTCTACTGGGTAGAGGGAAGTACATGAGGGTGAATTACATTTTTTCTAGGATACACAAATTTCCACTCTGTATGCTGAAAACTGTTCTGCTATTGCAAACTAATCATTGCTTACATCAGTTAATACTTCTTAGCACCCTAGCTAAATTAATGGTGTTTGGAAAATAATCATTTTGGAGTTAGCTTGTTTGTTTCTATATTACATCTTTCTTATTGAGTGCCAAAGCAGTTTGAGACAAACTAAGTCTTTCAAAATGTTTCACCTTTTGGCCCGATTGGTGTGGTTCAGTGGTTGAGTGTCAACGCATAAACCAGGAGGTCACAGTTCAATTCCTGGTCAGGGCACATACCCAGGTTGCAGGCTCAATCCCCAGTGTGGGGCATGCAGGAGGCAGCCCATTGATGAGTCTCTCTCATCATTGATGTTTCTGTCTCTCTCTCTCTCTCTCCTTCTCCCTTCTTCACTCTCTGAAATCAGTCATATATATATATAATTACCTTTTGGAGACAGATGAAATGGTAAGAATAAATTATTAATCATACAACTATCTTTGCATCATAAATTTGAATTAGTAACTTTACATAATGAGTTGAAACTACAACACATACATGGCGGAGGGGAAGCTATTGAAGCCCCCAATTCATTATCTTGTCTTTCCTATTTGCTGTTTTGTTCACTGCCACCTTCCACAACTATTTATATTAATCCATTTCTCCATATGGATATTAATAAACTTTAGATCTTCCGTTGAACCCTTCACCTCAATACAAGCAAAACATATTTATTTTCTTCTGTTAGAATTAATGTATTTTTCCATTATTCAAGTCCACTTTTCATGAGTCGCATGTGAAAGAAGAATGTTTGCAGGATGTATAATTTAGCCTTTGGATCCTGTCCATTTCTCCAGGACCAGGCTGATAGGCATGTTATTAGATCATTCTGCAGTTTTGGAGCACAATTAGACCAAGCCTTGACTAAAGGAGGAGACATGACCAATGGAAACCTGCGGAGTTCAAAAACAGAGGCTCTGGTTGGCAAGGGGGAGCGAAGAGGAGCAGGGACGCTGTAGCCCCACCTCCCTCCTGAGGGTGACAAGTGGTTGGCACTCTGATGAGGACACTCAGAGCTAAGGCATAACTTCCAGGGGGAGATGTGTACACTCTGGCCTCTCCACACCCACCCGAGTTTTCAGTGTTCTGCCCAATGTTTCAGGAGTTCTGCTCCCCTCAGGAACATAATGACACCCAGTGCTCCCACAACCCTGTCCTCCCCATTCCTGAGGGGAAGGAAGGTGGGCTCCAGGCTCAGCTTCCCCAATAAGGGCCTCCTCTGTGCCCAATTAAACCCAGATCCTCTTCCCTACCCACAAATCTGACAAATTCCCGCCCTAACTACCACCTGATAACTCCCTGCTCCCCTCTTCCATCTCCAGGGCTATGATCCCAGGTCCTTTCCAGATGTTCCCAAGCACCTGATTCCCCAAGAGACCGCCGGGAAAGAGACAGCAGGCACCAGGGAGCCAGGTCCTGTGCTAGGCTAGTTCTGGGACAAGAAAATAAAGGAAGCTACGGGGCCCTAGAGGTCAGATATTTGTGATGCTGAGGACAGGAAAAATACTGGGTAGGGTGCTTTCTGCCTGACCCCCAGCTTCCTGGGGCCCCTGGAGGCTGTGACTCCCTTTGGAACTAACCTGTGACTCATCTTTGACCCCTCTGGTCCACAGTGTGCTCGCTTGGAGAGCACAAGGGTACTTCCTGTTCTCACTTAGAATTGGATCATAGGCTGCATTGGGACATCTCTTGCATTTTCCTTTAGCTGTAAAGTTGTGATTTAACTTTTTCCCATGGGATGTTTGATTTTAGCTTCCTGAATGTAGAGAGGGGGCCCCCTGGCACTGGGTGGCAATCTGGGCATGCTGTGAGCATAACCATGATTAGGAGGATCAGTTGTTCTTGTGTCCATGCTTAGGTATGGTAGGAAGCAGGAATGGAGATGATAGAAAGAACTCCTTTTGTTCTGAGGTTATGCAAAGGAGAATTGAGTCCTTTTTTTAGGGTAATGGAATCTAAAACAATATTTTTAAAAAATCTTTTTATTGTTTTCAGAGAAGGGGAGGGATAGAGCAATAGAAACATCAATGATGAGAGAGAATCATTAATCAGTTGCTTCCTGCACACCCCCCACTGGAGACAGAGCCTGCAAACCAGGGCATGTGCCCAGATAGGGAATGAAACCGTGACCTCCTGGTTCATAGGTCAACCCTCAACCACTGAGCCACACTAGCTGGGCTAAAGCAATATTTCTTCTTAAATAGTTGGACATTCCCTTATATATAAATTATCTAATTTTCTAATCATTCATGCCATTTTGCATAGGTAGATGCCCCTCAAGTATAGGGAAGTTGGTGTTACTGTCAGAGGTCTGGACAGAGGTGTCCTTGAAGGGCAATGGTCTGCAATGGCAGGAAGCTGCATATGTGTCACTTTCTGTCAATGCTAATAAAGAACCTTTAACTACTCAGAATGTCTCTGTCCTTGTTCTGCAAAAGTGACAAGTTATGTCATTGTAATCTCCCATTATTGTCCCTTGGCACCAATAAATAATACATTGTCATTTATTCATCAAGTTTTTACTGAAAACCTATCACTTCACGTGCAAGCACTGGACTAGAAGCTTGGAATACAGTCATAAAATGCAGTTGCTACCCTTGAGCAGTGCTCCTTCCAAAGAAGGTGATAAATAGCTACATGACATAGTTGCGTTATAACACAAATGCAATTAAAATAGGAGACTCAGAGAAGGCACCCAGAGGCTGAAAGTAGCATGTGACTTGGGTCTTGGAAGATGAGTTGGCCATATTGGAGGTGGAGAAGACGGAAAAATATTCAAGGCAGAGAGAATAGTTCATGCCAAGGCAAAGAGGTGTGGAAGAGCCTCGTGTATACTGAGAAAGGCAGACCGGTCTATTGGAATGGAGATGTGTGTGTGTGTGTGTGTGTGTGTGTGTGTGTGTGTTGATAGGTGATGATGAGGCTGGAGAGGTGGTGAATAACCTTGATGCCATGTCTCATTTATATTTTATCCACTAAATAAGGGAAAACCAGCTGTTTTTCAATCATGGAAATAAAATGTTTAGGGTTGGCTTTAGTAAGGTTGTTCTGGTATAAAGAAAGAATTAGACAGGTGGCATTCCATAAGCCAAGAAACCAGAGTCTTACCTGGACCCTTGCCTGCACTGGTAAAGGCCTGAATTAAGGTAGACATAGTGACTGATGATTCAGAGCAGTGATTCTCAACCTCCTAATGCCGCGACCCTTTAATACAGTTCCTCATGTTGTGGTGACCCCCAAGCATAAAATTATTTTCGTTGCTACTTCATAACTGTAATTTTGCTACTGTTATGAATCGTAATGTAAATATATGATATGCAGGATGTATTTTCATTGTTACAAATTGAACATAATTAAAGCATAGTGATTAATCACAAAAACAATATGTAATTACATATGTGTTTTCCGATGGTCTTAGGTGACCCCTGTGAAAGGGTCGTTCGACCCCCAAAGGGGTCGCGACCCACAGGTTGAGAACCGCTGATTTAGAGACAAATAAAAAATTGACAGATCAGAAACCCTATTGAATGTGAGGGTCAGGGAAACAGAGAGGAAAGAAGTTTTAAGCAACTCCTGGATGGTAGAGTGCACTTACTGACATAAGGAATACTGTAAAATGTGTGTGTTTTTTTGTTTTTGTCACTTGTTATTTGCAGCATAACATTATTATTTATTGGTACAAGTGGAAGTTTATTCTCCCACCCTTATTTAAAAAACAAAACACCATTTGCACTGATGTAATTTTTAACATTATTGCACAGTGGAAATCAAATGATGTCAATTTCATGCCTGTGGCAAAGTGCCCTAATTAAAGACATCCTGCAGTTATTCAAATCTCTTTCCTCCTCCACATATTTTTCTTTCTCCCACAACACATTCCCTCCACTTAAACCCCTCCCAACAGAGAGACACCAATCAGAGTTCAGACTGAGGGCAAGCATGGAGCAGTTCTGGGCTCTGGTGCAAGTATGATTTCTATAAAAAGACATTTAAGAAACAAGGCGAAATGTTGCCATTTTGCCTTTAATGGAAGGGTGGCTAGCAGTTACAGTAAAAAAAAAGTTTTATTTAAAAAAACAACTCTTCAACTTCTAGGCAATCACTGAATTTTCAGAAATACACATACAATTGCAAACCAATAGTTTGTATAAAAATAAACTCTGAATGTGTGATTATAAAGGAGACCTCCCCTCCCCCCCCCCAGTCTTTTCAGCTGCACAAATGCACAATAAAATGGAGGCAGTCTGTCTGAGGTGAGTTTACCCCAGTGAGGAGGGGGCTTTGACTTTGGGAGACAGAGCCTGCTTGAAGCGCCTCTTCAGGTCCTGCATGTTGGGAGAGCGTGGCCGAGGAATGATGGAGGCCCTTCTCCTCTCCCCACTGAGGCCGTGCAGCTTGCTCACTTCTTTGCAGAGATGCTGAAACACATCACAGACATCTTCATAGTTTTCACTGGTGGAGATTTCAAGGAACAGGCTGCCCAGCTCGTTGGCTAGTTGAACACCATCATCGGTCTGCACCTGCCGGGCATGCAGAAGGTCCCCCTTGTTGCCCACGATGATGATAGGGGCCTTTGAGTCAGGGTGGACCTTCCGGATGTGCTGGTAAAGGGGGCGGATTGACTGGTAGCTGTCGTAGTCTGTGATGGAATAGACCAGCAGAAAGCCCTCTGCCCACTGCACGCATTTGGACAGGGAGTCAACCACCTGCATGAGGTTATCTTGGACCTGAGAAGATCAAAGGGAGTCTGATCAAGGAAGCCCTCAGTGGGAGAGGACTCAAAATATCATCAAAGTAAACTTTGAGCAATGGTTGAAAAACAAATCACTAAATATAGTTTTCAGATTCTGCCCTGCTTCTGCAGAAGGAGGTTTTTGATGTAGAAAGAGCAAATTCTCAGGCAAGTTCCCTGCCTGGCTTATTTTATTAGCTGTTACCAATGCATTGTTTTTAACCTCCTTGCTGGGCAGGTAGTCTGTGGTGAACCTAGGCTGACTGAAGAGTGACTTCAATGAGAACTTTCAAATCAGAATGTCACAATTTTTAAGGAACTAACTCAGAAAAAGCAAAACTTTGAAAATAAGCCAAGATAAACATCTATTCCCAAAACCCATAAAAATATTTTTAGCATGTCCTTCTTGAGAATGTTCCAGAAACAAATTCTTTCTTTCAGTTCTTCCACGAGACCTTTCCTCCCTAGAAGGGAGAGCAATTAACTTAATCAAGTTACATTCCTGAGCAGGCGCCAAGGGTGTCTGACTGCAATTAGTGACTTGCGGGAACAGCTAGAAACAGAAGCACTTCCGCAGTCCCTGCTGGGGGAGAAGACCCTCTCCAGGGCCCCGCCAGTCAGTTTTGTTAATGGTTCCGCAGCCAGCCCTGAAAGAGGTGGTGAGACCCATGCCAGTAGCCTTGCCCTCGCAGCTTGTAAAGAGAAGTCAAGCGCCTCTCCCCCTCTCAGAGGTGGCACATTGGAGGAAGCTGCCTCCAACCTTCCAGTCCTCGTCCCCTTGGAGGGTTCCTAACAGCCCACTGACCGGCCCCTCCTGGGACAGCCCACTACTCCATCTAAATGCACATCAGGCCCGTTGAGAGTCTTGCTCATGCT
The DNA here is from genome assembly GCF_000147115.1 of Myotis lucifugus. Classification (NCBI taxonomy): domain Eukaryota; kingdom Metazoa; phylum Chordata; class Mammalia; order Chiroptera; family Vespertilionidae; genus Myotis; species Myotis lucifugus. Next base: position 440,835 of record NW_005871275.1, on the reverse strand, counting down.
CCAGAGCGCCCTCGGTGTGGGTGTCGGAAGGGAAGTCCGCCAGTCCTTACCTGGATCCCCCCGGGGGTGTCCTGGATCTGCAGGGACAGCTGGTCTCCCTCGACACACACAAGCCGTGAGTACAACTTGCCTGGAGAATGAAGGAAAGTCTGCTTTTACATTCTTACACTCTCAGCAGAACAAAGAAAATCGAAGCATGCAGCCACAAAAGCAGGGGGCACATAATTATTCTAACCTGTATTCGGTTCATAATCGCCAATGAATCTCTTGGTCAGGAAGCGCACAATCATTGCTGAAAGTGAATAGGAAAATCAGGTGAAGGGCTCGGACAGGACCATCAAATACGACACTCCGGGAGAAGGAGGGAGGAACGGGCTGCGGACTCTGCAAACCCGGGGTGGCCGTCGTGGTCCCCGTACCTTTGGTGGCGGGGACGACTGCAGGTACTCGACCTGCTGCACCTGCCCTCGTCCTCCAACGGTGCCAAACCCAGCGACAGCTCACGAAAGGTTACTCGGGAAGCCAGGAGGGAGGGGATGTCCGCTTCCTCCCTGTGCCCGGTCCTCCTCCCCGGGCTGTGAGCCCCCGCTCTTCCCCATACCCCGTTGTTCGGACCCGGCCCGGGGTGGGCTCCGCCCCGTGAGGTTCCCTAGGCACTCACCGCTCTTGCCCACGCGGCCGGCGCCCAGCACGGCCAGTTTGATGTCCCGGGGCAGGAGGTAGTCGGAGGAGGACTCTGGGATGGCGCGAGCAGAAAGTGCCCGGACATGCTGGGCGGCCGCATGGAGCGCGTCCGGCCGCCAGAGCACAAAGCCTACCCAGCGAGGACTCTGCCGCAGCGGGTGGCTGGCGAGCGGGCAGCGCAAGGACTCGGGGTACTGGGGCCAGGCGGACCTCCGAGCTGTCACCGCCGGCGGCTTTTAAAGGACTCCGCGCACACCAGGGCGCAGCGGCCGCCTCAGGCTCCTCCTCTTCCTCACCCTCCCAGCGGTGGCGGACAGGGCGGGAGCAGGGAGGGCCGGAGACCAACGCAGCCGGCTTGCGCACTCCTCGTCGCCTGACGCTCTCTGCCCGGGACCTGCGCGTTTCACGGCCCCCAGGCGCTGGAAATGCAGGCACTATCCCGAGAGTGCAGGGAGCCTCTCGCCGGGCTATGCCTGAACCCTCCTCCACCCTGCAGAGGCGACCCTGAGTCAATAGATGAGTGAACCTGAGATCAGAGTTAGGAGCTGGGGGACGAAAGGAAGAGGGAAAACTGCAACCAGTAGGATCTTTCCGCAACAGTGGGAGGGAAATTCCTGCCAAATGTTGCCTTTTATTTTCAAAAGGTGATGAGGGGTGACAATATTAGGGGAAAGGGGATGGGCAGAGCTCACTGTTAGTAGCAGTACAAGGGAACTGTAGTCACTTTGACCAGGCTCCAGATCTATGAAGGCCCTGGAGGCAGTAGTTGTTTGCACCTCAGCTGGCACGAGTTGCATTGACTCATCAGCGAACACTATAAGCATTCCATGGGCTAGGACCAGGGGTGGGCAAACTTTTTGACTCGAGGGCCACAATGGGTTCTTAAACTGGACCGGAGGGCCGGAACAAAAGCATGGATGGGGTGTTTGTGTGAACTAATATAAATTCAAAGTAAACATCATTACATAAAAGGGTACGGTCTTTTTTTTAGTTTTATTCATTTCAAATGAGAAGATCCAGCCCGGCCTGCGGGCCGTAGTTTGCCCATGACTGGGCTAGGACAGTGGTCGGCAAACTGCGGCTGGCGAGCCACATGCGGCTCTTTGGCCCCTTGAGTGTGGCTCTTCCTAAGCCTTAGGAGTACCCGAATTAATAACAATGTACCTACCTATATAGTTTAAGTTTAAAAAATTTAGCTCTCAAAAGAAATTTCAATCGTTGTACTGTTGATATTTGGCTCTGTTGACTGAGTTTGCCGACCACTGGCTGGAAGCTCTGGCTCAGGACCTATGCACTTGAGTCATGCACGTGCTTCACTATTCATCCCAGTACTGACTTCCAGGTGTAAAGTGGAGTTTAGAGTGAGGTGGAGAGTGGAAGGAAGAGAACACAAAAGAGAACTATGGCCTGATTATGGGTTTCTGGGCCCACCCTGTCAAGGCAGAGCCGTGGGAGTTTATCCTTGCAGGATGTAAGACCTTATGCTTCTGGCCTCCTGCATTTCAGCCTCTTATGTCCAATTGCCTATTAGACACCCTTACTCACCCCTCCTTCTATCCTGGTTGTATTAGCTTTTGCTGCATTAAAAAAAAAAAAAACTGGCTTAAAACAATGACCCCTCATATTTGCTCACATGTCTAAAGACCAATGGGGTGGTTATCCTACACTACGCCAGGCTCAGCTGATCTTGGTTGGCTCTTTCAGGCATCAGCAGAGAGCTGACAGGGCTTGAGGAACTGGCATCATCCTGCAGCTGGCTGTCAGTCAGCTGTGATGAGGGAGGGACAATAATTGAGTCACATGTCTCTGCTTATCAAGCAGGCTGGCCAGGGCTTGTTCTCATGGTGGCTGAGAAGGGTTCCAAGAGGGGGATTAGAAGTGGAAAAGGCCCATTGAGACCTAGGCTCAGAGGGGAACCCATCACCTCTGCTTTTTTGTTGGCCAAAGCAAGTCACAATGCCAGCTCAAATTCAAGAGGTAGGGAGAAAGACTCCACTCCTTGGTGGAGGGAGGTGCAAAGGCACATTTGAAAGGACTGGGATGCAAGGAGGGGTAAACAATGGATCCATTTTTTGCAGTTGAACACACTAATGAATGTGCCTCCATCACCCAGTAGCCCATCCTTGACTCTCACTTCCACATCAATTGCCAACTTCCATAATTTCTACTGCCTCCATTTCTTGGTGTCTCCTCCTCTCCACCCCTACTGCTCTCTTCATTTTTCAATTGAAGAATCCTGAATAATCTTGAAGGAACTGATTGTGAGTAGTTCACTTGTTCCTCCGTTGGGGAAGCTTCTCTGACCACTGCTACCACCCATACGCTTATTTCCCAGTTACTCTCAGGGCTCACTCAAGTGTCACTACTTTCTGGTGGAATATTTGCTTCATGTCTGTCTCCAGGAGGGCAGAGACTCTAGCTTGTGTCTTTAGTACCAAGCACACAGTGGTAACCTGGGATTTACAAGCTCTTGAATAAATGTTTGTTCACTGATTGACTTTCTGAACAAATGGTGTCTTCACTGTATGAACTAGAAAAGACAGAAATCATTATCCCAGTACCTTAGTTTTGAGAGTAACCTGTTCGCAGGAGCTAGTGTTCCAGGAAATGTCCCGGGATGAACTGCCGTATTTCAGTTGTACTGACTTTTGGCTGTTCACAAGGCAATCCCCTTCTGTTAAACTTCAGTTTAACTGGAAAGACTTGAAGCAGAGCACCTTCTTCCCTGACTGGGGAAAAGGCACCCATAAAGAGAGTTACTATTTACAGAACAATTTTGAAACTATTAGCTCCCAGGGGTCCTTGAGCAGTTCAGTGATAGGGGTCTGATTTGTTGTCTCTCCGATTCTCTTGGCCTTTCCTTCTTGGACACAAAATGGCTCCTGCTTCCCCAAACATTAAGTCCTCATTCAAGCAGGAAGGGAGGGCCTCCCTGTCTTTTCTTATTGTGAAATAATCCTCAGAAGAACCCAGCAGACTTTCTCATATCCCAATGACCAGAACTAAGAAGCTGGAAGTTCATACAAGTATTTAGCAAAAAAGACTGGAATTGCTGACTAAAACAATCATAGTTCTTCCCCAGGGGCTAGCCCAGTGGTGGGCAAACTTTTTGACTCGAGGGCCACAATGGGTTCTTAAACTGGACCGGAGGGCCGGAACAAAAGCATGGATGGAGTGTTTGTGTGAACTAATGAGGGTACAGTCTTTTTTTTTTTTTTTTAGTTTTATTCATTTCAAATGGGCCGGATCCGGCCCGAGGGCCGTAGTTTGCCCACGGCTGGGCTAGACAGTTGCTACCTGTTAAAATTCAAGGAATAGACAGGGGATCTATGTTGAGCAGCTGTCAATGTGATCTGCTACAAATACTTCACATTCCTGGAGTCTAAATGCAGACCTTTCTAGGGAAAAGCCATTTCTTGGCTGAATCTTGGGCTTATCTCTTCACTTCATTCCGTTATACATTCCCAGTCAGGAATAAAATCATTTAAGTTTAAGGTCACTCGATAAGGAAGAGTCCTAAGACTGTTCTCTGCACAGGTGATAATTGCATTCCATTTTGCATTTACCTGGCAACTTTGCTAGGTGAGCTCAAAATGTTATTCCACTTTCCTCGGAAAGCTCTTTGCATTTGCAAGTAATAATCCATGACTTTTTAATGCAGATAATATATTAGTGAACTGTGAAATTATAACCTTGTGTAAATTGTTCTGCTTGTTTTTCATTTGGATTTTTGTCTAGCTATGTAAATTGTGTGACTAACATAACAGGCATGCTGAAGTGGCTTTAGAAAGGTAATAGAAATGTGTAGGCAGACATGGATACACAAGTCCATGGGTGTTTAGAATGAGTGTGAAGGACAGAATTTGGAATATGCAAACATCACTAGGCTTAGAAAGTTATTAACCCTTTACCAGCTAAATAAGCTTGATTTCTAGATCTCAGGCAAAACTTTGCCAAGGACTATCCTCTACTAGTTCAAGAACATCCCTTCCCCCTAGCCCTGGTTGGGTGGCTAAATTGGTTGAAGCATAATCCCATACACACAAAAGGTTGTGGGTTTGATTCCTGATCAGGGCACAAACCTAGGTTTCAGGTTTGATCTCCTTTCAGGGTGCTTAAGGGAGGCAACAATGTTTCTCTCCTTTTCTCAACATATCCTCAGGTGAGGGTTAAAAAAAAAAGTCCCTCTAACCACCATCCGTAGAATTCAGTATCAATTACCTTTCCTGTATAGCCTAAATCAGGGGTCCTCAAACTTTTTAAACAGGGGGCCAGTTCACTGTCCCTCAGACCGTTGGAGGGCCGGACTATAGTTTAAAAAAAAAAAACTATGAACAAATTCCTATGCACACTGCACAGATCTTATTTTGAAGTAAAAAAACAAAACGGGAACAAATACAATATTTGTATTTGCATGTGGCCAGCGGGCCATAGTTTGAGGACCCCTGGCCTAAATCCTTGAATATTACTATGCTTACAGGAGACTCAGAGACTATCTTTTGGTACTTTCCCCAGAATAGGAATTATGCTTCTGTCTTGTACCAACTTCCTACTTTATTTCAACTGTCAAAATAATTGAAAATCTACTCTGTAAGGCTGTTAAGTACTGGTACAAAACACAAAGAACAGCCAAGTTTCTATTATAAAACATTTACTGAAAGGACAATAAAGTACATAAGATACCCCTGTCTGCCATCACAGACATCCCCATAAAGTTTATTATCATTCATAAATTAGTTGAATTAACAAAAAATTCTAAATCTTAATTCTTCCTTAATCTTAATTAACCCTATGAAATTGGTGAAATACCTTCTAAATTGAGGTTCAGACAAGCTTAGTAATTTATCCAAAGTCAGAGTCATTTAGTAGTAGACAATCCAACCCCTGATTTCAAATCTTGGTGCTGAAATCCAACATGGAAAGCACTCTGGTCATGTAAATGGAATGACAAAGCAGGTTGAACTTAATCTGAACCTACTCTCTCAGGAGCAAAATATCCAATCACATCTTCACTTAAGCTAAGCCATCACCTCACTTGGTAGAGACAGTAAAGAGTACCCTTTTGCCATTTCTTTTCCAATCCAAATGATTCCCATAAATTCTATTCTTGCTAGGAAAGTGGGTATGAAAGCATTTCCCTACACATTTCCCAGCCTTTTGCATTTGGGGCTTTGTGAGATGGCCTGTCAATTGCTCCTCATTCCACACTTTAGCTGTTTGAAAAGCATTACAATGCAGAAACTTGGCTGGATGTTTATGCATTCCTCTATACTTTCCACCTCAACAGGAACAGCTACAGATGCTGCCTCATTGTTATTATTCATAACCAAGCAATTTGTCTAACAGATTAGGTGTTTTGCATGAACATCAATTTTTTTTCCCCTTTAAGTGGGGCTGAGTTGAAGAAATGCTATAAACATGCATATTTCAAATAAATTCAACTTAAAATTCTCATGCTAAAAAAATGAAAAGCCTGCCTTGTTTGTATCTTAGCAATTCTTATTGCTATTTAGCAATGTTTTATATTTTAGCATTTTTTCCATCCCAGTCCAGAGAAAATGCTAATGTACATTAGTGGGAATATATTAGAGATAGGAAATCAAGTTGATATATTTAGCCACAATTTTTAGAGGACTTCAAAGAGTGTGCTATATTTTATTCAACCCTTGGAATTGGGTTCAACTTAAAAACAGGTCTTAAAAGATACCTGGCAAGATCAGAATTAAAAGTTCAAGTAGCCATGCAACTTCCTACAGTCTTGACTCTTAGAACAGGGTGAAAAGTTCTATAGTTAGAATACTTCATTCTCAACAAGTGTAAGAAAAGGGAATTGTATAGTACAGGATTTATAAATTTACAATCTCTAATGATTACTCATTTAAAAGAACCTGAATTTCAAGGCAAGGTACATAATCCTAGCACACACATACATTACTCAAAACTCAGGGATTTTAACTTAATTCATCTAATAAAACTTTGCAAACTAATCTCTTTATTTGCAGGACATTCAGATGTAGCTGCCCAAGAGTTGTAAATATCAATCGACCTTTAGAGAGTGAGCTCTGAAATCTGAGTGTCAAGTGTATTAGGGATGACTATAACAGAAGTCAGTGGTTCTCAAACTTGAATATGCATTTTAATCACCCAGAGCTTAAGTGCTGGGCCCCAACCCCAGAATTTGACTCAAGTTGTTCTGGTACAGGTCTGCATGTTTATGCAGCCAGTTGAGGACCCATACTTTGTGAACCACTGGCTTAGAACTCTACTCATAACGAAATTATAGACAGATGTGAAACATTAAGAATCCAGAGAGGGAAGTGAGACATGTTTAAGAACTGAGAAGAAGTATGGCAGAAACCTCTGGAACTCTGGAAGGGGAGAAAAAAAAATTGGCAAATATTTAGGGATAAAGTCAAATTAAAAAGCCTCTAATTTAATTAGCAAGTGTTTGATAAACTTTTGAGTAATAGTTTCATTGGAGTGGTGGAAGCAGCCATATTTGCAGTGGGACTAGGAAATTAAGATACCAGAGAAAGGCACAGGAAAAACTGCTCATTTGCTGCTTTTCAAAAGTCTGTATGCTAAAGTTAAGGAAGCAGCAAGTGGAAAGGGTCAGACACCAGAGATCAGAAATAATCAGTGAAAACATAAGGCAGAAACAAGAGGCCTATTAGTACCAACTCTTCCCTCTGCTGTCCTACACTCTTTGATACCTTATTTTGCCTTGAAATAGCTAGACAAGATATTCAGGAAATGCAATTTTAAAATACGCAAAGTGAGACACATTATAGTTAAAAATAATTTTAACTGGACACAGTAGTGCCATCAAAGATTGCAAAACAGCTCTAGCTGATTTGGCTCAGTGGGTAAGAGCATCAGCCTACAGACTGAAAGGTTCTGGGTTTGATCCCGGTTAAGGACACATGCCTGAATTGCAGGCTTGATCCCCAGTAGGGGGCATGCAGGAGGCAACCAATCCATGATTCTCTCTCATTATTGATGTTTCTCTCTCTCCCTCTCTGAAATCAATACATTTTTTAAAAAAAGATTGGAAAACATTAAACAGGAATGCCAATTGAAGCAATTCATAATGTTCCTGGTTGCTTTCTGTGATAGTGAATTGTTGACCAATATAAGCATGTTTAAACACAACTTTCTATCCATAGATGTAAACCTGTTTAGGGCAAATACCCATTTGACTTATCGTTAGGTATTCAATGAAATTCAAAACCAGGTTTGCTGGATTCCAAAGTAGACCCATTACCATCACACTTCACTGGAGAAAACTGAAGGCCGCTAATATTGGGCTTACTACCCATTTATAGCACTAACTTAAGTTACACAAATGAATAGGTTCTTGTCATTGAGTCTATTAGTAGGGAAGAGAATACTCAGAGGAACGTCAAGGTTTCCATGTCAAATAAACTGATACTATTGCTACAGGGATCACAGAATACTGAAGGCAGCTAGGATAGGATGTCATCAATTCTTTTTTGGATGTTTAACTTAAATGTGCTCCAACTACACAAAGTAGCTTTAAAATGTTCCCCTTAATATGAAGCAATATAACACCAGAGATTAAGACCAGGTTACGGAGCCAGGCTGCCTAGGTTTGAATCTGCAGCCTTGGGCAAATTGTGCCTCAGCTTTCTTTTATGGAAATTGGGCAAAACATGTAAAGTGCTTAGAATGCAACACATTAACTGCTACATAAATGTTTAGCTTCGGTTGAAATAAAAAAAGGGATTCTAGTTCCAAATTATCAGACACTATTTTTTCTGAGCCAAGTTTCATGAAAAGTGGAAGCAACTCAGAACTAGTATGTAACTCACAATGAAGAGGGTAATTTGAAACCATCTATTTCTAAGTAGCAGGCTTCAAAGGCAAGTTTCTAATCCTTAAGATAGGATACTTAGATAATTATCTAAGTAATCAATTTTCCTTGAGCTTAACTATAATGCAACAGATGCAGCTTCCTAACCAATGGAGTATTCTTTGTTGCAAAGTAAACCACCTCACCTCTTTCAGCAAAAACCCCCACTACATTCAAATAGTAAAGACATCACCCAATGAATTAGGACACAAAAGTTTTTTTTCGTTTATTGATTGGCTGCCTCCTGCAAGCCCCCTACTGGGAATTGAGCCCACAACCCAGGCATGTGCCCTTGACTGGAATCAAAACCGGGACCCTTAGGTTCGCAGGTTGTCTATCCACTGAGCCAAACCAGTTAGGGTGACACAAAGTTTTCAATTATTCTTTGGGGGGAAGGGATGCCACACTTCTACTCAATTAAGAGAAACATTTTTATCAGCACAGAAGTCTTTTTTATTTTTTCCCACTTATCATGCCATGAATTCATAGGGAATGGGTTCCAGCAGCTCAGGCTCCTTTCCATTGGTTCTCACAAAGTGTGCTTCTCTGGGTGGAGCAGGCTATTAAAAACAAATGAAAACAAGGCAATGGAATAATTATGTTAAGAACTGTAACTCAATTTCAAAGTTCTCTCAGAACCAATGAGGTAACATCTACTCAATGCTTTAACTTTACTAACTTTCATATAAAAGAAAATTATCACTGAGCAAATTTCACAGTTGTCATGATCAACCAAAAAACCCTTTGTCAAGCACTCACCTGACGCTTCAGTTGAACCCAGGTACCTTTCTCTTTGGCTTCCTTCTTTTTCTGATCATTTTCCTTCACACGTTTCAAGAAGCTATCTCGGCTCTTAGAGTGCTTAATATGCTCAATACGTACATTAATTCTCTTGGCAAGAATCTTGCCCCTGGAGAAAACAGAAATTCTTATAAATGCTTCATAAAAAATATAACCAAATTAAAAAAAAACTCTTTTGGCAGTTTCATTTATGAAATAAACCATGAACCCTTTACCCACAGATAGGATAAGTTAACAGACCCCAAAACACTAAATAACTTAACCAAAACCAGATCGCTAATAAAATTTGTAACTTTTTATATTTTGGAAACTAGAACTGCCTAATACCAAATCCTGTAAGTCTATTTTGTTTCCTCTGACAGGATACAAAACAAACACCCCGTTTGCCTGAGTTTTAAAAGGACATTTCCTTTGCCCCACTTGAATGACCAATAAGACATAAGTCCAATTGACAAAGTGAAAAGGGGGTGTGAGGGAATACGAATCAAAGAATTATTACTTACTTAACTTGCTTGTTCACAATAATGCCCACTGCATGCTGGGTGACATTGTAGACTCTTCCAGTTTTGCCATGGTAACATTTGTGGGGCATTCCTTTTTGAACAGTGCCCATTCCCTGTTAAGAAAGGAGATAAACGTCACCTCAGCAAGTGCCTCCTCCTTTTAAACCCTGACTTTTATTAAAGTAACTAAAAGATTTTTCTCTTTTGAATGGCAACTCAAGAGCTTTCAGAGCCGGTGAAATGCATTTTTCACGTTGCTTTGAGCAATCAAAAAGACAATCATCATTAAGCTCCAGGGTGCCAGAATACATTCAAATATGGCTCTCAAAGAACATAGCTTTCGCTGGTTTTACTAGTAACCCCCATCAATAATTAAACTCTGCACTAAGGTATCCCTTTTCACCTCAATAAATTCTCATGATTTTATCTCCTATATTTTTCTACTTGCTGTTAACAAATAAGAAAACTGGCTTTAAAAGTAAAATTAAATTAGCTGTTCAAAGGCAATGGATTTTCCCCCATTTAGGAAGATAAAAAGAGCCAACAGGTGTACTATACACTAGTATTTGTTCTTATGTTAGACTAAATCCAACTTTTCTTTTAATGGTATTTCCCCAATTTTACCTTGATGTCCACAATATCACCTTTCTTGTAGATTCGCATGTATGTGGCCAAAGGAACAACTCCTAAAAATAGTGATATCAAGATTAAAAAGTCAAGTCAAAGAAATGTAACCTCACTAGTTTTCAACACACTCCCACCTTTGACAGTGTAAATTTTATTTTAAACATACATATTTTTTTATTGATTTTAGAGAAGAAGAGACAGAAACATTGATGGGAGAGAAACTTCCAATGGCTGCCTCCTGCACCCCATTACTGGGGATCAAGCCTGCAACCTGGGCGTGTGCTCTGACTAGGTATTGAACCAGCGACCACTTGATGCATGGGAGGGTGCTCAATCCACTGAGCCACTCCAGCCGGGCAGTTATGTACATTTTTATTTTAAAATATATTTTTATTGATTTCACTGATCAGCTGCCTTCTGTACACCCCCTACTGGGGATCGAGCCTGCAACCTGGGCATGTACCCTTGACCGGAATTGAACCAGGGACCCTTCAGTCCACAGGCCACGGCTCTTATCCACTTAGCAAAACCCACTAGAGGAGTGGTCACCAACCGGTGGTCTGTGATGTCTGAAAGGTTGGCGACCGCTGCTCTAGGGCATATATACATTTTTAAATCTTGCTAGCTGACAATGTGAGAACTGCTATATAAAACTCATGCTTTTTATTACAAAATTAAGTTAGGTAGGTGGTTAATTGCTACTAGAATACATTATATTATCTGCATCTCAAGTGTGTTAACATAGCACAAATGTGTACCACCATGGTTGATTTCAAAGAGGACAAATCTACTTACCATGTTTTCTAAAAGGCCTAGAGAACATATAGCGGGTGCCTCTCCTCTTTCCCTTTGTGTTAGTCATTTTGGCGAATTACTGAAACCAGAAAGTACAAAATAGTCAAATATAACTGCAAAACTGTTACTAGCCCCTTTAACCAAAAACCCCGTAATTTTAAATGGTTGCATCTCAGTAGCAATGCCAGAATTGGAAAATGTCGAAAAAGCTGGCTCACGAACAAGTATTTCTTACAAAGGTAAAAACCATCATTTTAGCAAGTAAGATCTTTGCCAAACCTGCCTAAGTTCTGTAACATTAAAACTCCTTAAGTAGAACTGGATTTTAGAAACCAAAGCAGTACTTTGCCTGTTAAAAAAATGTAAAAACACAACATGACCTCTACCACACTATTACCTGTAGAACCCAGCCTAGAATGCCAAGGGCATTGGAATTGTTAACTACAAGATACTGTTCACACAATTGCTTACTAGGTAATGTATGTAAGGGAGAAAAATAGATTTTATAACCACTGACCTAATTTTGACAAAGGTTCTGCCACCTCTTTCTGGGAGACCTACATTTACTCCCAGGTTCTTGCTTTTAACATGGGGCTAATACTATTTTGACAAGGAATTGAGGTAATGGCTACAAAGAACTCAGCAATTCCCAACACATGCAAAGTGCTTACTAGTAAATGGTAGTTAGCTAATCAGTCTAAGAATTCCTCTATAGGCATTTAGAATGGAACCTTTCACTTTATTTCCCAAAAGATGTCAATTGTTTCAGGTCATCTAAGGACAGAATTACCATTGCTGACAATGACTGCAGGCAAAATATGCCCAAGTCTGGTTTCACTTGTTGACAGAGTTCTAACATAAACTGGTCTCTTAACACTCCTCAACCCTAAAGATAAATGACTCCACCAGAGGACCCTTTCGTGGGGCAAGGAGATCCAAAATAGTTAACCTAACCACCAAAGCCAAACAAACCAGTGTTACAACAAACGCACCCTTTAACTTTAAAAAGCAACTAAGTAAAAGTGACAGGTACCCGGTTTTCATTTTCAAAATGTTAAATTCATCAACAAGGAAAGATGCTCAAAGTGGCAGAATCAGTCATGGGAGTAATATCTGATTCAAGCCCATGCTGCTTGCACCAGACTCATCTTCCCGCATAAGAAATCCATTTTACATCACGGCCCAATACACCCAAGTTCCAAAACTGGAACCCACTACGGGGTGCAACCTGCAGTTTGCTCACCTCTGGTAGCGGGCAGCTACTACCTACAAACCAGACAAAAAGAAATTATTTGGGTCGAGACCCCTTTGGCGGTCGAACGACCCTTTCACAGGGGTCGCCTGAGACCATCCTGCATATCGGATATTTATATTACGATTCATAACAGTAGCAACATTACAGTTATGAAGAAGCAACCATTAATTTTATGGTTGGGTCACAACATGAGGAACTGTATTTAAAGGGCCATAAGGTTGAGAACCACTGATTAGCGGGTTCTCAGTAACCTTTCCCCCAAACTTCTAAATCAGACAGTTATTCGGGAGTCCATTCATTCAACACAAGATGCCCCAGCATTAACAAAACAGTCTGAAACAAAATGTTTTCCTTTCGTCCAACTGCGACCCGGGGCCAAAATTAAAAAACGGAAAATCATGTCATGCACCAAAGACGAATGGTCTGGGATTCACTATCCAGATCGACACAGTTCGAACCTATTTCGTCCTCCGGCCACGAGGCTTTCACACACAACCAGGCCCCACCGGAGTTAAACCCGTTCCTACCATCCCGCAGCCCCAAACCGGCAGCGTTACAAGTGTAAGTAATAGATGAGGGGGAAACACCGCATTGAAAAGTTTAAAAGCCATCACACCACGCGGCCGGACCCCACAAAGCCTGTCCGAGAAGGCCCAGGACGGCGGAGCGAAGCCGTGGGGACAAAGATTTTGAGTTTCTTTCCAGACCGACCCCAGTCGCCTCAGGCAGGTGATGCGGCCTCGTTGTTCCCGAGCCCGGCCCCTGCTAGGCCGCGGCACCCCAGACTGGCCCTCCGCGCCCGACCCCAGCCCGGCACCGCTGGCCGCACGCCGCTACCGGGCCGGAGAGACACAGCTCCGACACCCAGGCCAGAGGGACCCAGACAGTCTGCACGGTCTCTCCAGGGCCCCAATACGCGGCCTCCGAGGTATCTGGGTTAGGACTCACGTCTGTGGGACCACGGTCGCCGGGAGCCACGCGCAAGGCCTACCTGGAAGATGGCGGTTCCGGCCGAAAGGAAGGAGGCGGGGCCGCAGCGCGCGTCTTACAAGGGCCCGAGGGCTGCCCGCGGCGCTGCCAGAAAGAAACGCCAGCCGAGAGCGTCTCTTCTGGGATTAGGGGATCGTCTCCGAGAATAAGAAGAGCCTGTCAGGGTATTTTCCTTTCTTATAAAAAAGAAGCAATCGACCAACGTGAGCTGATACTTGGATCTTGCCAGACAGCCCGGAAGGGGGCTTTCCAGGGCGTCAGACACACGCCGCCTCCGGAGAGGACCTGCGGCCGCCCTACGTCAGAAGCGACGCCAGAAGCGGAGGGCGGGAGTGGTTCCTGCACCGGAGCTGTAGCAGCGCTTCTAACTCAGTGGTTCTCAACCTTCTGGCCGTTTAAATACAGTTCTTCATGTTGTGACCCAACCATAAAATTATTTTCGTTGCTACTTCATAACTGTAATGTTGCTACTGTTATGAATCGTAATGTAAATATCTGATATGCAGGATGGTTTTAGGCGACCCCTGTGAAAGGGTCGTTCGACTGCCAAAGGGGTCGCGACCCACAGGTTGAGAACCGCTGTAACTGCTGTTTGTAGAAGTTATTACGTGAGCACAAAAGTCATGTTATCTAGTTTGTCTCTCAAAGGTGTTTTCGCCAAATGCGTCAGAACATACTGCAGGTATGTGCATACATGATACAACCACTTTGGAAAGCAGTTTGGCAAAATCTAGTGGCACTGAAAATATTCAAGTAGTAAATCCCAGCATTCCGTCCAACGTCTGTATCTTACAGAAACTTTGATGTGTAGACAATGATATTCATAACAGCACTGTGAGTAGAAGCAAACACATTATGGGATAGTCATATGATGGAATATTATACGCCAATAAGTTAAGAATGAACCCAGAAATAGGACCAGGCAAAAGAGGATGATGTAGATTATATGTAGTATGACAATTTATATGTACACAATTTTAAAATAAAACAATACTATATATTGTGTAGGTACATATACTTCTGTAGTGAAAGTCAGGGAATACAAAGACATAAAAAAAGATTTGAAAAAAGATGGGGGACTATAACAGAAGAGGTATAAGGGAGGCTTTAACTGTTTACCATTTTAAAGCTGGATATTGAGTGTACAGAAGGCCATTATTTTCTTAACAGAGTTTATTTTTCAGGGTAGATTTAGATTTATAAAAATTGGAGATAGTACAGAAAATTCTCATCTCAGCACCTGGTTTCCTCTGTTATTACCGTCTTAACATTAGTATGACACATTTGTAAAAACTAATGAACCAGTATTGTACATTATTGTTAACTAAAGTTCATAGTTTGTTCAGACTTCCTTAACTTTTATAATACCCTCTTTCTAATCCAGGATCCCATCTAGGATACCACATTCCAGGTAGTTATCATGTCTCCCTTTGTTATGGCAGTTCCTCAGACTTTCTGTGTCTTTTATAACCTTGACAGTTTTGGAAGACTACTGGTCAGGTATTTTGTAGGAAGTCCTAATAATAGAATTTGTCTTATTATTTCATAACTGTATGTATTGTTTTTTTAAATTTATTTTTCCATTATAGTTGACATATGTTAGTTTCAGGTGTGCAACATAGTGATTAGATTTATATTGCCTTATGAAGTGAGCACCACAATAAGTCTTGTACCCATCAAATACCATACAAAGTTATTACAATATTATCTACTATACTCCCTATGCTGTACTTTACATGCTCATGATTATTTTAGTAACTAGCAATTCGTACTTCTTAATTCCTTTCACCTTTTTAATTCATTCCCCCAACTCCCCTCTCATTTGGTGACCATCAGTTTGTTCTTTGTATCTGAGTTTGTTTCTGCTTTGTTTATTTATTTTGGTTTTTTTTTTGGCTTTACATAGAAATAAAAATCATGGTATTTGCCTTTCTCCGTTTGTCTTACTTCAGTTAGCATATGTTACAAAATAAAGAATAGGAAGAGATCATTTGAAATGTAAGGTAGACCAATAAATTTTACTATACCAGTGAGAAACTTCACTGATAGCATTTCAGATTTCACATTCCAACTACTCTTTTAAAAAATCTGCCACTTATTGAGTGTTGAGGTAGTTTCAACTAAGAATAACCACAATTACCTGAAAAAGGTATTAAAATACTCTTTCCTTTTATAACACATCTGTATGAGTCTGGATATTCTTCATATACTTCCACCAAATAACATATGCACTAGATTTGATGCAGAAGCAGATATGAGTGTCCAGCTGCCTTCGACTAAGCTAAACATTAAGGATATTGCAAAAATGTAAAACAATGCTACACTTCTCACCATTTGGGGAGAGATATAATTCTTTGTCATAAAAAGCTGTTACTGCCCTGACTGGTTTGGCTCAGTGGATAGAGCATCGGCCTTCGGACTGAAGGGTCCCGGGTTCGATTCTGGTCAAGAGCATGTACCTTGGTTGCGGGCACATCCCCAGTAGGAGGTGTGCAGGAGGCAGCTGATCGATGTTTCTCTCTCATCGATGTTTCTAACTCTCTATCCCTCTCCCTTCCTCTCTGTAAATAATCAATAAAACATATATATATATATATAAAAAGCTGTTACTTATGTTAACATGTAGTGGGGCTTTTATTATCTATACTAATAAAAGGGTAATATGCTAATTAGACTGGACATCCTTCCTGACAAAGCTGGGCCCGGGAGAAGCCGCCCGCCCCCGGCCGCCTGTGGCTGTGGCTGGCCCGAGTCCCAGGTGCCTGTGGCCTGCCAGAAGGAGGGAAGCCTGGGTCCTGGGTGCGGGGCCAAGGCAGAGGTGGTTAGGGGTGATCAGGTAGGCAGAGGTGGTTAGGGGTGATCAGGCAGGCACAGGGGTTGGGGGCAATCATGTAGGCAGGCAGAGGGGTTAGGGGCGATCAGGCAGTCAGGCAGGCGAGTGGTTAGGAGCCCGTGGACCCAGACTGTGAGAGGCATGTCTGACTGCAGCAGTTGGACATCCTCCAAGGGGTCCTGGATTAGAGAGGGTGCAGGCTGGGCTGAGGTACGAACCCCACCCCCCATGCACAAATTTCATGCACCTGACCTCTAGTTTTTATATAAATTCATGGACAAACCTAAATTCTTTAATTTAATTTCTAATATGGTAAATGTTGATAGATAAAAGCACATAAACAAAAGTTCTAATTGTTCCCAGTAATTTTTTAGAAATAAAGGGATTCTGAGACTAAAAAGTTTAAGAACACTGTCCTAGTTCCCTACTTCTGCTGGATGTGCTTTGACTCTCAGAAGGAGAGCCAGGAATGTCACTGCAAGTTCCTGAAATAACCTCTATTTGACACAAACTTTGACTAAGGCAATTTGGGTGAGTCCTAGGTCAAAATATGCATGTTTCCATAGTGATCTTGCTTCTGCAAAGTTATTCAGGAACATGGACACATGGGGTTATTTCCATTTTGCTTTATGAATTCTGGACAAGTCTCAGTACAACTCTTCTGAATTGCTTAGGACTTCCATTTTTAATTTATCCTGTAATTGGGCTGATTTTGCTTCACTGTTATTCTGTCATGTCCTTAGATTTCTAGTGAAGCTGCTTATTAGTCAAACAGGTCAAATTTTGTGGGAAACTAGCACTTGGTTATGCCTATTAAATTTTATCTTGGAGACACTTTAAAAAGAAGCCCACAAAAGTTTTCTCAAAACAGTCTTTCTGGCTGTCAAATGAAAGAAGGGAGCAAATGCCCTATGAGTAGATTCAGAATTTTCTGCTAACCAGCACAGTGTCCTTTCTCTGTCTCTCAGCTCTCATTCAGGTACTTGACTGAACTCTGATGAAGTAAGAAGAATCTGTGGTTGAAATACCTTAACTATAGTACTTGCTGACACAAGACTAAAACCTTTTTAGCCATTAGAAAAATTACTCTGGCTACAGTTTCATATATGCCAGGAATTACTGAAATAGATTTTTTTTGGAAAATTGACAATAACTTTAACCATTATAATGAACCACAATGACATCAAAATATTCCTACAAAATAATTTGTACAAAATGCTTTTAAAAGTTTCAGCACTAGGATTTGTAGCTGAAGTATAAATGTGTGAAGAACCTTTGTAAGACAGTTGTTTTTTTTTAATGAAAAAGTTTTAATGTTGACTTAGATTAATGCTGATAATTTGCACTAAGCTTTCAATTTTTATAAATGCATTTCCAATGCCAACTATTTTCTTCAAACTATTCTTCAAATATTTTTGATGCTTAAAACTTGGTTTCTGCAGTATTTGAAAGATGATTTATGTGCATGAAATTGATAAGATTCAATTTAAATCATTTGCTAGAATTCTATTTAATTTTAGATGATTGATGATAAAATAACTTGAAACTGAATAGTAAACTGGATAGGGAACTTCTAGGAATAATGGTTTGATTAAGTTTGCACAGTGAATTTCAGACAATTATAATGTAAGCTTCATAAAGGTAAGGACTTTGTCACTATAGGTATACTACTTTATATTCAACTAGAGGCCCAGCGCACGAAATTCATGCACGTGTACGGTCCCTAGGCCTTTCCTGCGATCAGGGACACCTCCCCTGGCTGCCCGCAGCTGGCCCTACCCCCTGCTGCCACCCACCCTGGTTCCCTGTTCGTCATCAGGCGATCGGAGCCTGATGGCTGGGGGAGGGGACCAAGACGTCAACCATTCCCACCCGCTTTCCGGCCCTGTTCCTGCCACGGGTTGCCCTCTGTGTGGGGGGCAACTGGCAGGGCAGGGGCCTTGGCCCGGTGCACCCCATGTCCCCCGCCACCCACCCCTGGTTCCCCATTCGCCATCAGGCAATTGGAGCCTGCCGGCCGGGGAAGAAACCAAGAGGTGGTCAGTGTGTCTCATAGTGACTGGTCGAGCAGTCATTCTGGTCATTCTGCTGTTAGGGTCAATTTGCATATTACCCTTTTATTATATAGGATGCTTAGCATATAGTAAATGCTCAGAAAATAGTTGGAAACAGAGATCAGTATTAATCCCAACTGGATCAGTATTAATATTGGTAACTTTAATAGCATTAATGGAATTTTAAGAAAATGATTGTTCACAATTGTAGAGACTTATGTTAACAGAATAAATCTGTATTTAGGATCCACATAAATACATTGATTGACAATGAATACAACTTAGTCTGCTGCCCAGCTGACTAGTTTCTTCCAGCAGTGCTCAGAGCATCCATTCCTTCATGGAACATACATTTATTGAGTACCTACTATGTGACAGGCATTGATCTAGTGCTGGAAATAGGAATAAAACAAAAATCCCTGTGCTCTTGAAGTTTACATTCCAGTGGGAAAAGAAAGATTATAAATAATAAACGATTTGCATTATTATGTTACAATTTATACTTTATGAGAGATGAACACCAATGCTATGGAGAGAAAAATCAAGCAGGAAAGGGGGAATAAGGAGACATTACAATTTAAAATAGAGTGATTAGAGAATACCTCACTAAGAAGGATATTTGAGCAAAAGTCTGAAGAAAGTGAGGAAGCAAGTCATGCCGAAATCTGAAAGAAAAGCATTTCAAGCAAAGAAAACAGCAAATGTAAAGGTCCTGTGTACAGAGTGCCTGGCATATTTAAGGGCTCTTGGGGGTGGGGTGTTGGCAATGGACTGATTCAAAGAAGAGAAGTTGGAGGATGGTGTGGAATGCAGTAAGAGGTAATGGAAAACATTTTGTTGGATTTTTAGGCATTGCATATACTTTGGTTTATATTCTGAACTAGAGTCCCAGTGCATGAAATTCGTGCATGGGGTGTGTGTCCCCCAGCCCAGCCTGCACCCTCTCCAATCCCGGTAGGATCGGGCCTAAACTGGCAGTCGGACATCCCTCTCACAATCCAGGACTGCTGGCTCCTAACCCCTCGCCTGCCTGCCTGATTGCCCCTAACTGCTTCTGCCTGCCAGCCTGATCACCCTGTAACCATTCCCCTGCCAGCCTGATCAATGCCTAACTGCTCCCCTGCCGGCCCAATTGCCCCCAACTGCCCTCCCCTGCCGGCCCAGTCGCCCCCAACTGCCCTCCCCTGCAGGCCTGGTTGCCCCCAACTGCCCTCCGCTGCTGGCCTGGTCGCCCCTAACTGTCCACCCCTGGTGGCCTGATTGCCCACAACTGCTGGCCATCTTGTGGCGGTGGGCACCACATCTTTGAGGGCGTGATTGCCCACAACTGCTGGCCATCTTGTGGCGGTGGGCACCACATCTTTGAGGGCGTGGTAGTCAATAGCATATTCCCTCCTTATTGGCTATGGACACCGCCACCTTTGAGGGTGGGGCAGTCAATTAGCATATTCCCTCTTTATTAGATAGGATGAGGTGGGAAGGCATTAGGCAGCGGTTCTCAACCTGTGGGTCGCCAACCTGTGGGTCGCAACTCCTTTGGGGGTTCAATGACCCTTTCACAGGGGTCGCCTAAGACCATTGGAAAACACATACAGAGTGGTTCTCAACCTTCCTAATGCCGTGACCCTTTAATACAGTTCCTCATGTTGTGGTGATCCCCAACCATAAAATTATTTTCATTGCTACTTCATAACTGTAATTTTGCTACTGTTATGACTCATAATGTAAATATCTGATATGCAGGATGTATTTTCATTGTTACAAATTGAACATAATTAAAGCATAGTGATTAATCACAAAAACAATATGTAGGCATCCTGTGGAAATATACAAGCATCTCCTCTCCCTCAGGTTAAAAGTACATCAGGTCCCTTCCAGGCTCCTCAGCCTCCTGATCACCACACCCTCTGTCTGAGGAACAGCAGCTGTACGTGAAGCCTCCCCCCACCAGCCAGAAGAGCCACCACAGCTGTGAACAGCACCCACCAGAGGAGCTGCTGCCAACTGAGGAGCAGCTGCTACCACAACCACCCAAGGAGCAACCACAGCCCAAGGAGCCACTGCCACCCAGGGAGCAGCCACTGAACGACTCAACATCTAGATATGTCAGTGAGATCAAACATGGGTAGGCAAAGAAACCCCCAAAGGAAAGAAAAGGAGGACTCGCCAGAAAAGCAGCTAAGTGAGACAGAGGCATGCAACATGACAGAAAAAGAATTCAGAATAAGGGTCCTAGCGTGCATAAACCGGATGGAGGAAAAAATCAACTACTTATGCAAGAAGCAAGAAGAAACAGATGAAAAAATCAATAACTTATGCAAGACCCAAGAAGAAATGAAGAGCGATATAGCTGCAATAAAAAACACCATTGAAAGCATCAACAGTAGACTAGGAGAAGCGGAGGACCGAATTAGTGAATTAGAAGACAAGGAAGCAAAACACACCCAAACTGTACTTCAATTGGAGAAAAAAATTAAAAGACAGGAGGAGAGCCTAAGGGAGCTTTGGGACAACATGGAACGAAACAGCATACGAATAATAGGGGTGCCAGAACAATAGAAAGAGGAACAAGGGTTAGAAAACCTACTCGAAGAAATAATATCAGAAAACTTCCCTGAGGTGGGGAAGAAAAAAGTCACACAAGCACAGAGAGTCCCAAACAAGGTGAACCCAAAAAGACCCACACCAAGACACATCATAATTACCATGGTAAATGTTCAGGACAAAGAGAGAATCTTAAAGGCTGCAAGAGAGAGACGGAAAGTTACATACAAGGGATCTCCCATTAGATTATCAAATGATTTCTCAACAGAAACACATCAGGCCAGAAAAGAATGGACGGAAATTTACAAAGTGATGCAAAGCAAAGGAATGAATCCAAGAATACTCTATCCAGCAAGGCTATCATTCAAAATTGAAGGGGAAATAAGAAGCTTCATAGACAAAAAAAGGCTAAGGGAGTTTATCACCACCAAGCCAGCAATGCAAGAAATGCTAAAGGGACTGGTGTAAAAAGAAATAAAAAGCACAGAAAGAAAACAGCCACACAAAAAAAGAAATGGCTACAAACAAGTACCTTTCAATAATAACTTTAAACGTAAACAGACTAAATGATCCAACCAAAAGACATCGAGTGGCTGAATGGATAAAAAAACATGACCCATACATCTGCTGTCTACAAGAGACCCACCTCATTAGAAGGGACTCACACAGACTGAAAGTGAAGGGATGGAAAAATATCTTTCAGGAAAATGGAAAGGAAAAGAAAGCTGGGGTAGCAATACTTATATCGGACAAAATAGACCTCAAAGTGAAGGCCATAACCAGAGATAAGGAAGGCCACTTCATAATACTAAAGGGATCAATACAACAAGAAGATATAACCCTGGTAAACATATATGCACCCAATGCAGGAGCACCCAAATACATAAAAAAAACTCCTGGAAGATATCAAAGGAGAGATCGACAACAATACAATCATAGTAGGGGACTTTAATACACCACTGACATCACTGGATAAGTCCTCTAGACAATCAGCAAAGAAACAGCAATCCTAAATGACTAACTAGATCAGATGGACTTAATAGACATCTTCAGAACACTTCACCCCAAAGCCACAGAATATACATTCTACTCAAGTGCTCATGGGACAGATTAAAAAATAGACCACATATTGGGTCACAAGCAAAGTCTTCCCAAATTCAAGAAGATTGAAATCATAAAAAGCATTTTCTCAGACCACGATGGCATAATATTAGAAATAAACTACAATAAAAACAACCCAAATTACTCAAACACTTGGAAGCTGAATAGCATGTTATTAAATATTGACTGGGTTACCAATGACATCAAAGAAGAAATTAAAAACGTCCTGGACACTAATGACAATGAAAACACAACAATCCAAAACCTCTGGGACACAATGAAAGCAGTCCTGAGAGGGAAGTTTATAGCTCTACAGGCCTATCTCAAAAAAAC
This sequence comes from Myotis lucifugus, assembly GCF_000147115.1. Taxonomy (NCBI): domain Eukaryota; kingdom Metazoa; phylum Chordata; class Mammalia; order Chiroptera; family Vespertilionidae; genus Myotis; species Myotis lucifugus. The sequence goes on along the minus strand of NW_005871275.1, from coordinate 418,442 downwards.
AAGAAAAAATGGTAGTAAATCATCTAACTCTACAACTCAAAGAATTAGAAAGAGAGCAACAAGAAAACCCCAGAGTGAGCAGAAGGAAGGAGATAATAAAGATTAGAGCAGAAATAAATGACATAGAGACCAAAAAAACAATACAGAAAATCAACGAAACCAAGAGCTGGTTCTTTGAAAGGATAAACAAGATTGACAAACCTCTAGCCGGGCTCACCAAGAAGCAAAGAGAGAAGACCCAGATAAACAAAATCAGAAATGATAGAGGCGAAATAACAACAGACCCCACAGAAATACAAATGATTGTTAAAAAATACTATGGACAGCTCTACTCCAACAAACTAGACAACCTGCAGGAAATGGACAAATTCCTAGAAAAATACAACATTCCAAAACTCAATCAGGAAGAATCTAAAAATCTCAATAGGCCAATAACTATGGAAGAAATTGAAGCAGTCATCAAAAAGCTTCCAGCAAACAAAAGCCCAGGATCAGACGGCTTCACAGGGGAGTTTTACCAAACATTCAAGGAAGAACTAAAACCTACCCTCCTCAGACTACTACAAAAAATTCAAGAGGAAGGAACACTTCCAAGCTCATTCTATGAAGCCAGCATCACCCTAATACCAAAACCAGGTAAAGACAACACAATGAAAGAGAATTACAGGCCAATATCCCTCATGAACATAGATGCCAAAATCCTCAACAAAATCTTAGCAAATCGGATCCAGCAGTACATCAGAAAGATCATACACCATGACCAAGTAGGATTTATTCCAGGGATGCAAGGATGGTACAATACCCACAAATCAATAAACGTGATACATCACATAAACAAATTGAAAGAAAAAAACCAATGGTCATATCAATTGATGCAGAAAAAGCATTTGACAAAATCCAACACCCATTTTTGATAAAAACTCTCAGCAAGGTGGGAGTAGAAGGATCATACCTCAACATAATGAAAGCCATATATGATAGGCCCACAGCCAACATCATACTCAATGGACAGAAACTAACACCATTTCCCCTAAGAACAGGAACAAGACAGGGATGCCCACTCTCACCACTCCTGTTCAACATAGTACTGAAAATATTAACCATTGCAATTAGGCAAGAAGAAGAAATAAAAGGCATCCAAATTGGAAAAGAGGAAGTAAAACTGTCCTTATTTGCAGATGACATGATATTATACATACAAAACCCTAGAGACTCCATCAAAAAGCTACTAGACTTAATACATGAATTTGGCAATGTAGCAGGATACAAAATTAACCCCAAGAAATCTGAGGCATTTCTATACTCCAATAGTGAACTTTCAGAAAGAGAGATTAGAAAAACAATCCCATTTACCATCGCACCAAAAAAATTAAGATACCTAGGAATAAACTTAACTAAAGAGGTAAAAGACCTCTACTCAGAAAACTACAGGACGTTGAAAAAAGAGATAGAGGAAGACATAAACAGATGGAAGAACATACCGTGTTCATGGATTGGTAGAATCAACATCATTAAAATGTCCATACTACCCAAAGCAATCTATAAATTCAACGCACTTCCCATTAAAATACCAACGGCATACTTCACAGATCTAGAACGAACTCTCCAAAAATTCATCTGGAATAAAAAAAGACCCCGAATAGCTGCAGCAATCCTGAGAAAGAAGAAAGTAGGTGGGATCTCAATACCAGATATCAAGATGTATTACAAAACCACTGTTCTCAAAACTGCCTGGTACTGGCACAAGAACAGGCATATAGATCAATGGAATAGAATAGAGAACCCAGAAATGGGCCCGAACCAATATGCTCAATTAATATTTGACAAAGGAGGAAAGAACATTCAATGGAGCCAAGATAGTCTCTTCAATAAGTGGTGTTGGGAAAATTGGACAGATATATGCAAGAAAATGAAACTAGACCACCAACTTACACCATACACAAAAATAAACTCAAAATGGATAAAGGACTTAAATGTACGACAGGAAACCATAAAAATTCTAGAAGAATTCAAAGGCAACAAAATATCAGACATATGCTGAAGCAATTTCTTCACTGATACAGCTTCTAGGGCACTTGAAACTAAAGAGAAATTGAACAAATGGGACTACATCAAAATAAAAAGCTTCTGCACAGCAAAAGAAACCATCAACAAAACAATGAGAAAACCCACTGCGTGGGAAAACATATTTGCCAGTGTCATATCTGATAAGGGCCTAATCTCCAAAATTTATAGGGAACTCATACAACTTAACAAAAGGAAGATAAACAATCCAATCAAAAAATGGGCAAAGGACCTAAATAGACACCTTTCAAAAGAGGACATTCAGAAAGCCAAGAGACATATGAAAACATGCTCAAAGTCACTAATCATCCGAGAGATGCAAATCAAAACAACAATGAGGTACCATCTTACACCTGTCAGACTGGCTATCATCAACAAATCAACAAACGACAAGTGCTGGAGAGGATGTGGAGAAAAAGGAACACTCGTGCACTGCTGGTGGGAATGCAGACTGGTGCAGCCACTATGGAAGACAGTATGGAGTTTCCTCAAAAAACAAAAAATGGAACTCCCATTTGACCCTGTGATCCCACTTCTAGGAATATATCCCAAGAAACCAGAAACACCAATCAGAAAGGATATATGCACCCGTATGTTCATAGCAGCACAATTCACCATAGCTAAGATCTGGAAACAGCCTAAGTGCCCATCAGTAGATGAATGGATTAGAAAACGGTGGTACATCTACACGATGGAATACTATGCTGCTGTAAAAAAGAAGGAACTCTTACCATTTGCAACAGCATGGATGGAACTGGAGAGCATTATGCTAAGTGAAATAAGCCAGTCAATGAAGGAAAAATACCACATGATCTCACACATTCATGGATAATAGAGACCATTATAAACCTTTGAACAATAATAGATACAGAGGCAGAACTGCCTCAAACAGATTGTCAAACTGCAGCGGGAAGGCCGGGGAGGGTTGGGGGGCAGGAGGTAGGGGAGTAAGAGATCAACTGAAGGACTTGTATGCATGCATATAAGCATAACCAATGGACATAAGACACTGGGGGGTAGGGGAGGCTAGGGGATTGTCAAGGGCGGGGGGGAAAAAAGGGACACATATGTAATACCCTTTGTAATACTTTAAGCAATAAAAAAATTAAAAAAAAACAATATGTAATTATATATGTGTTTTCCGATGGTCTTAGGCGACCCCTGTGAAAGGGTCGTTCAATCCCCAAAGGGGTCGCGACCCACAGGTTGGCGACCCACAGGTTGAGAACCGCTGCATTAGAGGATCTTGAAGAGAAGTGACATATCTGACTTATTTTTGTAAAAGATCAACCTGAGGTTAGTGTTAAGATTAAACAGAAAGTAATTGAAGGGAGAAATTACAAATTCAGAATTAACAATTGAGGATGTCAATACCCCAGACAAAGATAGAACAGCCAGACAGAAAGTTAGCAAGAATATAAAAGACTTACCCTGGCCGGTGTTGCTCAGCAGCTAGAGCGTCGGCCCTCACACTAAAGGGTCATGGGTTCAATTCCCAGTCAAGCGCATGTACCCGGGTTGCAGGTTCATCTCCGGCCCTGGTCAGAGCACATGCAGAAGGCATCCAATCAATGTGTCTCTCTCACATAGATGTTTTTTTCTTTCTCTCTCACCCCCACAACACTTCCCTCCCTTCCACTCTTTTTAAAAATCAATGGAAAAATATCTTTGGGTGAAGATTAAAAAGAAAAAAGAATATAGAACACTTGAACAATACTATCAACCAACTAGACAAAACTGACATCTATGGAACATTCCAACAACAATATCAGAATAGGTATCTTCTCATGTGCACATGGAACATTCTCCAGGATATACCATATACCAGGTCACAAAACAAGTCTCAGAAAATTTAAAATAATTGGATTTATACAGAGTATGTTCTCAGAACACGATGAAAACCACAAACATGGAAATTAAATAACACATAAGTTATCAATGGATCATAGAAGAAATCTTAATAGAAATTAGAAAATACTTTGAGATGATTGAAGATGAAATATACTAATATTTATGGGATGCAGTGAAAGCAGTGCTTACAGGGAAATTTATAACTGTAAATTCTTTATTGAGGTATAATTGACACATAATACTAGTTTCAAGTGTACATCGATTTGATATTGCAGAATGATCACCACAATAAGTCACATTAACAACCATCACCATATACTAAAATTTTTTTTTCTTGTGATGAAAACTTTTTAAGATCTACTTCTTAGCAACTTTCAAATATAATTAACTATAGTCACCATGCTGTACATTAAATCCCCATGACTTCTTTTATAATTAGAAGTCTGTACATTTTTCTCTCTTTACCCATTTTGCCCATCCCTACCCCCTGCCTGTAAATCTCATGTTAGAAAAAAAAACCCTCAAGTAATTTAACTTTTTTATATAATTTTTTTCTTTATTGATTAAGGTATTACATATGTGTCCTTATCCTCCCAACAAGTAATTTAACTTTACATTGTTAAAATGTAGAAAAAGAAGTGCAAACAACACCCAAAGTAAGCAGAAGGAAAGAAATAATAAAGAAAAGAGATGAAACAAATGAAATAGAAAGCAGAAAAACAACAGAGGAAATAAATGAAACCAAAAGTTGGTTTTTTGAAAAGATCAACATAATTAGCAAACTTAGTTACACTGACCAAGAAATAAAAATGAAAACTCAGTTATTAAAATTAGGAATGAAAGAGGGGGTATCACTACTGACTGCAGAAGTTACAAGGATTATAAAGGAATGCCAACAAATTAGAACTTACATTAAATGAACAAATTGCTAGGAAGCTACAGACTACTGAAACTGACTCAAGAAGAAATAGAGTGGATCCAAGATGGCGACAGAGTAGATGGAAGTTACACTCACCTCCTCCCAGGACCAAACTGGAATTACAACTAAAATATAGAGCAATCAACCTGACTAACCAATTGAAGACTACTGAACAGAAGTCTTATAACCAAGGATTTACAGTAGAAGCCACATAGAGACTGTTAGGAAGGACAGAGAAGCTAAAAGGGCTGGCCCCACAACCACGTGCTACTGCTGTGAATCCAGAAGGATATCTCAGCTGCAGAGGTTCCCCTTGAGGAGTGTGGGCTCTCAACACAGTGCTGTTAAGAGCACCAGAGCAAGGAAGAGGAGCCCACATAACCACTGGCTGTGAAAATCAGCATGGATTTTGTCCATCTGGGAGAGACAGGAGTCTGCTAGAAACTCAGGTGCCCTCTTAGAGGGCCAGTGCACAAAACTTTGTTTGCAGTCACTCACATGGGCTCTGGCAGAGGGAGGGTGGCTTGGAGCTGACTAAAATCATGCAAGGAGGTACTGAGTTGTATGGCTCTGGGGAGAGAGCTGAAGGGACAGCTGCCAGGGTCCCTATGCGGAGTTCCTCTTCCACACTGCCCACAGGATGCCATCTCTTTTGGGTCAAGCACTCCCCTCCATATGGTATCAATATGGAATGCAATAGCCTCAACATCTGACACCCTGTCGCCCTGCCCTGAGGAGCTCACACTCTGCAGAGTAGTCAAGTGCCTGGGCAATGGTGCAGATGTCCAGGCAGACTCAGGGGGTGTCAGAGACTGAGTCATGTGGCGCTGGGCAGAGGCCATTTTGTCCCCTTCCTGTGAGCCTGACTGGTGCTCCCTCGACTACCCTCAGGAAATCCACTAGCCCCACCCTCCCAACTCCCCAGTGGCCCTATCCTGCCAAGCTTGGGCTCTTGAGGCAGCATCTGGGACAGACTGAGTTGTGTGGCTCAAGGGCAAGGACCATTTTTCCCTCACATGTCCGAACAATGCAGAGCTCTACCTGCCAAATCTTGGTCTATTTGGGCCTGGTAAACATTGCTGGCCTCACCCTGATGACTCCCTGAGACCCTGCCACCACTACAAAGGACTGTGGGCTTATGGGGAGTGGCAGCTGGCCTTGGTATATCCTGGGACTTTTCCTGAGTGGTCTCAGACCCAGCACTGGCACAAAGTTTGAATCTGCAGCAATCTGGTGAACACTACTTGCTCCTACCCGGTGACTCACTGAAGACCTATCTCATGCAACTCGAGTACCACCAGAGGGTCTTTCTTTCTTTTAAAAAAATATTTTTATTGATTTCAGAGAGAAAGGGAGAGGGAGAGGGAGATAGAAACCTCAATGATGAGAGAGAATCATTGATTAGCTGCCTCCTGCACACCCCCTTCTGGGGATCGAGCTGGCAACCCAGGCATGTGCCCTTGACCAGAATAGAACCCAGGACCCTTCAGTCGGCAGGCCGATGCTCCACTGAGCCAAACCAGCTAGGGCAAGGATCTTTCATGACTGAATCTAACAGGCAGCCAGCAGATGGAGACAGGAAGATGAAGATCTCAGTGTGCCTTAGGCCTTTTGCTAACCTACTCCCCAGGCTCAGTGATGAGGGAAGCCAGCCTTGGTGCATAGCTTGGTCCTTCCCATGCACAGTCAGGCCCAGCAGAGGCAACCACAAATTATGGATCGCTTTGTAGTTCCAAACAGGTTGTCCAGAGCCAGTCACAGGCCCTGTCTGACATTGACCTGCACTGGTGACCCTCTCAAGAGGCCCCAGAATGAACACACATCAGACAAAATCAGAACAGGATCCAATTGGCTCCACAAGCAGTACATCTAAAGGGAGAGCTTGGCAAGCACCAGATTCTGCTGAAGCAAATTGTGCTTTGTGTGTGGTCACCATTCACACAGCAGCCTGTACACTGTGGTTGAGGTCTATCCTTACAGTCAACCAACCTGAAGATTGACTCCCATGCACAGACAACCCAACAGCAATTAAAACTCAACTACAACAGGAGGGTTTATATAAGCCACACAAGGGACAGTCCGGGAGCATTGAGCTCAGGCGATCAGAGAGCATATCACTGGGTCTCACAGGACACCTACTACATAAGGACACCCTACCAAGACTGAGAGACATAGCAAATCTACTTAATACACAGAAACAAACACGGAATTGAACCAAAAATAAGGAAACAGAGAGACATGCCCTAAGTGGAAGAACAGGAGAAATCTCAAAAAAAGGAACTAAATGAAATAAAGGCAAGCAATCTACCAGATATAAAGTTCAAACCAATGGTTATAGGATGATCAATTAACTTAGAACATCAACAGAATGAAAAAAGGCATAGAAACCATAAAAAAAAACAGTCAAAAATGAAGAATATAGTATCTGAAATGAAGAATACACTAGAAGAATCAATAGTAGGTTACATGAAGCAAAAGACTGAATTAGTAATTTGGGATACAAAGTAGCAGAAAACACCCAATCAAAGTAGTAAAAAGAAAGAAAGTATAGTTTAAGGGACCTCTGAGACACCATTAAGGGTAACAATGTCCACATCATAGGGGTTCCAGAAGGAGAAGAGAGAGAGCAAGGGATCAAGAACCTATCTGAATAAATAATGACTGAAAACTTCCCTAACCTGGTGAAGGAAAAGACATACAAGTCCAGGAAGCACAGAGAGTCCCAAATAAGATGAACCCAAAGAGGCCCACACCAAGATACATCATAATTAAAATGGCAAAGGTTAAGCAGCCGTGGGCAAACTACGGCCCGCGAGCCGGATCCGGCCCGTTTGAAATGAATAAAACTAAAAAAAAAAAGACCGTACCCTTTTATGTAATGATGTTTACTTTGAATTTATATTAGTTCACACAAACACTCCATCCATGCTTTTGTTCCGGCCCTCCGGTCCAGTTTAAGAACCCATTGTGGCCCTCGAGTCAAAAAGTTTGCCCACCCCTGGGTTAGAGACAAAGAGAGAATCTTAAAAGCAGCAAGAGAAAGACAGTTAGAAATCTACAAAGGAGCTCCCATAAGATTGTCAGAAGATTTCTCAACAGAAACTTTGCAGGCCAGAATAGATTGGCAAGAAATATTCAAAGTGATGAAAAGCAAAGTATTTTCAACCAAAACTACTATACCTAGCAAGGCTATCACTTAAAATTGAAAGAGAAGTAAAGAGCTTCCCAGACAAGAAAAAGCTAAAGGAGTTAATTTCCACCAGACCAGTATTACAAAAAATGTGAAAGGGCCCTAGCTGGTTTTGCTCAGTGGATAGAGCATTGGCCTGCAGACTGAAGGATCCTGGGTTCGATTCCAGTCAGGGGCACATGCCTAGGTTGCGGGCTTGATCCCCAGTAGGGGGTGTGTAGGAGGCAGCCGATCGATGATTCTCTCTCATCATTGATGTTTCTCTCTCTCTCTCTCTCTCTCTCTCTCTCTCTCTCTCTCTCTCTCTCTTTCTCTTACCTTCTCTCTCCTTTCCTCTCTGAAATCAATAAAAAAATATATTTTTAAAAATGTGGAAAGGACTTCTTTACAAAAAAGAAGAAAGAGCCCTAACCGGTTTTGCTCAGTGGATAGAGCATCAGCATGTGGACCAAAGGGTCCAGAGTTCAATTTCAGTCAAGAGCAGGTACCTTGGTTGCAGGCTCCTCCCCTGCCAGGCCCTGGTCAGGGTGCATTCAGGAGGCAACCAATCGATGTGTCTCTCTAACACTGATATTTGTCTTTCCCCCTCTCTTCCACTGTCTCTAAAAATCAATGAAAAAATATCTTCAGGTAAAGATTTTAAAAAAGAAAAAACAAGAGAAACATAGCTATTAAGAGTAAAGTGTTAATAAATACACACCATGATGGCATGAAACTATAAATCAATTAAAAGAAAAAATCTGAAAACACATAAACACGTTTATTACTAAACAATAAATGGGTTAACAATGAGATCAAGAAAAAAATTAAAGTTGAGGGAGATTTCCTGTCAAGATAGCGGTGTAGGTAAATGTGTTACTTGCATCCTCCCACATCAAAATTACAACTAAACTACAGAACAACTATCATTCAGAATTGCCTCAAATCTAGCTGAACAGAAGTCCTACAACTAAGAATACGTAGAAGAAGCCTAACGGACTGGTAAAACGGGTGGAGACTCAGAATAGGCTGGTCCCACACCCGTGTGTGAAGGATAAAAATCAGGAGGGATATCTTGGTTGTGGAGGCCCCCCCCCGAGGAGGAAGGACTCTTAGCCCCACACCAGGAACCCCAGCCCAGGGTTCTAGTGCCAGAAAGAGAAGTCCCGACAACTTTTGGCTGTAAAAACCAGCAGGGATTGTGGCTAAGTGAGACAGAGGGCAGCCAGTGTCCCAGGTATTCCTCTTAAAGAGCCCAGGCATTGACTTACTCAGACTCATTCCCTCTGAGACCCATCATAGGGGCAGCAGCTTGAACGGCACTAGGGACAGATAAAGAGGAAGTGAATTGTCTGACATCAAGGCCAGGGCTGGAGGGGTGTTCTCCCAGACAGAAGTGCTGGCAGAGTCATTGTTTCTTTGCAGGGCCTTTTCTCCACAGAGCAAGTGGGTAGGAGCCTTGTCTGAGTCTCTATAAAACTGGCTATCACTGTTTGCCCTGCCTTGGTGATTCCCTGAGACCCTGCCCCACCCAACTTGTGGACCCACCCAAGCTTTTTCCATAGGCTTTTCCATAGGAATGGCCTATCTTGTCTCATGCCTCAGACTTTCCTAAAATTTCTCAATAACGTCAAAGAAAATAACATACTTTAGAATAAGTGTAGCAAAAGCATAAGACTTCTACACTTAAACTACAAAATATTGCTGAAAGAAATTAAAGAAGGTGTAAATAAATGGAAGAACATTATATGTACATAGATTGAAAGACTTAGTATTGTTAGATAGCAAAAACAAAACAAAACAAAACAAAAACACAGCCCATCCCCCCAAAGTCAATGGTCTGCATATTCAATGCAAAACTTATTAAAATCTCTGTTGGCTTTTTTTTTGGGGGGGGGGCAGATATTAACAAGCTAAATTCTTATGGAAATGCAAAGGACCCAGAGTAGTCACAACAATTTTGAAAAAGAATAAAGTTTGAGAACCTACACTTTCTGATTTTAAAACTTAATACAAAATTACAGTAATCAGGACATTGTGATGCTGGCATAAGGATAGAATACAGATCAAAGGAGAATTAAGAAGCCCACTACCAAGTCCTGGCTGGTGTGGCTCATTTGACTGAGCATTGCTCTATGCACCAAGAGGTTGCTGGGTTAATTCCTGCCTGGGTTGCAGGCTCATTCCTCAGTAGGGGGCGTGTAGGAGGCAGCTGATTGGTGTTTCTCACTCACATGGATGTTTCTCTTATATTCTCTCTTACTCTTTCTCTCTCTCCCCCACCCCTTCTCCTTTCGTCTCTCTCTAAAATCAATTAAAAACATGTTCTTTACAAAAAAAAAAAAAGAAGCAGCCCACCAATAAACTTTTACATTTATGGTCAATTGATTTTTGTCAAATGTACCAAGAAAATTCAATGGAGAAGAAGAAATCTTCAAAACTGGTTCTGGGACAGTTGGACATGCACATATGCAAAAAAGAAAGAAAGAAGAAAAAGAAGACCGCAATCTCACACCATACCCAAAAATATTAACTCAAAATGTACCACTGATTTAAATGTAAGAGCTAAAACTGTAAATTTTAGTACAAAACAAGGTCTTTGTAATCTTTGGTTAGGCAATGATTTCTTAGAAATAATACAGAAAGCACAGTAGTAAAAGAAAGTATAATAAATAAGACTTTTTAAAATTAAAACTTTTGCTTTCCAAAACACTTTCCAGAAAGAGAAAAAAACCCTGCAGAATAGGAGAAATATTTGTAAATGTTGTATTCAGTAAGGGACTTCTATCTAGAATATAAAGAACTCAACTACTCAAACAGATCCAATTTATTTCAAGGGCAAATTTTTTTTCTTTATTGAAGTATAATTTACACTGCACATGTTAAAGTGTACAATTAACACATTTCAGCATATCTGAATTCGTCACCAAAATAAAGATAGTGAGCACATTTATTAGCCCAAAAGTTCCCTTGTGCCCGTTGGTAGTACCTTTATCCTGTGCCCAAGCAACCACAGATCTGCTATCACTATAAATTAGTTTGCAATTCTTAGAATGTATGATCCCTAGAATAATACACTATGAATTCTTTTTTTAAACATCTGGCTTCTTTTGGGATAATCCTTTTGAAAGTCACCCGTGTTGTTGCATATATTACTAGTCTGTTCCTTTTGATTGTTAAATAGTACTTCATTGTATAGCTACATCAGAGTTTGTTTATCCATTTCTCTGTTTGTTGACATTTGGGTTACACCTAGTTTCTGGCTGTTAGAAATAAAGCTGCTTATGAACCTCTCTGTACAAATCCTTGTATGGACACATGCTTTCATATCTCTTGATATGAATATCTAGGAATAGAAAGGCTAGATCACATGGTGGGCTATATATTTAACTATTTAAGAAACTGAGAACTGTTTTCCAAAGTGGTTGTATCATTTAGAATTTCCACAAACAGTGGATGAAGATTCCAGTTGCTCCAGATCCTTGTCAGCATGTGGTAGGGTCAGTATTTAATTTGTCATCATAATAGACTAGAGGCCCAGTTCATGGATTTGTGCACCGATTTGGGGCCCTCAACCTAGACTGCACCCTCTCGCAATCCAGGACCTCTAGGGGGATGTCGGACTGCCAGTTTTGGCCCAGCAGTCCTGTGGGGATCGGGCCAAAACCAGCAGTCCGACATCCCCCAAGGGATGTAGCAGTGCACAAAGCGGCAGGCAGTAGGGGAGGAGCTCGAGCCGGCTCGGTGCTTGGCACTCGGCGCTCGGTGCTCCTAACCGCTCAGCACTCACTCCTAACGGCTCAGCCCTAACTGCTCACCCCTTACCACTAGCCCTTCATTGTTTGCTGCTCGCTCCTCACTGCTCGCTGCTCACTCTTTAGCTCCTTAGCGCTTGCCAGCTGTGAGCCTGGCTTCTGGCTGAGTGGTGCTCCTGCTGTGAGAGCACACTGACCACCAGGGGGAAGCTGCTGCGTTGAGCGTCTGCCCCCTGGTGGGTAGTGCGTATCATAGCAACCAGTTGTTCTGGTTATTCTATTGTAACGGTCTCTTAGGCTTTAATATATACAGTAGGTCCTTGACTTACGTCAGAGATCCGTTCCTACGGCAAGACATAACGCGATTTTTGCCATAAGTAGGAATTCACCTACATAAGCACCTACCTCACTCACATGGAGCACATACACAGCAGTAATGAAGTGAAACGGTAAAAAAAGATTTAAAAGAAAGATAACAATTCCTGACCTTTACTTGTGGTAAATAAATAATAAAAAACAAAAAAAGCACATATGTACATATGTCAAAATGACGGAACTTTTTTTTATAAATAAATGGGAGATAGCGATGTAACCATGAAACGATGCACGTCGAGTCCAACGTAACCCAAGGACTGTCTGTATAGATATGTAGTAGTACCTCATCTTTTCATGTGCTTATTTGTCATATTGTATCTTCTTTAGTAAAATGTCTATTCAAAGGGCAAATGATTTGAATACATATTTCTAAAAAGTGATATAGAGGTGGTCAATTAGCATATGAAAAGATGTTTAATATTAATAGTAACTAAGGAAATGCAAATCAAGACCACAATGGGATATTGCTTTGCATGCACTCTAGTGGTTATAATAAAAAAAAGACAGATATTGCCCGGTCAGCATGGCTTAGTGGTTGAGTGTCAACCTATGAACCAGGAGATCATGGTTCAATTCCCAGGCAGGGCACATGCCTGGGTTGTGAGCTCAATCCCTAGTGGGCGTGCCAAAGACAGCTGATCAATTGTTCTCTCTCATCATGGATATTTCATCTCTCTCTCCCTCTCCCTTCTTCTCTGAAATCAATAAAAATAAAAAATAGATATTAACAAGGGTTGGCAAGGATATGGAGGTAATAGAACCCTCAAGACACTGCTGATGAGAATGTAAAATAGTGCATCCAGTTTGGAAAATAATTTGGCAGTTCCTCAAAAAGTTCAATCTGCCCTGACCGGTTTGGCTCAGTGGATGGAGCATCGACCTGCGGACTCAAGGGTCCTGGGTTCGATTCCAGTCAAGGGCATGTACCTTGGTTGCAGGCACATCCCCAGTGGGGTTGTGCAGGAGGCAGCTGGTCGATGTTTCTAACTCTATCCCTCTCCCTTCCTCTCTGTAAAAATATCAATAAAATATATATTTAAAAAAAAAGTTCAATCTATGTAGCTATGACACGCACTGACCACCAGGAGCAGAAACCACAGGCATGGAAACATGGAACAGAGAGATGAATCTCAGAGGGAAGGGGGTGGGGGAAGGGATTAACCAAAGATCTTATATGCATACTAGAGGCCAGGTGCATGGATTCGTGCACCGGTGGGGTCCCTCGGCCTGGCCTGCAGGGATCAGGCCGAAACCAGCTCTCCAATATCCCCCAAAGGGTCCTAGATTGCGAGAGGTCTCTAGTATAAAATAACCATATGACCTAGCAATTCTACACCTAGGTATTTGCCAAGGAGAAATAAAATCATATGTTCATATAAAGATTTTTATGTTGAATATTCAGAATAGCAATATTCACAGTAGCAAAAAAATAGAAACCACTCAAATGTCCATCAATTGCTGAATGGGTAAACAAAATGTACATCCATATAATAGGATACTATTTGACAGGGGAAAGGAATGAAATATTGATACATGCTACGATATGAATGAACTTCAAAAACATTATGCTCAGTGAAAGAAGCTAGACACAAAAAAACACATATTGTATGAATCTATTTAAATGAAAAGTCCAGAATAGGCAAACCTATAGAGAGATAGGAAGTAGATCTGTGGTTGCCTAAAGCTGAGGGGAAAGAAGAATTGAGCACAAGGTTTTTGTTGAGGATGATGAAAAGGGTAAAAATTAGATTGTACTAATGGCTGCACAACTCTGTGAATATAGTAAAAACCACTAAAATGGGTTAATTTTGTAGAATGTAAGTTATACCTCAAAAAAGCTATTCAAAACAAATACTAGCTCTTGCCCAGGAAAGTCTTTGCCCTGAGTGACTGTGAGATAATACTGAGGTAGAATAGGCCCACTGAAACCATGGAGACTAACTGAATGTTATGATAATAGGATAATGGGTATCAGCATTGCCTTTCCCCACCCCTTAAATAATTTAATTAATTCTTATGAAAAGCTTTGGAAAGGGGTTATAGAATTTTTAGCAGTACCTGTCTTATCCACGTTCATTTTTTCTTTTCTTTTTTTTTGTTTTCTTTTTTATTTTCTTCTTATCCACATTTCAAAGGGAAAAAAATTTCTGTTAGAACTTTAAGTGGATGGCATTTTATTTTAGTGATCAAAGAATTGTGTCTTTAGCCTATTTCAAAAAATTAAGGAATTTCACTTATCATAATGTTTTCAAGGTCTATCTATGTTGCAACAACAGTAAGAATTTCAATTCTTTTTATGCCTAAAATTCCATTCCATTTTGTTTATTCATTCATCAGTTGATGGACATTTGGGTTATTTTTATCTTTTGGCTAATGTGAATAATGCTGCAGTGAACACTGTCATACTAGTATCTGTTAAAGTTCCTATTTTCAGTTATTTTTGGAATTCCATGTAGGAGGGGAATTGCTGGGGCATTTGTTAAATCTTTAAGTTTTTGAGGAACCACCAAATTGTTTTCCACAGGTGTTGCATCATTTTACATTCTCAACAGCAATGTACAAGTGTTCCAATTTTCTATATCTTTGCCAACAATTTTTTTCCATTTTGGTTTTCATTTCCCCAAAAACTAATGATGTTGAAGATCTTTTCATGTGTTTACTGGCCATTGGTATATCTTGCTTGGAAAAATATCTAATGAAGTCCTTTGCTTATTTTAAATTTGGTTTGTCTTTTGTTACATGGTAAAGATTTTTTATATACTCTGGATACCAGATCCTCATCACATATATGATTTACAAATATTTTCTAACATTCAATTGGATTGTCTTTTCACTTTCTTAATAGTGCCCTTAGATGTACAAAAGTATTAATTTGGATAAAGTCAGTTTATCCGTTTTTTCTTTTTTTTGCTTATGCCTTTGGTTTTATATCTTGTGCACTAAAGGTTTGCGGGTTCAATTCTCTGTCAGGGCGCATGCCTCAGTTTCAGGTTTGATTACCAGTCAGGGCGCATGGGAGAGTCAACTGATCAGTGTTTCTCTCGCACTTAGATGTTTCTCTCTCCCTCTCCCTCCCTTCCTCCTTCCTTCCCTCCCTCACTCCCCTCCTCCCTTCCTTCTCTAAAATCAATAAACATATTCTCGGGTAAAGATTTTTTAAAAAGAATGTGTTGTTTCGTTTTCATATATTTTTAATTCTCCAGATTTTCTTCTGTTAATTGATTTCTAGTTTCATTCTATTATGACCAGATAAGAAGATACTTTGTTTGATTTCAGTCTTTTTTCAATTGATTAAGATTTGTTTTGTGGTTTAATATATTGTTTATTCTGGAGAATGTTCCATGTGCACTTAAGAAGAATGTGTATTCTGTAATTGTAATCCCTAGGATAATCACTATGTATATGTCAGTTAGTTCTAGTGTTGTTCAAGTCCTCTATATCTTTGGTGATCTTTTTTCTAGTTGGTCTATTCATCATTGAAAATGGTGGATTGAAATCTCCAACTATAATTGCAGCATTGTCTATTTCTCCATTTAATTTTGTCTATTTTTGCTTCATATATCTTAGAGTTCTTTTATTGGATTTTTAAAATTAGGTACTTCATATATTTTGTAATTATTTTATTAGGTTTTATATTCAGAGCTCCTTATATATTTTGAAGGTTTTTTATTTGTGGCTCCTTTATTAGATATAATTATTATAACTTCCTGATGGTTTGATTCTTTTTGTCAATAATGTATATAATGTTTTTCTTTGTCTGTTGTAACAATATTTTTCTTAAAGTCTATTTTAGCTAATATTAGAATAGCCACCCAGATTTCTTTTGTTTAATATTTACAATAGAAACATTTTCCATTTTTCACTTTCAACCTATTTGTGTATTTGGCACTAAAATGAATCTTTTATAGACAGTATATAGTTGGATCATGTTTTTAAATCTATTATGGTAATTTCTACTTCTAATGAGTTAGAAATAATCAAGTATGTCATTTTGTTCTAAAAATATTCATCTAAGGAGTCAATAATATAGGGAAAACTTAAAAAAAAATGACACCCAAGCTCAGTGAAACCTTCAGATGACTGCAGCCCCAGTCTGCACCTTGACTACCGTATCATAAGAGACTCTGAACCAGAATTATCCAGTTAAGCCAACAGTGTACCTCACATGTTTCCTCTAAGACACATGAGTTCCTCGAGATTGAGAACTATGTGTTCTTTATTTTTGTAACTCCGGCGCTGTGCACAGGACCTGGTTGTATCAGTCAAGTTCCTGGCAGGAAACAGAGAGCACCCTCAAACTAGGTACTTAAGGACAGTTTAACAAAGGGACAAAGATGTAGGCAGGGTTTAGTGAAAGCAACATGGAATGCTGCATTATTCTACAGTTAATAACAACAGGGCTTGGTGAATGGGCAAAGGGAGGGAATGGTTACCAAAACTCAAACAGAGGGCTGTATGGAGCTCATAATGGAGGGACACAGTCAATCCATAGGGACTCAGCAAGAAGAGAATTAGGGGAATAATTACCTCAACTTCACTTTTCTCCCGCCCTTTGATCTTCTGCTCATGTCTCCCATTGACCGAATATAACAAGAACCTTGAGGTCAGGAGAGCCTACTGCTGCGGGCCATACAGGTCAGCACCCCGACCCCCTCAGGTGTGCAGAGAGCTGGCTGGAGCAAATGGAAGAGATCTGGTACAGGAGCTCTCTGCATCCACTCTTATCTTTTCCCAGCACATGGTATCTCATAAGTTCTACTAACTGTTGTATCATTGCAGTGTGATTTCAATTCAGTCATAGTCCTACCTGAAGTCTAAATGTTAGCCATTGCTAGTGCCCTTCATATAAAGTATGGGGAGGGGTTTAGGAGTAAGTGGGAGGGAGGAAAACAATTAAAGTAATCAACGTAAAACTGCATAACTGCTACCAAACCTGTTTCTGTAGTACGCCACAAAGCTCAAACGGATAAACACAGCTTTCTTCTTCCACCACCCATTCCACATTTGTCTTATCTTCTGCCGGGCTGAGTGGGGCTTTGCTACTTGGTAGGACAGACCAAATCTTCATTCATATAGGCTCTGAGACCTCGATAAACCTATCTTCTTGGGTTGCCATCATTTTGCATTGAGTACTAGAACAGAGGTGCGTCAGTGAGATGCAAGTGGCTGAGGGTCAGACTGTTTTAACTTCCACTTGAATGGAACTATGTGTTCCCTGACAGAAACATTCCTCCTAGGTCTCTAAGCCCAAGCTCAAACAGGAAGCAAGATTTCTTTCAGTGGTTATTTTGTGCCATAGTGAGAGGGGCCACTGCTACCTCTATCCCTTGGTTCCCAGACTGATGTAATCTGATTATGGGGGAGATGCTGGCTGCTGGTTTGAGCAATTTACCTTGTCGGGTATTATACCTCCCAGCTATAATGATATCTGTATCTTCCACATGCCATTCCACAATTCTGTTTAGTCATCTCTTTCTAGGGAATGAAGAAGCATGTGATAAAATCAGTGAATTCTGTGGTCAAGAACCCACTGTTAAAATACCATCTCTGAGAAGTGTGGCTCCTTTTGGGGGAGTTGTTGAGTTGTAACAGCATAGTGACAGGTACAACATTCTCTAAGTCTGTGAATGTTGGTGCTGGCAGAAGTTCTGGGGACAGGAACACAAATACACACTTGGAGCAAATACCAATCTGAGACTAATTCTGGCCCCTCCCTGATGAAAAGCACCCATTCTCATCTACCTGCATCCATGTCTCTGGTTGGTCTCCTTGGGGAATGGTGCCATTTCAGGTTCTCAATGTTGATCAACTGCCAGCAGATTGGACATTCAGCTCTGGAAGGAGCCAGATCAACCTTGGTGAGAAAAAAATAGCTTATTGAGCCTGTGCATAGTTTCCATCCCTACCTCATGCATACTGTGTACATAGGCCTATGGAGGTGAGGGAAAGAGACAGACAGATTTGCACAGGATGGATTTTCTTGGCCATGAGATTATTGTTATGAGCTGAATTGTGTCCCCCAAAATTCATATGTTGAAATCCTCTATCCCAATGTTTCTGTATTTGGAGATAAGAGGCCATGTAGTAGGGGCCCTAATCCAATAGGTTGGTCTTATTAGAAAAGAAAAATTGTGTGGCAGTAATATCTTAATAAAGCTGAGGAATTTTTTTAAATAAATAAATAAAAATGAGGAATTGTGGGGAAAGACAAAAGCGGAAGAGACATCAGAGAGCTCTCTACATGCATGCACATAGAAAAGGCCATGTGAGGACACAGAAGGTGGCCATCTACAGGTCAGGAAGAGAGGTCTCACCAGAACCAACCCTGAGGCCAACTTGATCTTGAACTTTCAGTCTTCACAACTGTGAGAAAATAAATGTCTATTGTTTAGGCCACCCAGTCTGTGGAATTTTATTATGGCAGCCTGAGCTGACTAATGTGATTATTGAGAGCCTCCTTCACAGTGGATGCCTTGGTGGACATTTACATGAGATATCAATATCTTCACATTCTAAAAGTCTATCCACATACCTCTCTCCCAGCCCTCTTTGTCACCAAACATACACTTTATTTTTTCCAAGTCTCTGAACAACTTGGTGAACCTGTTAACCACTGCCCATGAGTTAGGTGGTCATGCCTCAGACCATTTTCTTTCGATACAAAGTAAACCAGCTGTCATACCTGAAGCTCTACCCACTGAGAGGCTTGTCTTTCACTCCTTCCTTACAGGCCATCCCTGAGTGGGGCTCTAGTTGAGCAGCTCATCACTTCCATCTGGTTCCATCATACCATGTACATCTATTAATAAATCTAGCCCCCACTACTTCCTCTATAGGTGGCCCTAGGGAACTCCCTATTAGGTGATTGGTGTGTGTTGAGAGAGGGTTATGAAGCAGTAGGAAGAGGTACCATGGGAGCCTATATCATCTGACCCTGAAGTTTATTTGTGGTTTCCAGGTCTGCAGAGCTTGGTCTCAGACATATCATTTACACTTTCCAATGAGTGCTACTGAGCATGCCCATGTCATGATGGTCAGTTTAACGCACATAGTCATTTGCAATTCAAGGTCAGATGGTCAGTCTCTCAAATAGTCCATGAGCTGGTTTTTTTTTTTTTAAATATATTTTATTGATTTTTTACAGAGAGGAAGGGAAAGAGATAGAGAGCTAGAAACATCGATGAGAGAGAAACATCGATCAGCTGCCTCCTGCACATCTCTTACTGGGGATGTGCCCGCAACCCAGGTACATGCCCTTGACTGGAATCGAACCTGGGACCTTTCAGTCCGCAGGCCGACGCCCTATCCACTGAGCCAAACCGGTTTCGGCGCATGAGCTGTTTTTCAAGTAAAAAAGTTATCAAGAGTTGACTTTACTTGGGCCTCATTGGATCTTGCCAGGGCCGTCTATGGCATCTGTTTGTCACAGATTTTTCCACTCTATTGGGTCTGCTGGTTAGACTGCCTGTAACGCAGCTTGGATTTGTTTCTGACCTTCTTCATAGCCTGTGCCCATTCACAACTGGTAGTCTTGTTAGTCACCCAGTAATTAGATCTGAACAATACACCAGAACAATACACCAGAGGTTCAAGTTACCTCTAAAATCCAAAAGAAACTCATGAAATGTTGCCTTTCCTATCTGGTATGTGGGGCAAGGTGTAACAACTGTGTCTCACTTGTGCAAAGAGATATTCCAACATGCCCAGGACTACTGGACCCCAGAACCCTCACTGACATAGCAGCCCCTGAACATCCAAGGGATTATCTCCCAACTCCTTGGCATGCATGTGTGTGACCAATGTGCTTAAGGTGCCTGCCACCTGTGTTCCCTGGATCCAGTTGGCATAATGCATTGGTAATGGCCCAGAGTAATATTCTGTGGACTAACAAGACAAACAAGGTCCCTCCAGATAGTATGATAGTGGGATTTGATTTAGCCCTGAGGCAGGATAGTTATAATATAATACTGACCTTCATACATGAGGGCAAACTACTTTTAGTTATTTTTGCTGATGGAGGAGAGCGTAGTGAAAGCATTTTCTAGGTCATTAGCTGCATTCTAGGTGGCAGAAAGTGTTGCCTTTGGAGCAGCCAACTCACAGCAATACTGCTGAGAGAAAGCCAGGGTAATAAATATGCCATCCACACTCGCACACTCTAGTCCCCGCCAATTAGCCAAACCCAGCTGAAAGCCAACCCTACAGTTCAGCCTTTGGGGCACAAAGCAGAGTGAAGAACATGAAGACTGGGTCTGAAGATGCAAATGGAAACCATCCACCGCACATGACATAGTGCTTGTCCGACAAACAAATGAATAAATGACTCCTGCTCCCATGTTAAGGGAAACTTCCTTTCTCAGGCATAAAATTAGTTAGGAGTCATGTCTCTGGGCAGGAAGCTCTCTGGGCCAAGTTTATTCAAGGTTTTCTGCCACTAAATGGTTAAGATGATAAATTTTGTTATGTGTATTTTACCACACATACTAAAAATAGATATTGGCACCTAATATAGAAAAGCATGTGGCCTTTAGAGATGCCTCAGCTTATTAAAATCCCAGCATTAGCACCTACTGGCTGTGCGGCCTTGTTACTTAACCACTTGGAGTCTCAATTTCCTTATTTCTAAAATGGCAATGGCTATCACACTGGATTACTGAGAAAATTAGGGAGAAAATGTACATAAACACTTCCAGCAGAAGCTCTTTATAGATGCTGATTCTCTTCCTCCTTTGAAATAAAAACATAGGACAGAGAATGTCTTAAGTGAGCGGGGTGGGCAGCTTTCAGAGGCAGCTTGTTGGGGCCCTTCCTGTCCCATGAGGCATAAGCATAAGGATGTTTTCAGTCCTTTATGCGGCTAGCCACTTGTACCTGCATGGATTACACATTTCACATGCGTTCCTTCGGCTGGAAGGCTTTGTCCTCCCTTCTATCTTGGCCACACACTTCCTCTTTCCCTGACATAATCTCTGTTCACTCTTCACATCTCAGTTTAGACACCCCTTTCCTTTTGCAGCCTTTTCTCACCTATAAATCTCATTAGAGAGTCCCTCCTGAACACTCATTGTGCTAATGGCAGAATTGTCTGTTAAACTTCAAGTGCTTGTTTACTATTTTTTTTCTTGTTTACTATTGAAGAACATAAACTCCACGAAGAGGGGACTGTGTCTGTCTTCTTCCCAGTTGTAAGCCCAGAGCTAAGCAGATCCCACTGAAAGGGAAAAGAGTATAGAAAAACAGTGGAAAGACATGGGGCCTTGAAAACAAGAAAGCACCAGCCATGGACAAGACCGTGAAAAATTGGTAGAAAGTAGATGGGATCACGACAGGACAAAATGGTAACTACAGGCACCATGGAGAGAGTAGCTGTTGCTCCTGTCAAAGCTCTGGAGAAATTTCAAGACTTTTTTTGAGTCAGCAAGTTTGGAGAGAAGGAGTGATGAATGGAAGGACCGTCTACAGAATGAGTCTGTCACTTATGTCCTCCCGATCCATTACATATTTGGAGCAGCACCATTGGCCCAGTGGCAGCCCCGTGTATCCCTCCTCCAACAAAGTCAACGCTATGTCTGGGGAGATGCCTCCATGAAGGTATGGGGGCTGCGGACTGAGGTGGAGCAGCACTGAGAGACTCAGGTCCCCCACAAGAAGCCACAGGCAAAGGACTCCATTTTCAGAGGAGATTTATTTATTTTGGCAATTCTGAGACTTCTGCCTGTGGGAGGACACATTCATTTACACAGAGATTTCTCACCTTCTATTCTGATGGGGGTGGAGGGTGAGAGTAGGGTGAGGGAGAGGCCTCTGGGTAAACAGGCCTATCCATTTATAAAGGAAGCTCGGGTAGTTTTATAAAAATCAATATATCCCATCATTCATAAGTCACATCAATTAAACTCATAAGACATTTAAAAGAAACTAATGCTGAGAAGGACCAATTTGAACTAATAGAACAACTCCAGAACTCCAAATTCAATGGGAGAAGGGCTAGAACAAAATATGAGAAAAAAGAGGGAGAGTCGCCGAAACTGGTTTGGCTCAGTGGATAGAGCGTCGGCCTGCGACTGAAAGGTCCCGGGTTCGATTCCGGTCAAGGGCATGTACCTGGGTTGCGGGCACATCCCCAGTAAGAGATGTGCAGGAGGCAGCTGATCGATGTTTCTCTCTCATCGATGTTTCTAACTATCTCTCTCCCTTCCTCTCTGTAAAAAATCAATAAAATATATTAAAAAAAAAAAAGAGTGAGAGTCATCAGTGAGCACAGGCAAAACAGAGAGAAAACAAAGACCACACTACTTTAATATGGAAAGCAAAGTGTTCTTCTTATGTAAGTCCACTCATCTCAGCACCAATGCGAAACCCAGAACTCCAGAGCAGTTGCTTTCTATTTACAGAGAAAAAAAAGACTGGAAGGAAATACACAAAATGTTAATAGTGATTTTTATCTGAGTGATGGGTTATGGGTGAATCTAATTTCCTTCTTTATGCCTTTGCATGTTTTCAAATTTGTATAATGGTAGAGAAGTATTTTAAAGGATTTCTGACTGTAAAAAAATCAGCACTTTAATTCCATGTGCCAGGTTCAGAATCATACAATAATGGAATAAAATAATTAAAAGATGGAAAAGACTTCAAGATATAGCTTCTGAATCTCTAGGCCAATTCCCAATTGCTTTAGAAATAAACTTCCTCCCCCTTCCCCCCCATGTGTCCTCAAGGCCCTGCAGTCACTTACACTGAGTTGAGAATGTCTCAAATATGTGTTTTCTTAAACAGTTGGTTCAGGTTTGCTAAACACTTGGTTTAAGTTTGCTAAAGAGAAATGAAAAACCTAATTATTAAATATTTATTAAGAATTATGTTTCAGGAACTGTTCTAGGCTCTGGGAAAAACAGGTGAACATCATGTTGATACATTCTGATGGAGTTTATATTTAAGTGGAGGAAACAGACATAAGTGAATTTCTGAACAAATCCAAAGAGGTCAGGGTAGATGAAAAAGGAGTCAGAATGTCCTGAGGGATGATTTTTAAAAAATAATTGCTCTTAACAGATAGATTCATTCATTCCTTCATTCATTCACTCACTGTGTTCCCATTAGATGTTGAAGGTATTACAAAAATGAAGTAATTAACTCCACATGGCTTATGTTCACATTCCTTATGTATATATATACTTTAGGAGGAGTGCAAATGAAGCAAAACAGTAGTTTTAAGGAGTGAGATAATATTTCTGTCTATAGAGATCAGGGCTGACTACATAGAGGAGATGACATTTGGACTTTACCTCGAAGTCCATAGGATTCCAACAGGTAGAGAGGGGAAGATGCCATTGTCCCCCTGAGGGCAGGAACTATGTTCACTTGCTCACTACTGATTCCCGGCTATTAACTAGGCTAAAATGAAGGTGTCGATGGGGCTGTATTCTTTTCTGGAGACTCTAGAAAGATTCATTTCCTTTTCTTCAGCTTTGAGAAGCCACCCACATTCCTCGCTCGTGGCTCCTTCCTCCATCTTCAAAGCCAGCATCGTAGCATCTCTCTGATCCGGTTTCATCATTACATTTTGCTTCTTCCCTTCTGACAGTGCTTGTTGGCCAGGGTGGCCCTCATCCCTCAGATAGCCTCATGCCTCAGCAGGAGCTGACCCTCAGCCCCAGCTCCAGGAGAGAGCCTGTTTCATCAAGGGAAATCCCACAGCTGTACCCTCACCAGTGATTGGTTCAGAAATGCGCTTATGTCTGTTTCCTCCACTTAAATGTGAACTCCATCAGAATGTATCAACATGATGTTCACCTATTTTGCTGAGAGCCTAGAACAGTTCCTGACACGTAATTCTTTTTAAAAAAAATATATTTTTATTGATTTCAGAGAGGAAGGGAGAGGGAGAGAGAAATAGAAACATCAATGATGAGAGAGAATCATCGATCGGCTGCCTCCTGCATGCCCCCTACTGAGGATTGAGCCTGCCACCCAGGCATGTGCCCTTGACTGGAATTGAACCCAGGACTTTTCAGTCCACAGGCGGATGTTCTATCCACTGAGCCAAACCAGCTAGGGTGTGACACAAATTCTTAATAAATATTTAATGAATTCAGTTTTTTTATTTCTCTTTAGCAAACTTAAATTGAATAGCTACTACATGTTGTGGACTTTTCTGAGTGATGGAGATGCAAAAATATGTAAGACTCAAGAATTCTAGCAGGGAAGACAGGCATAATAATAATAATACACCGTGTTGTCATGGTAAACACTGTCGAGAAGTTACACATAAAAGGCTGAGTGAGCACTGAAGGAGCCATGGATTTCCTTTGTGGGACTTGGGCAAAGCTTCCCAGCACTGACAGTGAGCAGGTCCTGGAAGATGAGCAGAGATTTCCCAGGTTAAGAATTAGGGCATATGCTGGCTGGTGTGGCTCAGAGGTTGAGCATTGGACCATGAACCCGGAGGTCACAGTTTGATTCCCAGTCAGGCCACATGCCTGGGTTGTGGGCTTAATCCCCAGTGGGGGAAGTACAGGAGGCAGCCTATCGATGTTTCTCTCTCATCAATGTTTCTCTCTCTCTCTCTCTCTCTCTCTCTCTCTCTCTCTCTTCTTTCTCTAAAATCAATAAAAGTATATTTAAAAAAAAGAATTAGGGCATATGTAG
This sequence comes from Myotis lucifugus, assembly GCF_000147115.1. Taxonomy (NCBI): domain Eukaryota; kingdom Metazoa; phylum Chordata; class Mammalia; order Chiroptera; family Vespertilionidae; genus Myotis; species Myotis lucifugus. The sequence goes on along the minus strand of NW_005871275.1, from coordinate 393,661 downwards.
TATAACCACATAACTTGGTGCCCAAACCCTGACACTTTAAAGAGTAAAAAGGGAAACTATTAATAATTATACTGAACAACAGGTGTAAACAGAGACTGTGGTCACTCTTGGTAGAAGGAGCACTGTGGGGGAACACAGAGGATGGTGGGAGCACCTGGGGAGAAACCTGCACTTCTGTATGATGTTGTGAGGAGTATCGCGCAGCCCAAGGAGGGGCGGGGACTGGCGTGTGGCTAGAGTGTCAGGGACTTATTGTGGCATGCAAAGAATGCCAACTAGTTCCTCCAGCATTGGGCACCTGTGGAGCTTTCTCAGCAGGAGAGCACCAACCGGAAAACAGCTGTAGCAGCCAGGTGGAGAAAGGACTGGAGGGGCACAGACCACAGGAGAGAGACTAGACAGGAGGCTGGTACAGTGGCTCATTAGGGGCTGATGGGTCCCTCATCTTAAGCAGTTTACAAGGGTGGGTTCAGAAGGAAATACATACAACAGGCCCCTCTGATGTGGAATTGACTGGGCTGCAGGGAGGGGCAGGAGATGTGGGGAAAGAGAAATGCATGATGCTAACGTTTCCAGAAAATGGATGATGGTGGCTTCTGCTCTCCTTTCCCGTAGGGTGGTGACAAGCAGAGAATGTCCTCAGCTGCTTGGCAGACTCCGAGAGCTAACAGGGAGCATATAGAGGAAGCTGACTCTTGCAGGGGCCGAGTGCCAAGCTGAGTTACTAAACCCAAAGGGGTCAGGGTGGATGGAAAAGGGGTCAGAATGTCTTGCGGGAACCAAGGATACCTCTGGAGGAAAAGCAATGAAGCAGATGGGAAAAGCAGGTACCCAAGGCCTGGTTATATGTTGAGCCACAGGTATGCCCCATGCATTTGTATCCTCTATACCTCCTAGTCATGATTCAGAATGCAGCAGGTATCCCTGGGCAGAGCCATGAAAGTACGATATGTGTCCTAAGAATGGAGTAGACTGGATGGCAGAAGAGGTATGTCTGTAGGCTAGTCAATGTAATAAGCAGTTGGTGCTCTGGGTGCCCAGAGGAGGAAGGAAGCCTGTATCAATGAACAAACTGGCATTCTGTTTTGTCTATGATTCCTTGGTAAGTTTTTTTTTATTGTGGTAAATGTATATAACAGTATTTGCCATTTTAACCATTATTAAGTATACAGTTCAATGGCATTAAATACATTCACATTATTTACAACCATCACCAACATTTATACCCAAAACTTTATCATCATCCTCAACAGAAACTCTGTCTCCATTAAACATTAACTCCCCTTTCCCTTCTCCCAGCCCCTAGCAACCACCATCCTATTTTGTCTCCGTGAATTCCACTGTTCTAAGTACCTCATATAAGTGAAAACATACAATATTTGTCCCTTTGTCACTGATTGACTTCAGTTAGCATCATGTTTTCAAGGTTCAACCATGCTGTGGTATGTATCAGAATTTCCTTCCTTTTTCAGGCTGAATAATATTCCCTTATCTGTATCATATTAAAAATGTTTTTATTTATTTCAGCTAGAGGAAAGGAGAGGGAGAGAGAGAAAGAAAGATCAATGATGAGAGAGAATCATGGATTGGCTGCCTCTTACACACCCCCTACTGGGGATTGAGCCCATAACCCGGGTTGTTTCCACATTGTTATTGTGCATTCATTACTTTTGAATCATGGAAGCACACACTATTCTGACTGAATTATCTTGTTGAGGAGGGGAGAGGAAAGATTCTAAGTGAACAATCATGCTTTCCTCTTATTCAGCCTGGGGTCCACTGAGGTTCTGTGTACTTATGCATAGTATCTCATTTAATCCTTCCAAGAATAGGAGGGGTGTTTCCCTTTGTATAATGAGGAAACTGAAACTTAGAGGATTAAGAGCTGTTCAGGATCACCAACTGGACATCCTGGGAGGAAAGAGGGGAGATTCAACCAAGCCTTTTGACACCCTAATCCTTGAGACCCTGTAGTATTTCACAGGCCAACCACTACTTTAGAGCTTTATAAAATTTGACTTTTCCTTATTCATTATTTTTGTTGTCTATTTCCTACTTCCCATGCAATAATTAACAAATTAACAACAGAATCTTTAAACTAAACAAATTCCTTGCTGCTTACAGGCAGAAAAGAGAGGAAGCGGTAGCTCTGAGAACATTGTGTGCCAGGTTGTCAGGAGAAGCGGCCATGGGCTTAAGTTGTGGAAAGATGAGTGTGCATTTCCCTGTTACCTGGAAGCTTTTTAAAAAGAAATTCTGGTATAATTTATTATTTGTGGCTCCTCAAGGTTTGTGCCAGGAAGTAGATATATCTGCTCCTGTGCATAATTGCTGTTTTAAAAAAAAAAAAGTAAATTTCAGTTTATACCATGCCTGGTAGAATTGACCAGAGGGAAATGGGAAAGGCTAAAGCAAAAAATAAACAAACAAAAACTCCCCCAAACAAAAACACAAACTCTACCCCAAAACCCAGAAAAGGTTAAGATGTAAAAGTGCCTACGAAGATGAGGGTGCTTCCTATGATGGGGAAGAGCCAGCTACAGGACTGCTCTGTGAACAGGCATTGGCATCTGATCATGTGATCATATGATCAAGTGATGGACTGTGAACATTGCTTGTTTTTCCATTTGGGCCTTGAGGGTGGAATGCCAGGAATATGAGAATATAAAGGAATTTCTGGGTTCGCTTCCCTTCCCATCTCTCACCCCACAACTTCTGCCTTTTGCCAGAGCAAGAAAACAACCCATGGACAGCTCTCTTGAAGCAGGCAAATAAAAGCTTGCCCTTTAATTCATGTGTAAAGAAACTGTGGCTTTCTTTACTAGGAGAGTCTGAGCCAATGAAGGCATAAGATAAGAGCTGTAAGAGAGTCTTAGTATTACTGGAAGGGGGACCTGGCCCATGGTGCGTCTGCCTAGGGCCGGCCTGTAGTGTGTAGGTTCTTGACTTCATGCAGGAAAAATTTCACAGCATGAGTCCAGGTGACTATGAGGGAATATTTATTAAAGCTGGGGACATAAAACAAGAAAGGGCTTAGCATAGAAAGAGCAACAGGAGAGCCGAGGCTAGGATGCCCTAGATCTCTGTGAAGTCAGAGTAAAGGGGGCTTTGGGATCAGGTTCAGAATTTAGCCTAGGATGAGCTGCTGCTGCCCATTGCTCCCCTGGTTGCAAGCCTCCTGGGGTGCTTTAGGGTTTAGGAGAGGCATGCCTGTGGGGGAAGAAGTGGGAGAAGAAGAGGGGATAGTGGGGGCTGCGCCCCAGAGGGAGAGCATTGCTGGGTACTTTGTCTTGAGACTTTCTCTCTTCCTCGCAGGAGAATCTTAGGGGAGGTCTCAGGGGGACGGTTTTAGTAGAATATTCATCAGTTTTCTAGGTGTGCTCCTCCAAGGCCTTGGTATCCACTGATTGGTCAGCATCAGTGCAGGAGGTCCTTAGTCATTGCAGCTGGTCCTGGTGTAGCCTACCTGGTTTTGCTGCTTTTCTGGGTCTGGAGCTAGAATTCAACTGAGGCCCGGATGTTACTTCTAGGGGGGTGACCTTCTGCATCTGCTGTAAATTGCTGTGCAGTTCATTTAGCTCTGTCTCAGTTTCCCTATTCCACTGGCCTGTCTCACTAGGGAAGGAAGTGTCAGAGTTCAAGTACATATTCTACTCAGATTTAAACTAGGCTCACACTGAGAAGTCACTTTTAAAAAGAAAAAACTTGAGAATGTGCCTTGTAATTGAAAACTATTGTCATTTATTGTCATAAATGTCTTTTATTTAAACTTTAAAATGTTCAACTTACTTTTTGAAATAGTTAAACATTTAATTCAATTTAATTTTTGAAATAGTTAAATATTTGCATGGTTCAAAACTCAAAAAGCATTAAAAGTGTACAGTAAAAATTCCTTCTTGTCTCCAATTTCCTCATTCCTATATCCTCAATCACAGGAAATTACCATTAACAGTTTCTTGTATATCTGACAGGAATTTATGTGAAATATATTTTGGAATTTTTGCTTTTGTTTAACGCTGCTATGCTTAACTATTTTAATAGAGTATTTTTTAAAAAGAAGAAGTGGAAGCCATGCCTATTTCCCTTAACTGATGTTTGAATGTCTCAGGAAAGCCCCAGGTGGTGCACTGCCTCTCACTAGGTGCCCCAGGGAGGTGAATTAGGTCAAGTGGCAAGGAGGTCTGCTGGGTCTTTGCTAATATGCACACTTGACAGTAAAATCACAAGTTAGAGCCAAATTCTTACAATACAAACTCTGAACCTATGCTTGAAAGCATATAGAAAAACCACCCTGAAACATTTGAGAAGTAGGTAATAGGTAGAGGGAAGGGTGAAGGAAGGAGCTGTCTCTACAGGAAAACAACAACAACACACACACACACACACACACACACACACACCCCACCTAAAAACACAATAAAGAAAATCGGAGTTGTGATTGGGGAAGTTAAACATAGGTACTGGAGACCTTTTGGAGTCCAGATGAATTTTCCTGAGAGCTGAGCAAATGCTGAGGTGAAAATGGGGAACTCCAACCTGAAGAGGGTTGAGAAGCAACAGAGTATCTGCCACTATTTTAGGAATCTTCAAATTTATTGTGTTGAATAGTCAAGATGAAACACCTCTATATATCAGAATTCTTTTAGTTTTTTTATTTGTTCTAGGGTTGGGCATACTTATAGTGTAAATGTTTATTGGTTAAGTTCATTCAGTAGCAAGTATTTACTGAGCACTAACTATTCTCTCCCAGGCATTGGGGATAGAGCTCCACAAATAGACAAGGTTTTAGTTCTCATAGAGCTTCTGCTGAAAGGAGTTGATCGGGAGTCAGGGCAGGCCTCCTTGTGAAGCGGTAAGAGTGTTCCAGGGAGAAGGGACGGCATGTACAAATGCTCAAAGGAGGCATGGAGCTTGTTGGAAGCAAGTGTAATATGAACATGGTGATTGAAGCAGGAAGAGGATGAGATGAAGCTAGAAAGACAGGAAAGAGGAGGAGGAGGAGACAACAACAACAACAGATATATCTGTTCTTAAAGATATAATTATGTTACTCTTTCAGATTTTCCCACTTTTCCCTGTGTATCAGGATTTAGTATGTGGTATCATTTTTGATGCTTAAGGAAGAAACAATCCCTGGATGGGTAGCTCAGTTGGTTAGAGCATTGTCCCAATACCCCAAGATTGTGGGCTCTATCCCTGGTCAGGGCATGTACAAGAATCAACCAATGAATGCATAAATAAGTGTAACAACAAATCAGTGTTTCTGTCTCTCTCTCTGTCTCCCTTCCTCCTTCACTGAAATCAATTTGAAAAAAAAAAAAAGAAGAAGAAACAATTACTCTCTTCTCTTAGCCCTTATAAAAGCATAAATCACACAACTGGCACCTATCTAGTTTAAAATTGTTTGCATATATGTTTCTCTCTCAATCAAATGGCAGACTTTTTGAAGGCAGGACTCTTGTTCTTTAAGTGTCTACCAATAGCCTTCATAAGCAGGAGGTACTCAACAGATAAGTTGACTAAAAAAATGCGATTCAGATATACATGGCTGAATGCTTGTGTGACCAGAACGGATCATATTTTCACATGAGGTTGTCAGTGGGGTCTACATTTTATGCCTCTATCTCTATCTGTCTTCCTCTTTTCACAGAAGAAAGAGGTAGCTAATGAAAGCACTGGAGGAGGTATCCCCTTCTCAAGTGAAGTTCAGCAAACTTTACTTGAGAAGGGGATACCTCCTCCAGTGCTTTCATGATTATGTCATCCTCCCCAGCATCTGAGTAGTCTCCTCTGGAAAGGCCCTGCTTAAAGAGAATCCAAGGACACAAAGAAAATATTCTGGTTTACTTCTCTGCTCACCACAAGTCAAGGTTTATCTCTCCAGTTATAGACCCGTTAGTTGTTAGGTTTGATGGAACAATTGAGTTGATAACCCTCCCCCGGGAACTGGCTTTTCAGATCATTTCACTATGGATATTCCCTTGCTGAAGACCACATTTCACTTGTGGTGACCACATTCTATTATCTCCCCTCCGGGTATGCATAAAGAAATCTCCGCCCAGAAAAATCCCGCCAAAAGTCCTTTAAAAGCCGCTGATTTCTGTCACTGGGTGCTGGAGCCATCCAGGCTCAGCCCCCTGGTGTGCGGATGATCGAATAAATTCGTAATCCCTCACCACTCTGGCCTCATGCATTCCTCCTTCTGCCATGTTTAGTCTCAACAAACTTCAGGATTAGGAATCCAAACTGATACTATGAAGAAAAAAGAAGAAGGTTTAAGGCAGGCTGATTCTACCACTTACTGATGGATATGACAGCAGAGACCCCAGAGCCCATAACCTTTGCTGGTGTCACTATGGGTTGGATTGTCCATTTAACATCCTACTCATCTCTATAAACCCCCTGCAAAACTCCTCATGAGGCAGCCTTTACACATCCCATACTCTTTCAGGGTCCCTGTAGGCAACTTTCCCTCTGCCTAGGAGACCACTGCCTTCCACTCCCCCCTCACTGTTCATCCTCTCCTGGACTTGAAGTTGTCCTCAGCTTATCCCCCCTCAGGCAGAGCTAGCCCCTCTCTTCCCCATCCCCAGCTGACAGCAGTTGGTTCATTTTCTTAGCTCATTTTCCGTACAAATCATCTGTCTACCCCAATAGACTGTGTGTTTCCTGAGGGGAAAGATTTCTCTTAGTCATCTGTAGATGATTAATAATAATGGTTTTAATGAGTGAACTTGAATTTCAGTTTTAAATAGAGTATACTGGGGCTGTGCTTTTGGTTCTCTTCTTTTAAACCTAGATTTTAATAAAGACAAGTTTTAGGTATATTAATTATATGCCATCCTGCCCAGCAAAGCAGTCATTTGTCCACTGTGCAGATGACTGGACTTTGCTCATTTGCATTAGGAGTAAGCCTTGAAAAATGAGTGGCTGACTTGTGATTCGAACCAACAAAAGAACATCACTTTTGTTTTGTTTTGTTTGTTTGTTGTTGTTTTGGTTTTTTTGGAACATCACTGTTTTGATTAACATCTACCTTTGAGCAGCTGGATGATGTTAATTCATGCCACCAGGAAGGCTGATTCATTAAACTGTCAATGGGCAGGGTAGGGGAGGAGAGAGATCATGGGTTTCCAGTCAGTGTCTAGGTGTGGACCTGGCTCTGCCCTGCCTGGACAGCACCATGCTGACGGTGGTAAAATGAGCAGCAAGTGACTGAGCTCCAAGGGCATTGGAAGGGTTCCATTAGAAAATGCATCTGAGAACTAGGCGTCTGGCACATAGCAGAGGTTCATTAAATCTGAGGAAGTAAACTGGCATCCTGAGGGCTGTATTTGCCCACCCTGACTTTTAAAATGTTGACTTTGAATAGCCATTGTGAGCTCTCCAGCTTGTATTGAGGGTCAGGCTATTCTAAATATGCTCCATGTTTTGTTCTCAGAAGTAGACATAACCATTACCCTTATTTTCTAGAGGAAGAGAGTAAGATAAAGAAATATGTCTTTGATTATATTTTGTAGCTAAAACCTTCATGTGAATCCCAAAGGAGTCAGTGCCTCTCAGGTTCATCCTACTAGAATCCGAATGAGGCACTTTTACGGAGCTGGCGAAACAGCAGAGTAGATGGAAGGGTGGCTTCTGGAGCCAGGTTCAGATCCTAGCTCCATTGCTTACTAGTTGTGCAACCTTGTGCAGGGGAAGACAACTTTTCCCTTCTTCCCTTCTAGATTTTTTGGCTGGTTTAATAATTGACGTGACAGATTAACAGGAGAAAAAAAATTAATTTGGTATCTACAAGAGCTCATAGAAATATGAGACTCAAAGAATTGACCAAAGCAGGCAGCTTTATACATTTTAGACAAAGAAACAACACACTTGTAAAGAACTGACAAATGGGCGTGGGCTGGGGGTAGCTAATGAGTGGAGAAGTATCACAGTTTTTTATACAGCTTTCTCAGCCCTGAGTTCCCTATCTCTAGTGATAAGGCTGTTTCCCTCCCCTCCTGGTACAGGGAGGGTACCTTTCACATGGAAGATTTATTTCCTGCTTTCAGAGAGATGAAGGAGCTGAGTGTCCTTCTTACACTGGCTTTTTCTCAAGTAACTTTAATTCAAAATAATCAATATGCCAAAGTAGTATGTTTGGGGATAGCATATTCTGCACCCTCTCACTTGGGAAAGTTACCTGTGTGCCTTAGTTTCCTGGAAAATGGGGATAATAATAGCGCCACTTTCATGGCTTTATGAGGATTTGATAAAATGCGTGGTGTAGCTCTAGCTGGTTTGGCTCAGTGGATAGAGCGTTGGCCTGTAGACTGAAGGGTCCTGGGTTCGATTCCAGTCAGGGGCACACACCCAGTAGAGGGCGTGCAGGAGGCAGCCAATCAATGGTTCTCTCTCACCATTGATGTTTTCTCTCTCTTCCTCTCTGAAATCAATAAAAAATATATTTAAAAAAATAATAAATAAATAAAATGCTTGGTGTACAGGAAACTCCTTAAATAAAGTCTACCTGTCGTTATGAAGTCTTATATCCCCTGTTATCTGCCCTCGCCCCCCCCCCCCGACACACACACCACTCCCCACCCTGTCACAGGCAGCATTTCACTCATTTACTAATATGTTAACTGGTGCAAACCCAAATGCCTTTAGGGAGAAGAGGAAGAGAAGTGGCAGAAATATATGAGGGACATTTGGTTTGAAGGAGACAAGATAAGTAACAGAAATATGGGTGGCTTGCAAGGAACTGGACAGTATATGATTGTGTAAAAGTATTCAAATGAAACAAATTTTAAAAATGTGCCGACCAACAGATTAAGGATGGCTCTAGTTCATTTACTTGCTTGGTCCTTGAGGTTATCTGGGTCTATTTTGTAGCATATACTCTCATGAAGGGCCCAAAGAAGTCAGACGTACTCAAACTCATCTTTCTCTAGGCATAATCAAGCACTTTGTAAAACTGATACAGTTGTAGGTAAAAACTGTGTTCTAAGCCCAGATGCGCCCCCACCACCCCCCGAGCTCTAGGTGCAGAAGTGTGGCATTTTAGCCAAATATTATGTTCAACTGCATTATATATAGTTTAAAAAACACCCCAGGGCAGCGCATACACATAGAAGAATCCCTCTTTTTGTTGTGCCTCTCTGATTAACCTTAAGCTGGGGAGACAAGGCATGGTGAGGTTGTGCAATTAGGTTCTATGATATCACCTGCAAATTTAGATGGCTATAACATCGAGCACAACTCCAGATAATTCTATCAGAAATTCATTTTTAAAAGGCCTTGTTCTTCCATAAACTTATGTATAGAGCTGGTTGCCTCTGTTCCTGTGACGTTTAGGATTCATGGACAAGGCGACATGGTGGTGAGCACTGTAGATGGAGGTGGGGCTTACATTCTGTTACATCAGACCTGTGTGCTGGAACAGAAAAGCAAGTGGGGAGGACAGAATGACAATAGACATTTATCCAAGGATCCAGGAGCATTGTGACAGTGGTAGGAGGCCCAGGCAGGCCCTGGAGGTCTAAGTAGAATGGAACACAGCAAATAGAATTCAGGTGGGTGACACTAGGCAGGAAAAAGGAGGTAAACACCCACATACCTGAATCTGAATGGGTGGTGACCAACAGGGTCCTAGGCACTGGCTTGCGTATCAGGCAAAGAGGGAGGGCCCCAACTAACATGGAGGCAGGTGCCTGGACAACCAAGCCAGCTACTGTGGGACTAGGCTATATCCTATTTGCATTTTTTTTCTCCAAACAAGCTTATAATGAAAATCATTATAGAAACAGAATTCATGCGCCAGAAATCTATTTTTCACCTAATTTTTTCTTTGAATGCTTTGTGTTTTGAATACTTTGAACTATGGTGTAAAGCATATCTGATTTTATAAGTTTGTCTGAATTCAGTTCATCAGCCCCACTGAAATGGGGGAACCCAGGAAAGCACCCCATTAGTACGTTTCACCAACCAAAAAATATCACAAGCTTTCTAATATAATAATTTATAAAGTTATGCTACACACTTGAACTACTTTCTCAAATAGAAAGAAATAAAGCTGAGTTGCTTTACCCTTAACAGGTAAAATGAATTTTATAATCGTAGAAAAGAGGAACTATACCGCTAGCTAATACTGCTTAAATGTTTCTCACGGGACACTTCTCGTTTGAGAGATGTCTGGTCCTGGTAACATCATCATCATTATTGGGCTAAGATCTTCTCCATTTTGCAATTCAACTTTCAGGATGAATATGTTTAGAAACTATATTTATAAACAAATTCTGAATTTATGGCCAACACGCAGGCATAAGGCAGCTCCGCCCCCTTTTCCGACCCCTTACCATTACTTACCTTTCTTCTTAATTCAAAGAGTTGAACATAGTTTCTTTTTTGCCTCTTTCATTTTTATGCAATTGGCCTTTTGCTAAGTTAGGGAGTTTTGACTCAGGCGATTCACCACAGAAACAAACGACCTTACATTTTGTTTAGGGCTTGGAACGTTAGATTACCTGGGTTATTTTAAATGTACAGAGGCAGGTTTACTGCCATCCCACTCAGAATTATCCACATCACTGCCCCATTTTCTGCTTCAGCAGGAGAAATAGCTGTCCTCTCGCCCTCGGTGGAGGCTGCGGGCCAGTCCCTCCCGGGATTTGCACACCCCTTCCCCACCCCCAGCCCCAGCGACGCGGACCTCCCCAGCAGCCCCTGGGTGAACCTGGAGCTCGCGCGGGACTGGGAGCAGGCTCTAGGACCGCGAG
>NW_005871275.1:369656-382199 GCF_000147115.1 Myotis lucifugus | reverse complement strand
GCTCTCCCGCGGCCTTCTTCAGCCTCCGGGAGCGGGGAGGGTGGCCCTTCCGCGGCGGCCGGGGTTTCGCGGGGGGGGAAGGGCGGGGTCTCATTCCTGCCCCGGGAGAGGACGGGAAGTCCAGTGCGGAAGTCCAGTGCGGATTCCTCCGGCGAGGCCGAGTCCCCCCCCCCCCGCCGGTGCTTAGGGGAAGGGGTGTGTGTGTATGGAGATGGAAACTTTAAATAAGTGCGGTGGAAATTTTCTCCATTACTCCTCTTTCGGAGAGTAACGAGCTTTCCCTTACCCAACCTTGTGTCCAGGTGGCAGTCTTGTCTTTGGGAACCTACGTTAATGTTGCAAACCGCTTAAGCTTTCCTGTCGTTTGTTTACTCGAATATACTAGGGGCACATCTGTGTGTGGCTTGATGTAGTTCTGTGCAGGGACTGACTGCAAAATTGTGGTCTGTGTTCTCTTGGGGTTTCTAAATAGACTTTAAGGGCAAAGTGCTAATGCCTGTTGAAAAGTCCCAAGTGAAGCAAAACGTGGGTGCATGTAAATCTTGGTGATTTTTGTGCTTAGCCAGGAGGACCACAGTTTCCCACCTGATGGGGCAAATTCGTTTCAAGCTTTTTATGAGCTTACATCTGAGAACCATAATTATGGGCCACCACAGAAAAAAGTTATTCTTTTCAACGCGAGCCTGGTAATTATGTTTTAAAAGAATTTTGAAATCTTTCCTTGTGTTTTGTCTTACTAGCCTTTTTATAGGAGATCCCCAAGCAATCTTTGATTTAAGGGTGGTATATTTTATATACCTTTTTTAAAGGAGTGGTGAATCAGGTCCGCAAGATGCTTTAGAAGCAGATTCTGTACTGCATGCTGATGAACAGTATTAAAAAATGGCTGAAATCAGGTGGGATTAAAACCTACAGCAGTGCTTTTCAACCTTTTCATCTCATTGCACACGTAAACTGATTACTAAAATTCTGTGGCACATCAAAAATATATTTTTTGTTGGTCTGACAAAAAATATATTTACATTGCTGGCTATTGTTGTGGTGGCTGTTACCATGTAATGTGTTGTACATTTTCCTCTTATCTGCTTTTTAGATTGTGAAGGTTTAAGGGGAGGGGCTGTCATTTATTTCTGCCCTTTGGTGGAGCACTAACTTCTGCATATAATAAAACAGTTTCCAGAGTCCTTTATACCTGAGCGAAGTGAGTTTGGTTAAACATGGATGAGATTGGAGGTGTGTGTGGAGTGGTGGAGAGAAGAGGGGCTGGACCTAAAGAGAATGATAGTTCTCAGAGAATCAGCAGCTGTGGAAACATTTATGATGAATTAAAATTTTATTCTATAAATAAAAAATATATTTTTTGTTGGTCTGACAAAAAGATATACTTTTAATTCATTTACATTGCTGGCTATTGTTGTGGTGGCTGTTACCATTTTTTTTATTTGACAGTCTAAGGGAAAAGAGGTCAATGCCCCTGACTAAATAATTAGATATTGTGTGTTTTAAAAATTCTTGTGGCACACTGGTTGAAAATCATTGATCTACAGGATATCAGAAATCATATTGAAGCATGAATCATTGGTGAATTCATTTCCTCAAATAGATATTTGTTTTTCTCACAATTTATATTTTAGGAGGTATTGATATTAAAGGAACTATATTAACATGATTTTTGAGGGTCATTTAGATTATTTTTAGATATTCCAGTTATTCTATTTCAGAAGGAATATGATAATTGAGTCTTTGAGAGTGATAATCTTGCCAGATTGCTGAGCTACACAGATTTTTGGGTCATAGTTCATTGTCAAAGTCTAGTTCTTCAGGAGTGATGTGTTACTCTTTACTAACCATTCATTTACTCAGGTATATCAGGTATACTAGTACATTTGGCACCCATTAAGGGCTAGATACTGCTGAGTGTTAGGTAAAGAGCAGTGATCAAGACAGCCTCTGCTTTCATGTTTACAGTGTAGTTGAGGGAAACACACAATATTCAAATGAACATATTAGTAAATGTAAAATCGATATATATTAAAGGCTAAGTTGATTCGCACATGTGCGATACATATAAAGCTCTCTCTGGCGCCAATTGCACATGTGTGTTTCCATCTGTCATTGTTGATGGCGAATTTGGTTGACACTTTTATTATAGAGAGGGCAAATAGTGATATTAAAATATTTCGTCTAATTAATTTCCTTTCAATGTGCACAAATCTGTGCACCAGGCCACAAGTATACTATAATCAGATTAGGAAAATGAGGCACAGAGAGATTTGCCAAGTCAAACATGAGTAAGTGGGATTCTGATTTCAAGAATGTAGTCTCTGAAGCTCTTCCTAGGGCTTCCACTCTGGGGCATTAATTGCTTGTGGTGTGTGTATTTTTGGCAAATACAAAAACACCAGTGCCTGGCCAAATGAGAATGTTTCAAAAGTAATGTTAAAATTGTGTCTATATTTATATTTTGATGTGCTTCCAAAGTAATGCTAAATATCTCAAAATAATTTGCAATTTTATCCTTTAAAGAAAACTGTAACTTACCTTCTGAGAATTTTAAAATTAACAGTCAAGGAAAATGAAGATATTTACCCCTGTGCTTTTATAAATGCTATTTTTCTAGGCTTTGAACACTCCGCCTCCCCCCTTGTCTAGTGAATTCATAACTGTCTGTCAAGCAGATAGCCTTACTTGAATAATCGTACCCCTGTCTGTCGCCATCCTTCATCCCCCTCATATAACTTAACTGCATTTTTGTTATCTCAATAGCACTTATCATATGTAATGTGTTGTACATTTTCCTCTTATCTGCTTTTTAGATTGTGAAGGTTTAAGGGGAGGGGCTGTCATTTATTTCTGCCCTTTGGTGGAGCACTAACTTCTGCATATAATAAAACAGTTTCCAGAGTCCTTTATACCTGAGCGAAGTGAGTTTGGTTAAACATGGATGAGATTGGAGGTGTGTGTGGAGTGGTGGAGAGAAGAGGGGCTGGACCTAAAGAGAATGATAGTTCTCAGAGAATCAGCAGCTGTGGAAACATTTATGATGAATTAAAATTTTATTCTATAAATAATAAAGTTCACATAATTTTTTCATTTGTCAACATAAGGTGCCTGGGCAAATTGGCAGCACCTTAATTGGGTTAAATAACTGTTAAAAGCAAATCTTTCAGATATGTCTTTTTTAGATCACTATTGTTCTGCTTACATGTGAAAATTAGTTTGCTTTTCTTAAGTTAGCCTGACTCAAATGAGTGGTTATGTTTAGATTGCCCAGAATAAATTTGCAAAGATATCTGTAGAAATGACTCTTGTTATTTGTCCGTGAAAAATACGTTTTCAGTATCACATGGTGTTATTTTGCCTCTGAAGTAGTTTGAGACTTTCAGGGCCTGGCACAGAATAGCTACCCAATTTTTAATATTGTACTTAATAATGATGAAATAATGGGAAAAGTGGCCAAAACCATAGAGAGGCCTATGTTTTGAAATTGAGGTGGAAGTTCTAGAGCTGTTTTTGGTGGCCTAGGACTGGAGAGTGATAGTATGGATCCTGACTGTTAATCCTGACTAGCTCCCACTGATAATTATTGTCCCTTCCTATGCAGTGGTAGTAGGAGTCATGGTTGGGAAGGGATTGTTGGGGAGGGATTGGATAAAAGGAGAAGCTGCTGCAGCGGAAGGTAGGTAGATCATGAGGTGGCACTGGCCTGGCTGCTTGCTCACCTGCATCCACAGGGTGAGATAGATCTGTTACAACGTGGTGTCAGTGAGGCCAAGGCCACAAGTTAGCTGTCCAGTGGATCTAACAGGTTTACCTTGAGCAAGCCTGTATCTAGCACAGCACCCTGCCCATGTTTAACTTTGAACTACTCTTGGAAGAGAAGTCCAAGGTGAAGCTGCTATTTGTCTTTTCTTCAGTCTCACTGGCATCATTCAGTAAGAGTAAGCTGTGTTGTGTGGTCATAGCACTCCAGAAAGAAAGGAAGGGAAGAAAAACCTCCAGGCTCATGCTTTGTTAAGGAGGTGGTTTGATAGTCTCCTTTTTATGTAGTCAGAATATTATCCTATATAATAATCCCATATAATAAAAGGCTAATATGCAAATAGACCGAATGGCGGAACAACCGAACAACTGGTCGCTATGACGTGCGCTGACCACCAGGGGGTGTGCGTGGAACATGGCGGGCGGCAGCTGCAGTGGGATGGTGGAGCACGTGAGCAGGGGCGCCAGACCAAGGCAGGGCACTGGTCGCTATCATCGGGTCGAGCCTCTGGTGGTTACTGAAAATTCTTTGTTCCCCTGTTCCGCGGTCCCACCTGGCACTCACACCTGCTGCTGGCGCTAGAGCTGCCACTCGCACCCACTGCCAGAGCCAGCCCAGCTCGCACCTGCAGAGGGTGCCAGAGCTGCCGCTCGCACCCACTGCCAGTGCCAGCCCCAGCCCGGCTCGCACCTGCAGAGGGTGCCAGAGCGGCTGCTCGCAACCGCTGCCAGTGCCCGGCGTTGGTCCTGATTGCTGGGCGCCATCAGCAGGTGCAAGTGGTGGCTGCTGGCCCTGATAGCCCCTGAGGGCTTCTCCACGTCCCCCTGCTCCTGAGGAGCGATTGGGACAGCAGCCGCTGCTTGCACCCGCTGACAGCGCTGGCCCCAATAGCTCCACATTGTCAGTGGGTGCAAGCAGGGCTGGTGCTGTCAGCGCGTGGGAGCGGCGGCGGGAATGGGGCTGCTGGCAGACAGGGGACAGGGGGCTGTGGTGGGAGGGGCCAGGCAGGGGTGCGGAGGATGGGCCAAGACCCACCCCTGTGCCTACCGCAGCCTCACGGCCCACAGTTCCTTTCAAGGTGCACGAATTCGTGCACTGGGCCCCTAGTATTAGATAATAAAATTCCTTATATTGTCCCAAGAAATAGGGTCAATAAAATTTTTTGTTAGTAAAATATTTAATTTTTATTAATATTTTATTAGTAAAATAGTGCTTCAATGATAGGAACATTCAAAGTGAGTTGCCATTGTTTTACTAATTTTTGCTGTTTTTACGGTAAAAATTAATTTAAGAGGGATGAAAACTTCAAAAGTAAGGAGTCTTCTATCATATACATATTGATTAAATACTGATAAGGAATGTTTGAGCATGTATTTGAGTAGGTTTAGTGGGGAGAACATTTAGCATAAATATTACAAATGTTTTATTTAAGCCTGCTGATATTTTGAATTTGGTTAAAATACATATTGGACATTAAAAATTATATGTTTTTATAGAAAACTTGGAAAATATTCTATAAGAAAGTTTGGAAATTCTTAAAGAAGCAAAAAAATAATAACTTATTTTACCTCTCAGAGCATATTTTGTGTTTTTTAGAAAACTTCATTGGGGGGGGTGGGGTGGAGGAAGGTAGGGGGCGGTAAAAAGTGATGGAAAAAAATAAAATAAAGAAAAGGTAAGTAAAACTTCATTGAATTTATACCCTAGATAAAATTTTGCTTTTTAGTTTGCCCCATAAATAATGGTCTTGCTGGTTTTAAAATCTGTACAGTTTCAGAATTAGTGGAGAGTTAAATGTTATAAAATGATGATATAACAAAAAAGGCACAGTGATAGCCTACTGAGTCCTTCACAGGTTATTTCATGATTATTAGAGGATAAAATTATATAGGAAGTAGAAATTGAATTTTATAAGAGATGGTGGGTTTATTCTAATCTTAGGCACTTATTAGTTATTATGAAAAAAGGTACGACCACCAGGATTTGAAACTTATAATATGCTTTAAAAGTTTAGTTTTATGTATTTTATTTTTTAAATTTTATTTAAAAATTTTTAAAAAATAATTTTAATGTTGACATTATTGCAGACTCCCCCCAACCTCTGCTTTCCCCAC
Organism: Myotis lucifugus; assembly: GCF_000147115.1. Taxonomy (NCBI): domain Eukaryota; kingdom Metazoa; phylum Chordata; class Mammalia; order Chiroptera; family Vespertilionidae; genus Myotis; species Myotis lucifugus. The sequence continues at coordinate 376,322 of NW_005871275.1, read as the reverse complement.
CTCCACCTATCCCCGACTCCCCATCTCTTGGCTCTCACCACATTATTGTTCCTGTCCATGTGATATGCATATATGTTTTGTAGCTAATCCCTTCAACTTCTTTATCCAATTAAATACCATATTCAGTTATGTGCAATGTGTATAAATGCTCTGGTCTTCTTTTATATCACATGGCTTTGAGTACCTGCTTGCTGGTGGTTTTCTCTTTCCACCTCTGGCTAATCTATCTATATATATAAAAGCCTAAGCGACCGAATGACTGGTCCCTATGATGCAGACTGACCACCAGGGGGCAGACGCTCAATGCAGGAGCTGCCCCCTGGTGGTCAGTGTGCTCCCACAGCCAACCTCCCGCGGCCCCTCCCCCCACCAGCCAACCTCCCGCTGCCCCAATCTTCTCGATCACCTGCCAGGCCAAGGGACCCCACCTGTGCACGAATTCATGCACCGGGCCTCTAGTCTTTTTATAATAGATCTTAAAGTAGGTTAATTATCTAATTTATCATGAACCATGTAGCCACTCTCACCCAGACTTTATCATAACATGTGTTATCTTATTTAATTCTAGGCTTTTGACCAAGCCTCCAGAGATTGAGTTTACTTCCTTTTTATCTCAAGTTCTTTTTTCCTTTAAAGTCATATCTGTTCTTGTTCTCCTAAGAAACTTACTGTTTCAGGAGATTATTGAAGCATTTGTTTACTTAGGAATTAATCCCTCTCCAGAAACCTTTATTTTTCAGATTGAATAATTTAATTTTGTTCTGACTTCCTTTTTAGTAGTTCAATTTCAGAAACTTTATATAGTATTTTATGTATCCTACAGCATGGTATATTAAAAAGAGCAGTTGAACCAGAAGGTAAATTCTACTCCAGATTTTGACATTTAGATCTATATGGGAAAGTCTTTTAAAACTTTGAGTTGATTTTTCTCATTTGTAAAATAAAAGGATTGGACTAGACACTCTTTAATAAATATTCCTTATATGTTTGTTTCCTTCTAGATTTAAAACTCAGAACTCTATGATCTTTTGAGAGTTTAGAAATGATTATTGATATCTTCATCATCATTTTGGGAGCTCTAATCATGTTTAGGCAATGTGAGGAGCATGGAATTAGACATAGTTAAATATTAATTATGACTAGTTTCCCTGTTTTCTTTTTAATGTTATTAAATTTATAGAAAATTACAATCCCAAGTAAATATATTTCTCTTCCTTTAAAAGCATTTAGTGGAGGTTAGTGATATCACCATTTTACTCATTATCAGGCTAATTCACATAGCTATTTACTCACTTTTGACATTTTTTTCTTTTCCAGTTCCATTAGAAAAGATTTTTAAAAAGAAAAGAAAAAAAAAAGAACAAAAATGAAAAAAGATTAGAATTGGTTCCCTTTTTTCCAACCCTCATTTCCCTAGCCGTGAGTGAGATCTTGAACAAGTTACTTCTCTGTGCTACAGTTTCTTGTCTTTAAATTGGGGTAAAATAATATCTTAGTTCATAAGGTTGTAGAGTAGTCCCTGGGCCATGGTAATCACTGTGTGGTGGTTATTATTGTTATTATTATTACTATGATTCTAAATGGATTTGCTCCCCTCATGTGGTTAGAGGACTCATTGGCAGCACTAATTAATGTTAGCTCAAAAAATGCTAGTAACCAAAATTGAAATTTGTTTTATGAAATGCAGTTATTTCAGCCCATTTTCATCATAAGAAACATTAGTTTACTAGTAGTATATGCCTCTGAGAAAACACAAATTTACTTTGAAGTGGATTAGATTATGATATAAAATAAAAATATAGATCATCTTATCTCTGTGTTGAATAGTTTGTAGGAAGAGATTTTATTCCGTCAGGGGGTAAAACTGATCTAATTTGTGACATTCTTAAACATGTTTTACAAGTTTAGATAAGTTGGGAATACTACTTTTAAAAAAAATATATATTTTATTGATTTTTTACAGAGAGAAAGGGAGAGGGATAGAGAGTTAGAAACATTGATGAGAGATAAACATCAATTCAGCTGCCTCCTGCACACTCCCCACTGAGGATGTGCCCGCAACCAAGGTATATGCCCTTGACCGGAATCGAACCTGGGACCCTTCAGTCCGCAGGCCGACGCTCTATCCACTGAGCCAAACCAGTTAGGGCGGGAATACTACTTTTAAAATAAAACCTTAACATATCCTATATAATAAAGAGGTAATATGCAAATTAACCATCAGGCCCTTGCACAAGATGGCCAGCAGGGGAGGGCAGTTGTGGGCGATCAGGCCAGCAGGGAAGGGCAGTTGTGGCGATTGGGCCGGCAGGGGAGGGCAATTAGGGGCAATCGGGCCGGCAGGGGAGTGGTTAGGGGGTGATCAGGCTGGCAGGCAGAAGCGGTTAGGGGCAGTCAGGCATGCAGATAGGCGAGTGGTTGGTAAACTGGCAGTTGGACATCCCACGAGGGGTCCCAGATTGGAGAGGGTGCAGGCTGGGCTGAGGGACAACCCCCCCCCCGCCCCCCCGCACGAATTTTGTGCACCAGGCCTCTAATATATATATATTTTTATATATTTTATTGATTTTTTACAGAGAGGAGGGGAGAGGGATAGAGAGTTAGAAACATCGATGAGAGAGAAACATAGATCAACTGCCTCCTGCACACTCCCTCCTGGGGATGTGCCCACAACCAAGATACATGCCCTGACCGCAGTCGAACCTGGGACCCTTCAGTCCACAGGCCGATGCTCTATCCACTGAGCCAAACTGGTTCGGGCAACCTTACCATATTTGTTATACTAAAAAAACCACAACTTTTTGTCATTAGAATGAGGTATATGTCTGTTAAAAGTCGGCTTCAGGCCTTAGTTCCTTTCAGAATTTTCCCTGTTTACTGGGGCCATATTATTGGACGTAATTCCCTCTTGCCTCTGTCCTTTACTCTTGTTGGCCTACAGTGCAGTTACCCAACTTGCTTTTAGACATCTTGTCTACTAGTAAAATCTGTTCTCCCTATCTTGTGAGCTGGAAGAGGATTATTTAACCCTTTGCACTCCGAACCATTCTGGACATTGGCTACCAGCTACTCGACGCTACTTTGCGGCGGAAACGTGCATTTACAGACCCTCGTATTATTTAGTATAATTTTGGAACCAAGTAACGTATTATAATGATATTGGACTTATATGAATTGGGTGACATCGAGGAATGTATATTTGCAAAAAAACAATATTTTATTGTTTATAATTTTGTACAGTATGATAAGTTTTGTAACACTCCCCAATATGCATTGCAGGCTGATTAGTGCATGTTTGACAGTAATAAGTGGTTTGACGCCTGCCACCAGGTGTTTTCCTGTTAGAACACACAATGCAGTCCCGTTTTCTTTGTCCCACATTGGGAATATGTAGTTTATTGTTTAATCCGACACAAAACCCGCTGACATTTCTTGTATATATCTTAGTAATTTTACGATATTTTGATTTAATTTCTTGTGCCATTTCAAGATAAAACTTCAGGGAAACATGCATGTCTCAAAAAGTTGCATTGAAATAACTCAATTCCCCGTAATCACTAATAAACTGCAATGTCCCCTGAGAGGGGACATCCGAGTGATATGCTAGAATTCCGATGTCCCCTGAGAGGGGACAGCGGAGTGCAAAGGGTTAATTATCTGTAAAGTACTTTAAGGTGTTGGAAGAAAAGGGTAAATGCTAGATATTATGAAGAGTTATGGGCTGCTGAATTAAAAACTCAGACCCAGGATTGTTGAAAATACCTATTTATAAGATTTGATCATTTAAAATCTCATGCACAAAATTTGTATTATAAGGAGATGAGACAGTTTATATACATAACTTATTTTGGAAGAAAACTATTAAGTCTTAGACTGTTTTCACAGAAGTACCCAATGAAGAATTGTATGATAGTGTAAAGTACAGAATCCTATATAATAAAAGCCTAATATGCTAAGTGTCCGGTCGACTGGTTGGCTGTTCAACCAATCAAAGCATAATATGCTAATGATATGTTAAGGCTGCTTAACCGCTTGCTATGGTGTGCACTGACCACTAGGGGGCAGACACTCCAACTGGTAGGTTAGCTTGCTGCTGGGGTCCAGCCGATCGGGACTGAGTGAGACGGGCTGGACATGCCCTGGAGCCATCCCACGGTCCCTCCCTAGCTGGCAAACCTCCCGTGTCTCTCCCCAGCCCCAGTTGTGCACTGGTGGGGTCCCTCGGCCTGGCCTGTGCCCTCTTGCAATCCGAGACCCCTCGGGGGATGTTGGAGAGCCAGTTTTGGCCCCATCCTGCAGGCCAGGCTGAGGGACCCCACTGGTGTATGAATTCGTGCACCAGGCCTTTAGTATTTAATAGAGAACATGATTGAGTGAGGTTCTGTAGTTCCTCATAATCCTGTATGTTCACTGGTTGTGTTTTTCTGTTGCTTCTCTGTAAGAAAGACTATTAGCTTTTTCTAAAAATTGTGTTGTGACTACAGAGTGATGTATAAACTTGCTTAGCATCTCTGTTTCTAGTAATCCACATGTCTAAAGCTGCAAACCGATAACAATTTATTTCCAGCTTAAAATAAGTGGTATTTATTTCAGTGACAACTGACAGAAATTCTTACTGAAATACTTTATAGGTCCAGGAACCATCTATATACATTTCCTATTTGTGAATAGTGTTTAAGTAATGGGATTTTTTAGTGGTGTCTGGGTATTGTTTCATTTGGTTTTATTTTTGAGCCCTACTGAGCCTTCTGCCTGATAGTGAATGACTGTTTTTCATGGGATGAGGGGCAGGATTTTTTTTTTAAAGCTAATAGTGACTTTTTTTTTTCTTTAGTAAGTACTTACTGGAAGAAAATGGAGGCCTACATTATAATAGGGTATATGTGGGTTCTTAGAATACAGGGATGGCTATGATAACTCTGGTTTTATGGAGCTCCCTATTTTGCGTGTCCTGCATGGGGTATAATTTTTCTGAGAATGTAATCTAATCCTCTTGGCCTCTGGGCAGCCAGGAGATATCTAGGTTGACCAGAGACTCTTGACCAGTCACATCCAGGTGAGAAGAGTCTTATCTGTATAGTCTTGTGGGCTCTACAGATATTTTCTATGTGTTCCATGATGAAGAAAAAGTTGGAAGGAGGGTAGATATATAGTACAAATGAATATAATGAAATGGTTTTCTTCCTGTTAGTGTAATACGTGTATGTGGAAGAGAAAGTGGTTATTTTTTTCTGGGAGAGTTAAGAGGGTTTCCAGGGAAAAAAACTGAATAGACTTTAACTTTGTGAAATGAAGTCATCTATTGTATGGACAGGAGGAGATGGAATTTCAGATGTGAGCAAAGGTATAGAATCATGGAATAATGTGTTATTTTTAGATTCTATAGCTGGATTGATGGAAGGGGTTTTGGGAGAAATAGGCTGGAGAGGAGGAATGGGCCAAATCAAGAAGTCCCAAGAAAGTTTACCAACTCTTGACTCTCATTAAAATATCAATAAAACATTTATTTAGCTCTAGGAAATGTAAGTTCAGAGGAAAGTTGTGGGGATCTACACTAATAAAAGAGAAACATGGTAATTAGCGTACGACCGCTACCCTTCCCATTGGCTAATCAGCATATCCTTATGCAAATTAACTGTCAGCCAAGATGGCGGCCGGCAGCCATGCACTGAAGCGAACAGGGAGGCTTGCTTGCTCCAGTGATGGCGAACTCCAACATTCCCCGCACTTGCCGGCCTCTCAGCTGCAACTCTAAGCAACTATGTGCTATGTTGCAAATATAGAAGCTAAACAAAACCCCAGAAACCGGCTTTCAGTCAGCAGGGCTTCAGCCAGCCGGACCGCAACATTGTATCAATGTTTTCAGCAGCCGAGGCCTCAGAGCTAAAGCTGGCCCAGAATAAAAAAAAAAAAAAGAAAAAAAGGAGCGGTTGGGAGCTTCAGTCACCCACCAGCCGAAAAACAGCCCTCAGCCCCTCAGCCAGACTGGCCAGGCACCCCAGTGGGGACCCCCATCCTGATCCAGGACACCCTTCAGGGCAAACCAGCCGGCCCCCACCTGTGCACCAGGCCTCTATTCTATATAGTAAAAGGGTAATATGCCTCCCCGCACCGGGATCAGCGGAGCAGCGAGGCTCCTGGCACCGGGATCAGCGTGACAGGGGGCAGCGCCCAAACCCCCGATCGCCCTGCGGCTCTGTGTGTGACAGGGGGCGGGGCCACAACCTCCCTATCCACCCTGCTCTGTTCGTGACAGGGGAAGGCGCCCCAACCCCCTGATCAGCCCTGCTCTGTGCCTGATAGGGGGGAGCTCCCCAACCCCCTGATCGCCCTGCGGCTCTGTGTGTGACAGGGTGCGGCGCCCCAACCCCCTGATCGGCCCTGCTCTGTGTGTGACAGGGTGCGGCACCCCACTCCCCCCACCCCCCCTACGGGCCCTGCTCTGTGTGTGACGGGGTAGAGCCATAACCTCCCCATCGGCCCTGCCCTGAGTGTGACAGTGGCGGCACCCCAACCCCCTGATCGGCCCTGCTCTGTGGGTGATAGAGGGTGGCGCCCCAACCCCCCTCCACGGGCCTTGCTCTGTGTGTGACGGGGGAGAGCCATAACCTCCCCATTGGCCCTGCCCTGAGTGTGACAGGGTGCAGCGCCCCAACTCCCCTATCG
>NW_005871275.1:365292-369556 GCF_000147115.1 Myotis lucifugus | reverse complement strand
GGGGGAGCTCCTCAACCCCCTGATGGCCTGCTCCTGTGCGTGACAAGGGGGCAGCTCCCAACCCCCTGATCGACCCTGCTCTGTGTGTGACAGGGTACAGAGCCCTAACCCCCCTGATGGGCCCTTCTCTGTGAGTGACAGGGGGCAGTGCCCCAACCCCCTGATCGGCCCTGCTCTGTGAGTGACAGGGTGCAGCGCCCCAACCCCCTGATCCGCCCTGCTCTGTGCGTGACGGGGTGGCGCCGCAACCTCCCCATCGACCCTGCCTTGAGTGTGACAGGGGGCGGTGCCCCAACCCCCCAATCGGCCCTACCCTGAGCGTGACTGAGGGTGGCATTGCAACCTCCCGATCCGCCCTGCTCTGTGCATGACAGGGGGTGGCGCCCCAACTCCCCAATCGGCCCTGCTCTGAGCCTGACCAGGGGCTGCACCTAGGGATTGGGCATGCCCTCTGCCACCCGGGAGCAGGTCTAAGCCAGCAGGTCGTTATCTCCCGAGGGGTCCCAGACTGCGAGAGGGCACGGGCCGGGCTGAGGGACCCCCTCTCCCCCCCGAGTGCACAAATTTTTGTGCACCGGGCCTCTAGTAAAGAAATAATGGAATTGCTAAAAATATGTTGGTAACTTTCATTACATTGATTGTTGAAAAGTTACTTGTATCAAAAAAAAAAAAAAAAAAAGCTAAAATGATGACCATAACAAGATGGGTGAATTAGGAGGACTATTCAGTGGGTAGTTAAAACCTGTTAAAGGTCTTGTCGCCCAAAAGCCCCTAATATTAGAAAGCTTAAATTTATATATGTATGTTAAAAGTAAAGGATAAATACACACTACACCAAGCATGTCAAACTCAAAGGCTAACACAGGCCAAATAAACAAGGTTTAAGTTTAGGTGGGCCACAAAAAAACAAAAGCTTCAATTTTCATAGAAAAGTAGGTTTATTTCGATAGAGACATGCTGAATACAAAGGACTGAAATAAATGAGTAATCGTTAACATAAAATAATAGAACATTTTAATAAAAATTAATATTTTTTTGAACATTAACTTACCAGACACTGAATAACTGCACAAATTAATAAGCGTAACGCAAATAAACCTATTTTTCTTGTTCTCCGAAAGCAAAATATTTCCTGTTGCGCACACCAAACAAGTCAGTCCAAGATTAATGACGTGGCAATCGGCTGCTAAAATATTCGCTGCTAGTATTAGTGGAAAGAAATGGTGCGCCTTCGCGTATGGCACGTAGGGAAATGAATGCAATACGATTATAGTAATCAGTCATTAGTGAACCTTGTAGTTCATTATTAATAATTATGTATAACAGGATATTGTAAAAATTAAATTATGAAATTTTTATTAAAATGTTTCTTACATACCGTTATATTGGCTGGGCTGCAAAAATATCCATTGTGGGCCGCGAGTTTGACATGTTTGCACTACACGATAAATGGATATTTTTGCTTCAAACCAGCAGAAACTTAAACTTATCATTCAAACTTTGAGGGCAGGAAAATAGGAAAAACAAGATGAAAAAGGAAAGGATAAAAATAGAAAACCAAAATACTTTGGAAGGAATAAGCTTTATTTGATGAATTATAGTAAGTCAAAATGGGTCAAATTTATCTGTACTCTATTAATGGAACTATCAGATTGAAAAAGCAAAAGATTGCTTAACAAGAAACCTGCCTAAAACAAAAGGACACTGTATATATAACAACACCATACAGTTATCTCACCTAAGAAAATGAAAAATACTGTACATATATAGATTGCTTTTTGAGATATTTCAAAAGCACTTAGTCAATTTTGTTTGTTAGTCTCATAATCTTTTTCTCATGTCTGTCATCGCCATGATCCATTTAGAGCTAGGGAAGCTCAGGTAATAGCCCCACTTTCACAGATTGGAAAAAAAGGTCCATTAACCACAAATTCCTAACACATTAGATTAAAAAAGAAGTAATCCTAAACTTAGCCTCATTAATGACCAGAGCATCTTAAGACCAGGATCACTAAAATACTTATTTTCAAACCTTTAAATGACTGCATAAGTGACAAAGGTAACTTGTGAGTCCTGTTATAACTTCCACAGTTCATAGTATCTTAATGTACCTTCTGTCCTTTCCTAATGCGGACCAGGAGTTCTGCCAATAATCTATATACATAAAAGGCTAATATGTAAAGTGTCCCCTTGGGAGTTCGACTGGGAGACTGGGAGTTCGATCGCTCGCTATGACATGCGCTGACCACCAGGGGGCAGCGCGGAATGAAGGAAGGCCCCAATTGGCCCTGATTGCCGGCCAGGCCTAGGGACCCTATCTGTGCACAAATTTTGTGCACTGGGTCTCTAGTAATCATATAAGAATGGTTTTAATTAATGTGTGCAGTACAAAAGACTTTCACATGTATCCTCTCATTTCATCTAATGTGGAAATTATTATTCCACTTCATAGTAGAAATCAGGTACCTGGTCTAGCCAAGTACAAATAATTAGTAAGTGAAGTGGGACTCAAAGCCACACAAACACACAGAAAGTTTAGAAGTTAGGAACAAAATAAAATCTCCATTTTTTTTTTTTTTTGTATAAAATGGAAGAAAAAACAATAAAAGCTGCAACACAGTGGCTTGTAGATGTTTTCATGAATTTGGGAGTACAGAAAGGCGGACTTCATCTCTAGTGGATGTGTGGTTGCCTTTGCTCAGGTCACTGCTCCTTCCCAGCATTTCGTGGCCCTACCCTTTGAGTGGTTTTTGCTTCCTTGTGTACTTAAAGCCTTTTTTCTGCTTGTTGCACTTTTCTACTCCAGACATTAGTTGCTTTAATTACTAACCATCTTTTTTCACTCCTGGAACCGAGTTGTAGTTATTACGCCGTTTTAGTGCTAAGAGCCTGGCTTTATTGTGATGTTTTTTGCTATTCTGTGTTAATGATGACTTGGGTCATCTTAGCAGACTTTGTACAGTTGAATGTGACTTCTGTAATTTCAGCTTTCTCAAGGATCTTATATAGAGATCTGACATTTATTGAGTGCCTGCTTTGTGCATTTGTGAGGTACTTTACAAATTGATATCTCAAAAATTAAGTTGTAGAAGGGTTTGGACTTAGGTAAATTTGTAGATGATAAATGTAGAGTGGATTATTACAGAGAATTCAGATATTTGAGGACATTTTTGGTTGACATCAAAGTTAATAAGACCCTCTGTAAACGTTGCATGACTGGAACAAAGAGAAGGCTGAATGAATAAATGTGGCTCAGTGGAGAAATGAAATTCAATGATGGAACATTTGTAAAACCTCCAGAATTATATGTCTGGCAGACATGATATGGTTGGTAAATGTTACATTATTTTCCTTCTGTCATTTTGCAAACACTCTATGTTTAATACTGCCTCTGAAATACAATAACATGGTTGCTATTAGAAGTGGAGTGGTAGATATGCCTTTATAGTTCAGCAGTTAATGAATTGCTTTGAATTATCAAATCGAGGAGTTGAAATATCAGTGTTATTTACAACTAGTGGCCTGGTGCACGGATTTGTGCACATAGAAAGGAAATTAATTAGAAGAAATATTTTAATATTGCTATTCGCTCTTTCTCTATAATAGAAGTGTCAACCAAATTCACAATCGACAATGACAGATCGAAACATATGCATGCGGTTGGCGCCAGTGAGAGCTTTATATGTATCGCGCATGTGCCAGTCAACTTAGCCTTTTATAGATATAGAATAAACTTGCTTAATTAAACCTGCTTTCTGATTTAGCTAAACTTTTTCCAGCCAGCCCAGTGAAGCACCCGAACTTCTTTTTCAGGTAATTGTCAGCAACACAGCAGTAAATATCAACACGAAGCAGATTATTATTGTAAATCTCTCAGGGAGAACAAAGGGTGAAATATTTAACTGCAGCAATATTTGACTATATTTTGTGCAGTGAGAAAACCTGAAGTCGTTTTCAAGGTCCACCATTTCTTACTTCTTTTTAGTCGGATCAAGTTTCTAAACTTTCTAAATCTCCATTTTCTAGCTAATGAAAAGAAAATAGGACTCTACCGAGTCTCCTTTCTACCTACTCCAGGACTTCTGTGAGATCAAATGAGATGAGGCACGGGAAAACACTTCACAGACATTTGGTTAAAGTGTAAAATGTTTGCACCTGGCTATAAAGCAAGTTGTGTTCCTGGGCTGAAGAAACTCCAAGGAGGCTGGTCGCTAGGGAGAGGAAGCCGGGTGTTGCTATGTGATGTCATTGCCCGGTGCCCACA
>NW_005871275.1:320687-364052 GCF_000147115.1 Myotis lucifugus | reverse complement strand
AAAACTGTGTAGTTTAAAATAACAGTTATGTCTCACAATTCTGGAGTCCAGAAGTTCAAAATGAAGGAGTTGGCAGAGTTGGTTCCTTTGAAGGGCCTCTAAGAAGAGTCTGTTCTCTGCCTTTCTCCTAGCTTCTGGTGGTTTGCTAGCAATGTTAGGCATTTAGATGTATCACTCCATCTTCTGCCTCTGTTGTGTCTGTTTCGATTTACATTGTTTTCTGTCTGTGCATGTCTGTCTCTGAATCTAAATTTCCTCCTTTTTTAAGGACCCCTCTTCCTCCCCCAATCAATACATGGCTTTTACCGCATCTTTTAAATATTGCAAATGAATCTAAGGAATCATTCAACATCTTGCTGTTTGTATAGCTGGACAACATATCTTTTTTTTTTTTTTTGGACAACTTATATCTTATTCATGAGCCTACTGAACTATTCCTTTTTCAGAAACAATAGGAACTATCCCCAAATTTCCTGATATCCTTGTTTCGGCAGCTGAATTTGATACAAGTTCAATGTCATTTCCTTCAAAAATCCACTCAACTTTCTGGGTTTGATATATGTTAAGTGAAATATATCTGGGCTTGATATATGTTAAGTGAAATATATCTGGGCTTGATATATGTTAAGTGAAATATATCTGGGCTTGATATATGTTATGTTGAACAAGCAACATATGATATATGTTAAGTTGAACAAGCAATACCTGAGCCCTGTGGATGTATTTTTCGCCCAATTTCTGATTTCAACAAGCGAACAATGGCTTTGATGGGGAAGTGAGCATACACGGATATCATCTTGTAATGAAAGCTCCATGTAACACCCTTGATTATGTTCTGTACATGACTCCAGATAGTGCAAATGGTGGCCCTTTCTTTTCTATTTCCCCGCCATTGGTTAACCGGAGCCTCTTTCTTTCCAAGGAGACTGAGTTCTACATTGATGTGGTTGAAGTCCCCCCGCAGGGTCCCTCTGGGGCCCTTCCCAATAACTGTATGTCCCTTCAGAATGATACTGATATTGTCTGAGATGTCCACAGTCTGATTGCTGAGAATGGTCTTCATTCTTGCAGTAGATGTGGCAAAGAGAGCTGAAGACCCTTTATATAGGGCCCAGCATGACCTTTTAACTTGATTACTGTTTCCAAATAATTGAGGTTCTGGGGGTTAGGACTTCAAATATCTTTACAAGTCATCCCATCACATCAATGGAGCAGTCAGGTCCATTTTTACAATCAGTATCAATTAATGTTCAGTAAATAGGGATCTGTACCAGACACTAGATATGCAAAGGTTTTTCAGTTTTTGTCCTTAAAGGCAGTCTATTTGGAAAGACCAGGCTTATACATAACAAGGTGAACAGTGAGTGATGCAGACTTGATAGCTAAGTGTTAATGATGCTTACATGGAAGGCAGGATGACACTTGGAAGTCTGGGCCCATTGGAGAAGAGGGCTTTTGGGAGTGGTGGAGAGGGAGCTGGGTGGGATTTGAAAAGTATTTTATGGAAGATGAAGAAGGGGAAAGGGTTTTAGAGAGGAGGTGAGAATGTGAATGAAACAACTAGCAAATATATAAGAGTTTAGTTATTAAAATTGCTTATGTAGTTCAATGTCTCAGTAATGTTTGTCCTCAGACTTTATAACGGACTGTGTGCTTCCTCAGGAAGAAAGGATGGGAAAGGGTTACTTGGGATATTTCTTATGCAAAGTGGAAAGATAGGGAGATTCTTGTAGAATGTGAGATTTTTCATGTTTAAAGATAATTGTTAGAAGAAATTCTAACTTTAGGATTGCCAGCTCTCAAATGATTTTTGATTTGCAGTTATTAAACAACTTTCATCATTAGATTTGATAGCTCAGGAAATTTAAGAGAAGTAGATTGAAACAAAAACCTGGACATTTAGGAATTTTATTTTTCACATTTTGCTTATGAGTTTAGAGGAAAATCAAGAGAATAGGGAAGATTAAGAAGAGACATGCTAAAGAGAAGAACCAGTAAATCTATTCAGTACTGTGCTAGGTGAATTGGGCACAAGAGCAGTTTCTTTCTTTTTTAAAAATATGTTTTTATTGATTTTAGAGAAAGAGGGAGGAAGAGGGTTGCGAGAGAGAAACATCCATTGACTGCCTTCTGCCCCTGTGCTCCAACCAGTGAGTGCATGGGACAATCCTCAAACAACTGAGCCATACTGGCCAGAGCACAAGAGCAGTTTCTTAAAGAAGATTTGGTCTTACTGGGGAGATGAGACTTAAATTCATGGCATTCAAATATCAGAAAAGTGGGTATATGAGCTTTGCAAGGATTGTCTCTAGAAAGGGAAAGGTTGTCTGTTGAATCCTCAAACATAAGAATTGTAACTCTATTGTACCAATTAACAGACTGTAATACAACTTTTTGCTCTTACACAGGTGAGGTATTCACTCTTGCCATTTTCATTTTTGTAGTAGTTTATTGTTACTAGATTTTACAGAAATTATTTTATTTGAAACAACACAGTAGTTATATGCTGTCACTTTATATATTTACACGAATATATGTCCATTTTATCTAAACAACTATCATTTATATTGAAGACTATAAAAGTGAACTTGAGGTTTGAATACTATAAGCCCCCCCCCCCTTTTTGTGGCATTTTTATTCATATTACACCTGCTAATGTTAGAAAACAAGCAATACATTGTTGTAATTAGTAATTTACCATCTCTATTTCCTAAGCCCAATACAGCTTTGTTCTCAATCATCTCATGTGTTGTTATTGGTAAATATGTTACATATAAATTACATTTATATATATTATAGGCTGAGTAATACCTTATATACACACATATAATGTTATACAGTTTCTTTTTAAATTGGTTAAGAGAGGAAAGAAGGAGGAAAAAAGTATTGATAGTGTTCTTTTTAGGGAAATAATTATCATTACAGGTTCTCTTTTAGTTGTTGTTCAGATGGACTTGAATTACTGCCGAGATCACCTGCTTTCAGCCTGAATAACCTCCTTTAGTATTTCTTATAAGATGTGTCTGCTAGCAAAAAATTGTCAGGTGTTTCATTTCATTTCATTTTATTTATTTCACATTTAGTTTGAAAGCTTTCATGGATTTAGTATTCTTGGTTGACAGCTTTTTTTTGAGTACTTTGAATATGTTACCCCACTTCCTTTAACTGCATTGTTTCTGCTGAGAAGTCAGTTATTGGTGGTCCCTTATAAGTGACTTATCCTTTCTTTCTTGTTGCTTCAAGGTTTTCTATTTGTTTTTGATGTTCAGCATTTTTATTATCATGTGTCTGTTTGTGGGTCTCTTTGTTCTCATCACATATATTAAATTCTAGCTTATGTTAAACCTATACCTTTTAGTTCGAAGTATTGTTTTTGTTTTACCATTTCAGTTATAGCATAATATATCAACTTTATATGTTAGAATGATTACATTAATTTAGATTTGTTATGTCTTAACTGAGAATATATTACTATAGTTAAATATTACAAACATTTTCATAGAAGACATTCATAAGAAAATTGGAAGCAAACTAAAATGAAATAACAGTACAAATTCCTTACATAGAAGACATTCATAAGAAAATTGGAAGCAAACTAAAATGAAATAACAGTACAAATTCCTTACATAAGTTGTACTAGTATATTGTGCCTGCAGATTAGTAGTTGTGCTGTACAGTTCACCCTTGAACAACACTGGTTTGAACTGTGCCGCTTCACTTACATGCACATTTTTTTCAATAACTACCTAGGCAGCCCTCCCTATTTCTAGGTTTCACATCTGTGAATTCTACCAACTGTGGATTAAAACCAGTATTCTAAGTCCATGGTTGGGAATCTGAGGATGTGGAGGCTGACTATATGCATTGTTCTGTGCCATCTATATATATAGAAGCCTAAGCGACCAGCCTACCGGTTGACCGACTGACCGGTAGCTATGATGCTCACTGACCACCAGGGGGCAAATGCTCAACGCAGGAGCTTCCCCCTGGTGGTCAGTGCACTCCCACAAGGGGAGCGCCGCTCAGCCAGAAGCCGGACTCACGGCTCATGGGGAGTGTGCCTAAGCCGTCAGTTGGATATCCCCCGAGGGCTCCTGGACTGCAAGAGGGCACAGGGAGGGGGCACAGGCCAGGCTGAGGGACCTCCTCCCCCCTCCCTGAGTGCATGAATCTCGTGCACTGGGCCTCTAGTTTTGTATAAGGGACTTGACTATCCACGGATTTGGGTATCCAGGGTGGGTCCTGGAACCAATTTCCTGTGGACACAGAAGGACAACTGTAGTTAAGTTTTTGGGGAGTCAAAAGTTATATGTGGGTTTATTCTACAAACAAAATTGTTCACTGCTAGCTCTTTTAAAAGGCAGTCAACGTGAGGCTGTTCAGCTGCATAGAGTTTATAGGACGGTGTATTAGTTTCCTAAGGCTTATGAAACAAGTACTACAAACTAGGTGGCTTAGAACAAGGGAAATTTATTGTTGTACAGTTCTGGAGGCCAGAAGTCCAAATTCAAGGTGTTGGCAGGGCTATGCCCTCTCTGAACATACTAAAGAGAGATCTATTCTAGGCTTCTCTCCCAGCTTCTGATAGCCTCAGGGATTCCTTGGCTTGTAGATGACCATCTTTCCTTGTATCTTTTCACATTGTCTCCCCTTTGTGTCTGTGTCTAAATTATCCCTTTTTATAAGGACACCACTCATTAGATTAGGGGTCACCTTAATATCCACATTTTAAATTCATAATTTCTGTGAAGACCTACTTCTAAATAAGGTCACATTCTGAGCTACTGAGAGTTATGACTTCAGTATATCCTTTTTTTAGGGGGTGGGCACAGTTCAACCCATACCAGATGGTAGGTTAAAGAAATATTGTCATCGTAAGTCCTTTCAGAAACAAGGTAAGGACCTAAGGTACTGTACTTTTTAAAGGGGAGTAGCAATTGGTTAGTTTAGTTATCTTTTTTACTAGTTTGTATAACCTCACTTATAAGTCAGTATCAGACCTCCACAGTGATGGAATTTATACTTAATTTTGCATTAATCTAATAATGGCTGACATTTTCCAGTAGTGGATGTAGTTAACTAATTGCTTGATTTTTACCCCCCCCCTTTCCCATCTTTGTACCTGCTCAATCCCCTCCCTACCTTCTACCCTCCAGCCTTTTACAACTATGTAATTTTTTTTTTTTTTTTTACTTACATGGGTACTTAATAAGAAATTTAATTGTTTTACTGGTTATAAAAGGAATACATGTTTGAAATGGACAGAAATGTGTAAAAAAATACTAAAAGTCAACTATAATACATTAGTTACTAGTAATTGATAACATGTTTGTGTATGTTATCCTGGCCTTTAGGATATATGGCAAACATTTTTAAAACAAAATTTGGATCATTACTAGTAAATACCCTTTTAACTGTTCTGTGGGTGATTGAATTAGTTATTAATGCTAGTGCTCTCAACAGATTTTTTCCCCCTCCTATCTCCTTCTATTCTGTAACCTCTTGAGGGCCAATTTATTTTAATTGTTTCTCATTTTCTCTATTGATAACAAAAGTTTGATGTTACAGATTTATAGAGTTTTGAAGTTAAAAGGGACCTTAGGACAACTAGCCCTTTAAAGTGATAAGTACTGTAGGGGAACTAATCTAAGATCATGATATTTCACAGTGATGAGCAGATTCTAAATGAATTGGTTCAACATAGTAATTAAATTGAAGTTATGTAGGAGCCAGTTTATGTTAGTTGATTGGAGCTCATCATTCATTTTCCCATAAATTCAGTTTCTTAGCCAAATGGTTCAGCACTGATGGTTACTATAGTTCAGTAATATTATGGCAAATAGTTCATTCATAGGGCTACTGTCGCCATATGGAGAAGAGTGTAGCTCAGAATTTCATATCTTTTGCCGCCTGTCATTCTTCAAGAAGGAAACTCACTGGGAAATACCTTATACTTTTATAGTTATTTGAGGAGACCTCCATATTTGGGGAGGAAGGGGAAGGTAGGTGTAGTTAAGAGTGGGAACTCTGCATTTGACCAGAGACCTGTGTTTAGGTTTCCCCACTGCCATTTATTAGTTACAGCTGGGGGCAAATTACTTTAAATTCTTGAGTTAGTTCTGTCTATTATATGGGCCAAAAATAATGTGTAAAAATTAGGTAGTACTTACTGTCTGCCTGGCATTATTTTCAGCTCTTTACCCATACCAACTCACTCAGTTTCCACAACACTGTGAGGTTGGAACTGTTATCTTTTATGGATAAGAAAACTGAGGCACATATAGCTGAAGGATTTTCCCCCCACATCATATGGCAATGAAACTGTTAGAGTGGGGATCCAGGTCCCTGAAATTTGGATTCAGAGTCTTGATTTATAACTATCATACTCAGCTGCTTGTCTAGAAATACTGCTTTAAGGTTTGTTGATAGGAGTAAATAAGATAGTGCATATCAGGTATCCAGTTCAGTAAATGTTAGTTCCCTTCTTCAATTCTTTAGGTGTCTGCTGGGAACCCTGTATTTATTTTCATGGCTGACTGAACTCATAATCACAAGGTATGAATTCCCTATATCAGCAGAATGAGTTTCAGTAACATAGTACCTCTCTTGATTTGCCTACACATTCTCTTCTTACTACAGGTGAAAATCCCCAGTCAGAATTTAGGACAGTTTCAGGGTGAGTGGAAAGGGGAGGGAAAAAGGCTGGGAAAGGTCTGGCGAACACAGTAGTAGTGTCACTTTAAGACAAGGATAGTCAGGGACTGGAAACTTCTGATAAATGTACTTCTCCTCTCTAGGGATTAAGAGCCTTCTCTTTGTAGTCTTGAATTATACTTTTCTCTTCCTTGATTTAGCCTCCTGCACACCCCCTACTGGGGATTGAGCCCACAACCCCGGGCATGTGCCCTTGATCAGAATCGAACCTGGGACCCTTCAGTCCACAGACTGACGCTGTACTCACTGAGCCAAACCGGCTAGGGCTCAAGTTAAAATCTTTTAAAGCAGTGATTCCCAAAGTGGGCGCTACCGCCCCCTGGTAGGTGCTGCAGCGATCCAGGGGGGCGGTGATGGCCACAGGTGCATTTGGGGGCGATGAGTAACTGCTATTAAAATTTAAAAAAAAATTAATTTCCAGGGGCTGAGTAATATTTTTTCTGGAAAGGGGGCGGTAGGCCAAATAAGTTTGGGAACCACTGTTTTAAAGTGAGTTTATTATATTTAGATATTACTTTATTTACATATGAAGAATGAATAGCATTAATCAAGTTTTCAATCTTTTAAGGATTCAAATAGCTAATTTTGTTATCTATCAAATTAGGATAATATCTAAAAGGGTTGTTTTGAAATTAAAATAGATCATGTATGTAAAGTACCTGGTATAGTATTTGGCCCATGATAGATACTTTTAAATAGTATCTATTATTGTTATTGAGCCTATTTGGCCTATAAGGACATAATAAGCATTAAAAATTATTTGATTAATAGTCCTTGTTGATGTAGATCTAAGATTTCATATTCTAAACTTTTGACTTTTTGTGTTTTCATAACTAGAGGCCCGGTGCACAAATTCGTGCATGGGTGGGGTCCTCCTGTCTGGGTCCAGGGTGTGGGTCAATCAGATTCGGAGCTGTCAGGGCCCCAGAAGCAAGGTCTGGGTCAGTGTGCGTCATAGCTACCAGCCGGTCATTGGTTGTTCCGGTTGTTCGGTCATAATGGTCGCTTAGGCTTTTATATATATAAATATTGATTTGCCTAACATTAAGTGAAAACCTCAATGAATTTTCAGACTAAATACACCTATGCAACCAGCTCCAATATTAAGATACAATATTATCAGCACTTCTGAAGCCACTATTATGTTCCCTCCAAGTCACTCCCACTATCTTTAATTTTAAGGGACAGTACGTGAAATTTTCTACTTTTTCTCTATTATGCCCCACACAAAACATAAAAGAACTCAATTTTTGAGATTAGAATTGTATTAGATGAGAAACTTTAAATAGGTTTTGTAAAAAGCTTTTATATTGCATATTGTGATTTTTAATGTATCTACACTAGTAATATATTTGCAAGTGGAAAATAATTTGTATTACCTTATTACAGGGTAATCAGCAAGTAGTCTGTGAACAACAAAGGCAGAACCTCAATTTCCTTTTCTGTAGAAGTAAGCTGACTTTGTATCCCATATCCTTAGCATAGTACCTAGTACATAGAAGAAAATGCTTTTAAAATACAAGGTGGAGCAAAAGTAGGTTTACAGTTGTGAGTACTCAAAACAGTATATTTTTGTATTATTATTGTGTTATTTTTCATATGAACAACTGTAGACCTACTTTTGCCCCACCCTGTAAATACATGAATCAGTATAGGCAAGTACTTATATATATGACTTCACCTACATTTTTTTAAATCCTCACCCAAGGATATGATTTTATTGATTTTAGAGAGAAAAACATCAATTGGCTGCCTCCTGTATGTGCCCCGACTAGAGATCAAACCCGCAGCCTAGGTATGTGCCCTGACTGGGAATTGAACCCACAATTGTATGGAAGGATGCTCCAACCAATTGAACCACCCAGCCAGTGTGACTTTACCTACATTTATTTTTATCCTACCTATGTAAAATAATTAAAGTGGGACTTGCATATGTGAAATTGCTATAAGAGAGAGCTCTCTATTTCTAAAGGAATTTCAGGTATTACCAGTTTATATGAGTGACTATTTTTGAAATAATTTTATACAAGTATGTAGCATAAACTGTAGGAAACTTCTCATAGTTGTAGGAATGTAATATTATAGGAACTAAAAACACTCCATTCAGAGGTAGGGTAAGGCAAACTCTATTAAGTGTGTTTGCACAGTAAGTATTGTGTTTTGATCTGTATGATGAACATCTTTGCCATAGAAATCATCAATCT
This sequence comes from Myotis lucifugus, assembly GCF_000147115.1. Taxonomy (NCBI): domain Eukaryota; kingdom Metazoa; phylum Chordata; class Mammalia; order Chiroptera; family Vespertilionidae; genus Myotis; species Myotis lucifugus. The sequence continues at coordinate 355,134 of NW_005871275.1, read as the reverse complement.
GGGAAAAATTTAGCAAAATGTTAACTGTAATGATTAGAGATATGAATGCAATTGGAGCAAATGGAAAGAATAAGATAATCTTGTCTGGAAAGATAATGATTAATATGTAGAAGGTGAATGAATATAGGGCTGAATGATCATTTATCGTCTAAACTGGGGCTCTTTGGGAGTGAAAAGGTGTGCTGTTACTTATGTCATGATGACAACTGGCACACACCCTCTAGGCAGACTGGGACATTTGATCTCCTGTTACATGGATTCTCTGCCCTGTTCTACAGTTCCAGAGTTCATATTTCTTTAAACTCAACAGAAGTAATAATAGCACAATTAAAGGGGCAAACACTACACAAAACATGGTAAATGTGGAGCTTTTGAATTGAAAATAGAAGGGAATGTTGTATTAATTTTCTGTGCCATGGAACAAATTGTCACAAATTTAGCAATTTAAGCCAACACACATTTATTACATAACTAGAGGCCCGGTGCACGAAATTCGTGCACAAGTAGGGTCCCTAGGCCTGGCCAGCGATCAGGGCCGATTGGGTCCTTCCGGCTGCCAGCAGGGGCCTTCCTTCATTCTGTGCCACCCCCTGGTGGTCAGCACATGTCATAGTGAGCAATCAAACTCCTGGCCAATCTCCCGAGGGGACAATTTGCGTATTAGCCCTTTATTATATAGGATAGCTTCTGTGGGTAAGCTGTGCCAACTGCAAGGCTTCAACCCATGTGTTGACCAGAGCTCAGTTCTCATCTGGAGTCTTGACTGGCCATGGATCTGTTTCTAAACTCACTAAGGGTGTTTTGATTTGTTGTAAGATGGAGTGAGGGTTGGAAGCCACCCTCAGCTCCAAGGAACTAGTCATGTGGCCCTCTATGTAAGCCCTCACAGCATGGCAGCTTGCTTTCATGAGTAAGTGAGTCAGAGAACAATACGGAGTCTTCTATAATGTAACACAATCACAGAAGTGATGTCCCATCATCTTTGTCATAATTTGTTGGTTAGAAGCACATCACAGGTCCTGCCCATATTCCAGGGGAATGCTTGAATTTCTGTCCACCACAGTGATGCATTCACAGTAGCTTGTCAGTGAAAAGTCCCAGTCTGACTGAGGTTTAAGTCTCGCCTTGTGTGGTGTCTTACTTGTGATAATTTTATTTGCAGGGATGTCTCTTTTGGAACTAATGCAATTACTATCCAGATCATTTATTTGGCAGTTAATCATATATTGTATTTTGTGTTAACCATGCCTAATCTTTTTTATTATAGAAAAACTTAAACATGTATTGAAATGGAAAGAATAGTATTATGTACTAGCTGCAGCAAAAAACCATCTGTGGACCAACTTGTGTCTTTTTTTGTTCCTACATACTTTAAACCTTCCTGGATTATTTTGAGGAAAATCCCATGTATTATTTTATTATTTAAATGTTGTGTGATTTGACTTTTTATGTGTTCGGTCTAGGTCCCCCTCTTTTATATTGTGTCTTCCCTGAGGATAGGACCATATATTGTGCATATTTGTCCTAGTAGTGCCTGGTGGGTAGTCAGTACATATTTGTGGGTAGTCAGTATGTATGCATACACTTAGAAATCAGAAAGTCTGTGCTCTCTAATTAGTTTGAATTAACTCCATAAACTAATCTAGGATAAGTTATTTATCTACTTTATTCTCTCTTTTGAAGAAAAATTTTATCCTATTAAACTATTCAAAGGGTTTGTATTAAGGTCTGTTTTGTTCTAGTTATTCATAAGAGTAGGTCTTAAGAGCCTTAAATTTTTTGGTGCTTCTCAAGCAAGTCATAGTTATTTTGAAATGAAGACAGTAGGTGGAATAGAACATGGAAAACAGTTTGCTTTATTATAGTCACTTAACACTCTCACCCTCAGCAGTAGGGCAGAAAATTAGAGTTCTGCATAAAATATCTTCTTAGAGCAGGAATCATTTCGGAATCCTGCAGCAGTGGGAAACTTGACCACTCTTCCTTGTTGCTTTTTCACAATTGACCTGTGTTGGGGAAATGGCCCTTAACAGCAGTAGCTCAGGCCTCCAGTGGGAAGAGTGGGTGGTAAAAGGGTCTGTTGCTGTCTGAATTCTAAGACAAAATGAGATGGCATATTCTTACGCAGCTTGGGAAGTGAAGAAAGCATGTTTTCCTTTGTCATTCCCCCACCCCTTCTCATACTTGCTTCTGGCAGTAAATGTTTATATATGGTTATATGCCTGTATATAAAATAGCAGATGTCTAATAATATATATGTCATAGACCTTAATATTTAAGAGTTTGAATTATAAATTTTTAGGGATTCACACGCTATGGTAAAGGGTTACTTGTATTTAACTTACAAATTTTGATATACATAGAGATTTGAGATTAAAAATTATAAATGTTTTCATTAATACTAGATTTGAGATTAAAAATTATAAATGTTTTCATTAATTTTATGATAATACTAGAGGCCTGGTGCATGAATTCATGCACCAGTGGGGTCCCTCGGCCTGGCCTGTGGGATTGGGCAGAAACTGGCTCTCTGACATCCCCTGAGGGATTCTGGATTGCGACAGGGCGCAGGCCAGGCCGAGTGACACCCCTCCCGTCCCCCCACTGTACGATCAGGGGCGGGGAGAGACACAGGAGGTTGGCCAACTGGGGAGGGACCATGGGAGGGCTCCAAGGCATGTCCAGCCCATCTCGCTCAGTCCCAATCGGCCGGACCCCAGCAGCAAGCTAACCTACTGGTTGGAGCATCTGCCCCCTGATGGTCAGTGCACGTCATAGCGACTGGTCGACCGGTCGACTGTCTGCCCCCTGGTGGTCAGTGCACGTCATAGCAAGCGGTTGAGTGGCCTTAGCATATCATTAGCATATTATGCTTTGATTGGTTGAATGGTCAACCAGACACTTAGCATATTAGACTTTTATTATATAATATTTTATTTGTATGATTTATTCATATAATTATTCATGAATATCTTTCACATCAGTGTTTTGTTCATCTCTCGTTATTTTTTGTGATATCTAGTATAGTTTGTCAGCATATCATCTTTTTTTTATTTAAGTATATCTCTACACAGCACTTTTCACATGCATTTTTTTCTAAAATCCTCACCCAAGGACATGTTTTTTTTTTTTATTGATTTGAGAGCGAGAGAGAGAGACAGACAGACAGACAGACATGGATGCGAGAGAAAACATTGATTGGTTGCCTCCTATACGCGCCCCAACCAGGGATCGAACCTAGGTATGTGCCCTGACTGGGAATCAAACCCAACCTTTTGGTGTATGGGAAAACACTCCAACCCAGCCAGGGCCCACATGCGTTTTTGATGGCATCAGTGGATGCTGTGGCTTGGGAGAGCATTTCTATTTATTGACAGTTTGTTTTTTGTTTGCTTGTTTGCTGATATTCCCACATAATATGTCACCGATTGCTGACCTATTCTCTCCTTTATAAAAGTGATTTTAAAGGTTTTTATGATCACATACATCATGTATAATAATGAGATCATTTTTCTAGGCATAATTAATCAATGTGTTCAAATTCTTCTGTAAAGACATCTAGAACTATCATTTATTGAGGTTGTTTCAGGTCCATGATACTTCTTTGGATAACCCTTTGTTGTTCAAAATGAGGTAATTGTGAGTATTTTTTTTGTAATCTGAGATAAAAAGTAACCTGGATAGAAAGTAATTCCGTCTTTTTTGAGAGATTTGGATGGAAGTTCACCTTGTTTGTGCATGTAGATATACGTATTCCCACCTTGAACTCTTTGAACTCTTATTTCCCCCCTCTCTGACTGAATAAAGGGGGCCTATTTTTTTACTAGTTATCTATAAACTTTTTAGCATACGTAACTATAATTTTCTTCTGAAGTTATCAACATCTCTGTCCTCCCCTCTCATTTGTCAATTGCCTTCGTATACACTCACTACCATTTGAGTAATCTCTTTCCACTTATGTTTTTTTGAATAAAGCATGGCAGATTTAGTTATAATTATAGAAGCAAAAGTAAGTATTATAATTCTTGGATATATAAAGAAGTAATTGGGAGGTGGGGGAAACGAGATGTAGAAGGAAAGAAAAATGTGCTAATTTCCTTTTGTTTCATAGCAGAACATATTAAAAATACTACATGAAATTGGTAAGTCTAGCTGGAGATGTAGCTGATGTACCGGTTTATAATGGTGGATTTGTAATCAAAGAAAACACAATAATTTCAAGAGAAACATCAGAAGTGCTTTATTCAAAGTAATGTCCATTGCTAGCTACACATTTCCCCCATCTTCCGGTAATTTGTGGATACCGTTCCAATATAACTTTTCTTGTTTTGAAGCAACCATTCAGAGACTCAATTTTCCACTTCTTAGTACGTTTTGAAGTGCTGCTCAGAAAGTATGTGTGCCATCGATCAGAACAAGTGGTAATCTGAAGGAGCAAGTTCTGGTGAATATAGCGGGTGGGTTAATACTTCCCAGGCAAGATCTTTTAATGTGTCTTTAACTGGTTTTGAAGTGTGTGATGGTGTGTCATCATGAAGCAAAATTACTTTGCCATGTCTTCTGGCCCATTCTGGTCGTTTCACGATCAAAGCGTGGTTCAAATTATTTGTTATCGGTAGTGATCAGTATTAACAGTTTAGAAGCTCATAATACACCACACCTTTCTGATCCCACCAAACGCAGAGCATTGTCTTCTTTCCGAAGCGATCTGGCCTTGCAGTCGATGTTGATGGTTGACCTGGATCAACCCATGATTTTGTGCATTTGGGATTCTCAAAATAAATCCACTTTTCATCGCCAGTCACAATTCGATGCAAAAAAGACTTTCTTTTGTGCCGCTGAAGCAACATTTTACTGATGACTTTTTGGTTTTCCATTTGTCTTTCGTTCAGTTGATGTGGCACCCATTTTCCTTCCTTTAAAATCTTTCCCATTACTTGTAAATGATCGGAAATTGTTTGCTGAGCAACGTTTAATCTTTCTGCAAGTTGTTTTTGAGTTTGATACGCATCTTCATCCAATAATGCTTGTATAATTGTTGGTCTTCAGACTTTTTCGGTTGACCTGGACGTTCTTTGACTATCACATCGAAATCATCACTTTTAAAGCATTTAAACCAGCGTTCACAAGTATCTTGAGATGGAGCATGTTCACCATAAGCTTCCTGAAGTATACGATAACTTTTTCTTCAAAATAAAAGACAGCGCAGAGCGATTTGGGCTGGCTCCAGCGGCAGGTGTGAGCGGCAGCTGCTGCCCCGATTGCCCCTCAAAAGCAGGGGGAGGTGGAGAAGCCCTCAGAGGCGATCAGGGCCTGCAGCCGCCGCTTGCACCCACTGATGGTGCTGCGTGATCAGAACCAGAGCTGGGCACCGGCAGCATGTGTGAGCGGTGGCTCCGGTGCTGGCTGCGATGTGAGCGGGGCCAGCGCCGGTAGCGGGTGTGAGCGCCGGGCAGGATCGCGGCACGCAGGAGTAAAGAATTTTCAGTAACCACCAGAGGCTCGCCCTGATGATAGCGACCAGTGCCCTGCCTTGGTCTGGTGCCCCTGCTCACCTGCTCCACCATCCCGCCGTGGCCAACGCCCACCATGTTCTGCACACGCCCCCTGGTGGTCAGCGCACGTCATAGCGACCAGTTGTTGAGTTGTTCGGTTGTTCTGCCATTTGGTCTATTTGCATATTAGCCTTTTATTTATATAGGATGATGTTCTTATTTGTCTCATAACTTCTCCTCCATGCATTGTTGAGATATTGTTGACATATAACATATGTAAGTTTAAGGTTTGTATACAATGTGATTATTTGATACATGTATATATTACAAATTGATTACCACCATAAGGTTATTTAACACCTCCATTCCCTCACATAAATAACTGTATGTGTGTGTATGTGTGTGTGTGTTGATAACATTTAAGATATATTCTCTTGCCCTAGCCGGTTTGGCTCAGTGGATAGAGCATTGGCCTGCGGACTGAAGGGTCCCAGGTTCAATTCCGGTCAAAGGCATGTACCTAGGTTGCAGGCCCATCCCCAGTAGGGGGTATGCAGGAGGCAGCTGATCGATGTTTCTCTCTCATCGATGTTTCTAATTATCCCTCTCCCTTCCTCTCTGTAAAAAAATCAATAAAATATATTTTAAAAAAATAAAAAATATATATTTTAAAAAAGATATATTCTCTTAACTTTTAAGTATGTAATATAGTATTATTATCAAATTTTTACTTAAAATATCTTATCTGATAACTAGAGGCCTGGTGCATGAAATTGTGCACGGGATCAGGCCTAAACCGGCAGTCGGACAACCTTCTCACAATCTGGGACCGCTGGCTCCTAACTGCTCACCTGCCTGCCTGCCTGATCACCCCTAACTGCCCCCCCCCGCTGGCCTGGTCACCCCTCATGGCCCCCCCCCGCCGGCCTGGTTGCCCCACGCAGCCTGCTGTTCAGTCGTTTGGTCATCCCTCCCTAACCCCCTGCCGGCCTGGTCACCTCATGAAGCCTGCTGTTCTGTCGTTTGATCGTTTCTCACTACCCCCCCTTCTGGCCTTGTTGCCCCACGCAGCCTGCTGTTCGGTCGTTACTGTGACAGAGTCCCGGACAATTTGCGTAGTCCTCTATTATTAGTATAGATAATAGGCTCCTTCCCCTCCAATTCTCTTGTAGTCACTGTTGATATTTACTTGATTTTTTTGTAATGTACCATTTTGATTCCCTTTCTTCCTTTTCTGTGTATTTTTTTAGTTTTCTTGGGGATTACAATTATCTTAAATTGATGACAACCTATCTATAATAATAAAAGCATAATATGCTAATTAGACCAGAGAGCTGAATGACCTTCTGGACGTCATTCCGGATGTCCTTCTGGATAAAGCCGCAGTGGCGGGGGCTGAGCCAGAGGTGGTTAGAGGTGATCTGGCAGGCAGGCAGAGGCGGTTAGGGGCAATCAGACAGGCAGGTGAGCAGTTAGGGGCGATCAGGCAGGCAGGCAGAGGCAGTTAGGGGTGATCAGGCAGGCAGGCAGAGGCAGTTAGGGGTGATCAGGCAGGCAGGCGAGCAGTTAGGGGCAATCAGGCAGGCAGGCGAGTGGTTAGGGGCGATCAGGCAGGCAGGCAGAGTGGTTAGGGGCAGTCAGGTAGGCAGGTGAGCAGTTAGGGGCATCAGGCAGGCAGAGTGGTTAGGGGTGATCAGGCAGGCAGGCAGGCAGGCAGACTGGTAAGGGGCAATGAGGCAGGCAGGCAGAGTGGTTAAGGGCAATGAGGCAGGCAGGCAGGCGACTGGTTAGGAGCCAGAAGTCCCAGATTGCGAGAGGGTGCAGGCCAGCCCGAGGGCCTCCCCACCCCATGCACAAATTTCGTGCACTTGGCCTCTAGTTTTTAATAATACCAATAGTACACAAACACTCTGGTTCTATACATATCTGTCTCTCTACATATATTAATTGTGCACCCATTAACACAGTTTTTTAGTTGTTTAATGTGTTTTCCTCTTATGTCATATATGAAAAAAGGGGGGTTAAAATCAAAAGTACAGTTATAAGAGATGAGTACTAGGGATGTGATATACAACATGATGATGATAGCTGACACTGCTGTATGATATGTAAAAAAGTTGTTAGAGTAAATCCTAAGAGTTCTCATCACAAGGAAAATTTTTTTCTTTGTATTGTATCTGTATGAGAAGATAGATGGATGTTAATGAACCTACTGTGGTAATCAATTCACAATATATGTAAGTCAAACCATCATGCTGTATACCTTAAACTTATACAGTGATGTATGTCAATTACTTCTCAATAAAACTAGAATAACTCCCAAAAGTGCAATAATACTGACTTTTATATTTATCCGTGTTCTTTACTTTTCTACATGACTTTGAGTTATTGCCTAGTGTCTTTTCGTTTTAGCTGGAAGGGCTCCCTTTAGTATTTCTTGTAGGACAGGTCTACTGGTAATGAATCCCCTTAGGTTTATTTTGGAATATCATAATTTCTCTTTTACTCCTGAAGATTAATTTTGCCATTTTTAGAAATTGGTTGACAGTTTTTCTCTCCTAGCACTTAAAATGTTATCCTCTGCTTTCTGGCATCTGTGGTTTTTGATGAAAACTCCGCTCATAATCTTGCTGCAGATCCCTTGTATGTGATGAGTTTCTTCTTTCAAGATTTCGATTCTCTCTGTCTTCTACAATTTCTCTATAATGTGTGGATCTTGTTGAAGTTTTTCTGCTTCAAATTTGTTGAACTTCTTGGTTGTGTAAATTCAGGTCTTTCATAAAATTTGGGAAGTTTTGGGCCATTATTTCTTCAGATTTTTTATTTGTTGTTGCTTGCTTGCTTCTTTCTTTCCCTCTGGGATTCTCATGCATATGTTGGTATGTTTGGTGGTGTCCAATTGGTCCCTCAGTATCTATTGATTTTTCTGAATTATTTTTTCATTGTGCTCTTCAGACGATAATTTCAACTGCCTTATTTTCGAGTTCACTGATTTTTTTTTCTCATGCCTGCCTAAATTTGCCATTGAACTCCTCTATTGAATTTCTTATTTCAGCTATTATACTTTAAAAAGAAAGCAAATAAAAAATCTGGAATTATTATAATTATAATCTCTTTATTGACGTCCCTTATTTATTTATACAGCATTCTCCTGATTTTCTTTAGTTCTTTTGTTTCCTTTAGTTCTTTGAGTATATATAAGACAATTGATTAAAAATCTTTGACTAGTAATTTCAATGTCTGGAATTCCAGATAAAGAGAAATGGTGGCTGGGTTGCACACTCCTCTCTCTCACCCAGCTTCAGCAGCCTCTCTCTTCACCAGCCACTCCCCTGCTTGTTGTAAGTGTTCTGAGGTAGTTGATTCTGATGGACTTTTTACTAGTAGCTTAATGGTTTTGGTGGAGGGACTGGCCCCTGGAGCTTCCTATTCTGCCATTGCTGTGATGTCATTTTACCCTTGGTTATGTTTGGACATAACCGCTTATAGTGCCAACTGTAGCCCGTTCCTTTCTATATTTGACAAAACGATTTAAATTTGATGATAATTTTACCAGAGGCTAGAGTACAGTTAGCCTCTGGAATCTGGAGTATGAGTTCTGTTGTAGTAGTAGTAAGAGAGTAATTAAGTCAGTCAATAATATACATGTTTTTTATTTCACTTTAACTTAATAATACCTGTATCTGTATAGTGATTTTCTTTACAGGAATGCAAGTGTGAGACATTTGGACAGATTATCCATTAGTGTTGGAGATGGTGCCTCTCTATTCTGTTTGTATCCTATCTCATCAAGGCTGGCTTTGCTTTGTGCTGACCTCTGATGCTCAGTGTTTGCAGCTCTCTGAGCTATGCTGTGATGGTACAGTGTCAGTGTTCAGTCTGCGTCATTCTAAGAATCCTCTATCTGTGGAGCCCATTTTAACTCTGGTGGTAGAGTTAAAACCAGAGGAAGTCACTACAGAGGGCCTAGACCAGCTGTGGGCAAACTACGGCCCGCGGGCCGGATCCGGCCAGTTTGAAATGAATAAAACTAAAAAAAAAAAAAGACCGTACCCTTTTATGTAATGATGTTTACTTTGAATTTATATTAGTTCATACAAACACTCCATCCATGCTTTTGTTCCGGCCCTCCGGTCCAGTTTAAGAACCCATTGTGGCCCTCGAGTCAAAAAGTTTGCCCACCCCTGGCCTAGACCAAGATTCTTAGAATGACTACAAGATTCTTAGACAGACTTTCTCAGTTACTTTGGAATTTCAGTCTTTTGAGGGGTTCATTTGCTGGTAAGAAGGGACAGATAATTTATTTAATGCTTACTGTGCCAGGCATGGTTCTAAACATCTATGTGGTTTTCAGAAACAAGCCATGATAAAGGTGTTGTTTGTCCTTACAGATTAGGAAACTGGAGCACAAAGGGGTGAAATATCTTGTCCTAATACCACACTTTGATTGTGACTCTATATTGCTGCTATTTTGGAATTGTAGCATTTGAGATATGCAATAGATACCATAAATCTGGCATTTTGCTGATGAGGAAAGCAAGGCAGAGAGTGATTTGTGGAAGATGACCCTGTGCTTTAGCAGGTTATATTAGAACCAGGCCAGTAGTGCAGGCTTCCTGATCTGAAGGCCTTTGCTCAGTGTACTGCAGAGCCTACACCTGGAATGTTTGAGTGCCTACTCATGTTCTTCAGGGCTCTCATTTTGCCAACATGAAAAGCTGTAACGAAAACACCTCTGAAGAAAATTCAAGGCTTGGCTCTTTTAGTTCCATCTGTTTGTGAAGTCTTTCCCAAATCCTCTAGCTCTCAGTGTTATTCCTGTCATGACATCCTGTATACATGCTGTGTTGTAGTTTGGTGCTTATTCTCTGCTCTATAACTTCACATTTATTTTAAATAATTTTCTACCTCTGTGTCATTATGAAAAACTAATTTTTATTCACCGTATACTTCCCAATCAGATTATGACTTTGCAATTTTTTTCGTAGCATTTTAAAAAAAATCTTTCACAGCACTGTATGCCACAACTTTATTGATTTCAACTCACAGTGAGAAATAGACTTATGTCTTTACAGTTAGACATAATTGTACTACATACTTAAATATAGGAACAAAAGTTTCATGAACCATTGTGTACTCTTAGTAGAGAGATGTACTGTGATTTATTCTTTTTTACTGAAAAAGAAAATGGTAGTTGGATGCTACAGTTTGAAAATCACATTCTACAACTTCTCACACAGGCTAGATATTCAGATACTTAATGAAATTCACCTTTTCTTGAAAGACTACTGCTTTGAGACTTTTTATGATGTCTGAAACTTAGAATATGGTAATGGTTTGTTATTTCATAAAAATTTCTGTTGTCTTTGATACAGTTTCAGGGACACAATGTACAGTGTCTTCCAGATCAGGTGTGGGCTTTCAGCCTTGAGTTTCTTTCTTGTGTAAGATATAGAAACTTGTTTCTCATATCTTCTGTGCTCTGGATTCATTCACTTCCTCTTTGTTGTGTTCACATTCTCATATTGGCTCTTTCTGTGCCTCCAGAACTTTTTTTGGTGTACGAAGGTCACTTGCTTCTCTTATCTTTGGGAAACCTTTCCTGCCTGTTTTGGTAGTTTTCTCTTTTAGGTACTGACCTGATATGATTCTTTCAGTATTAATCTTGGAATGATATCTGTTGGATCCTAAAACAGGATATGAAACACAAAAGTGGGAAAATATATTGTATTTTTTCTTATTTGTCTTAAATAAAAAGAAGATTGTCAGGGAACTGATAGTTTGCCATAATTCATATAAAAAAGAGTATTCTTGATAAATATGTTTTCTAGATAGATGTTCATCCTTTTTAATCACTTTTAATTTCTTGATAAGATATATTAAGTTCTCTAGTTTCTTAAACAGTATATACTGAACTGTGAATTAGCTTTCTACAATGATATGTATTCATAGATATCATTTTTTTCTGCCATATTCTAGCTTTAGATTATGGACATTTCTTACCTTACTTCTTGAAAACATTCCTGGTTATCAGTTTGCATCTTCCTTATAATGGTAGAATGAAAGGCAGTCAGATAAGCGTTTTCCATGGTTGACTATGTAAAAATTATGTAATGGGAAGCAGCCATCTCCCAGCTTATTTTTTTTTTCTCTTTGCAGGTGGTATCTTAAAAATAATAGATCAAAGGTGTCCTTCTAGTTTCAACTTACTCATTTACTTGCATGATAAATTTTGGGGGCATTAAAAAGAAGCATTTTTTAGCTTTCTAAGAATTTATTCTGTTTTACTGAAAAAGAAAATGGTAGTTGGGTGCTACAGTTTGAAAATCACATTCTACAGCTTCTCACACAGGGCTAGATATTCAGATACTTAATGAAATTCACCTTTTCTACTAGGTAGGTTTAAGGAGGTACTTATTCAACAGCCTGCAAATTTTTATTATCACATGACTAGTTCTGAGGATTTGGTACTGTGTCCTAATTTTTATTCAGAATTTTGTTAAGTGTTTGACCTTTAATAGGCTATCCAATATTTTAGCCTTAATATTTAATGAGATTGGAAGAGCTGGTAGATTCACATGATGCTAGAAATGTGGGCATGAGAGGTACGATAGATACTAATATCTTACATACGAGGTAACCGAGGTCCTGTCTCCAGTTACACAGAGAAGTGGTATGGCCAAGTCCAGACTCCAGTCTGTAACTTTGCTAATTCAGGGCTATCTTTAGTATACCATGGTCTCTCTACAGCTGTAAAACAACATTTCCTAGTGGCCAAAGATGCAACTTCCATTTATAAAAATAATAAGTCCTAGGGTTGTACTGTACAGCATGCTACCTGTAGTGAATCATACTATATTGTATGGTTGAAAGTTGCTAAGAGAGTAGGTTTTAAAAGTAATCACCTCAAAGAAAAAGTATTTGTAACTGTGAGTGGTAATGTTAATTGGATTTATTGTGATTATTTTGCAATATACATTAATCAAATCATGTTCTATACCTGAATCTAATTATAATATTATATGTGAATTATATCTCAATAAAATTAAAAATCCATATTACCTACTTTTAATAAAACGTTAGTTTTAGTTGCTAACATTATACTGACAGGAATATTGACTAAAAAATATTACTTAGTATTAACCTTGTTTTTTAAGCACAAACATTTTGTTTATTTTTCCCCTTGATTTTATTTATTTCATTTTATTATTTTTTAAAATATGTTTTTATTGATTTCAGAGAGGAAGGGAGAGGGAGAGATAGAAACATCAATGATGAGAGAGAATCATTGATTATTTGCCTCCTGCACACCCTCTACTGGGGATCGAGCCCACAACCCAGGTATGTGCCCTGACCAGGTATCCAAATGTGACCTCCTGGTTCATAGGTTGACCAGCTACACCAGCTGGGCTATTTATTTATTTTATTAAGACTTTTTTTAGAGCAGTTTTAGGTTTATAGCAAAATTGAGGGGGAAGATACAGAGATAATTTCATACATTCCCTGCCTGCACACATGCACAGTTTCCCCCATTATCAACATCCCTCACAAGAGTGGTGGTGTCTTTCTTACAGTTGATGAACTTACATGGACACATCATAATCACCAAAAATCCATAGTTTACATTATGTTCACTCTTGGTTTTGTGCATTCTATATCATACAGAGAATTTTGATTGACCTAAAAGTCCTCTGTACTCTGCACATTTATTCCTCCCACTACCTGACCCCTGGCAACCAGTGATTTTTTTTTACTGTCTCTGTAGTTACCAGTAAGTTTTTACTTTAAATTATTGTAATTTTTACATTTAAAAGTTTTATTTGGTTCTTTAAAAAAATTTTGCTTTGACTTTAGAGCAGGGGTGGGGAACGTCCAGCCTGTGGGCCACATACGCTCCTGAAATCATTTGGTCTGGTCCTGCCAAGGCATTGGGGGTGAGTTAATTAAATGTTTGATTAAATATAGCCGGCTAATTTTTTTTATTTTTTATTATTGATTTCAGAGAGGAAGGGAGAGGGAGAGAGAGAGAGAGAGAGAAACATCAGTGATGAGAGAGAATCATTGATCGGCTGCCTCCTGCACGCCCCACACTGGGGACTGAGCCTGCAACCTGGGCATGTGCTTTTGGCCAGAATCGAACCTGGGACCCTTCAGTCCGCAGGCCAACGCTCTATTCACTGAGCCAAACCAGCTAGGGCAGCAGGCTAATTTTTAAGTTAATAATTTTGTATGTCCTGTGAATGATGCTATAAATATCTAGTTGGCCCTTGGCAGAAAAAAGGTTCCCCATCCCCGCTTTAGGGTCTCATTCTTGTAATTGAGCTTGTGTTATTTATTGGCACATATTAAATTTGTTTTTTATTGTGTCTGAATTAGTTCTGATATTTAATGTCTTTGAGTTTAGTTTGGCTGTCTTTTTGCTGGCTTTTCTTTATGGTACTTTGTTTTCCTGTTTTTATGTATATACTAGTAGCCCGGTGCACAAAATTCGTGCACATTAAAAGGGAATTAATTGCCCTAACCAGTTTGGCTCAGTGGATAGAGCATCAGCTGCGGACTCAAGGGTCCCGGGTTCGATTCCGGTCAAGGGCATGTACCTTGGTTGCAGGCACATCCTCAGTGGGGAGTGTGCAGAAGGCAGCTGATCGATGTTTCTCTCTCATCGATGTTTCTAACTCTCTATCCCTCTCCCTTCCTCTCTGTAAAAAATCAATAAAATATATTTTAAAAAAGGGAATTAATTAGCAGAGATATTTTAATATTGCTTTTTATCCCTTTCTCTTTAATAGAAGTGTGAGAAATGAAAGGAAATTAGTAAAATGTATATGAAAATAATATATAAATTTATTAATAAATAAACAGTAACAAAAGGATATAACAACAGAGGCATGATATAAAAACGACAAAAACATGATATGACAACAATAAAAACATGATATGAAAACAACAAAAACATGATATAAAAACAACAGTGATGCAAACAATGACTGATAAAGTGATTAAACTTATTCTAATATCTCCCTGTACACCACATTAAGAGTGAAAACACTTTCAGAGTGCTTGACTAATTTCCCTTGTGATGAAGTACTTAGAACTTTAACTGTAACATCACATGCTCTTCAAACTCGAGAGAAAGCAACATATAACTGACCATGTGCAAAAACAGGTTCAGGCAGGAATATGCCTACTTTGTCTAGAGTTTGTCTTTGTGATTTATTAATAGTCGTCACAAATGCTGGCATCACGGGAAACCATCGTCGAATCAATTTAAATGGTAGGCCAGTGTCAGATGGGGACAAATTCTTGGAATCAGAACAGCCTCTCCCTCTGCAGATCCTGTTAATACTTCAGCTTCGATAATGTTAGGTCATAATCTTTTGATAATAAATCTGGTACCATTACAAAGACCCCATTTACTATTGAGATTTCTCAATAGCATGATGATTGCACCCACTTTCAATTTTAATTTATGACACGGCATTCCCAAAGGAGTAATACTATTAAGAAATTCGATGGGAAAATTTTCCTTTTCAGCATCATCTGTGGAATCAATGGAATCATCACTCAAATATGTGTGAAAATCTCCATCAAGTATATCCAAATTTTCTTAATTTAATTTTTGAACATGCTCATTTTTTGGACAAAGAATTGCACGTTTAGATATATTTTTAATATTATCTATAGCAGTGGTTCTCAACCTTGGCTGCACATTAGAATCACCTGGGAATCTTTTTAAAATCCTGATTCCTGGGCCTCATCCTCCGGAAATTGTTTCTTTGTTATAGGGTGGGGCCACAACATCAGTAACAAAGAAACAGAATTAAAACTTTATTGTGGGGAGCCGCTACAGTGGTTGGACAGGTTCAAGCCTTGGACTGATGAGAGGGCACAGTTCTCTCATTGTCATGTGCAAGTCCCAGCTTGGAGGGCAGGGCCCTCCCAGCACAGTTATAGCCAACAGCTGTAGTTGTAAGCTTGAACCTATGGTCTGAACACGTGGCCCCACATGCCTGAGTAATGTAGGCTTGATAGAGTTCAGGTGCATGTAGTTGAGTAGGATTGAAATGCAGGAGAATGTTGTAAACATCTTGGTCATGCCCTTACTTTGCCTCGTAGCATCTGCTATAAAATAAAGGCATGGCTGTGGGCATGGTCGCTGTCTCTCAGAGAAGCAGCGTCCCACCGAGACCTGGCTTTCATTCTCTTGTTTGTCTTTTCTAAGCCTTTCAGCTGCCCCCACTCAGGTTCACCCTTGGCAGTGCTGGTGCGGCACACTTTAGAAAGATTATGCCTCCACGCTCCCAGGGCGGGTTCCTGCCTCAAACCCCGCCCTTACAGGAAACAGCTCCTGGAAACAGTTTTGGGGAGGGTGCAGCCGTTGCCAAGACAACCCCTGCAGTACTGACTTCCTTCCACTTGGTCGCAGTGGTTGTGGTCATGATAAACACCACCCATGATTTTTATATAAGTAGATGTGTGTATTTTTAAAACTAAGCATTTTTATTGATTTAAGAGAGGGGAAGGGAGAGGAATAGAGAGATAGAAATATCGATAAGAGAGAAACATAGATAGGCTACTTCCTGCACATCCCATACAGGGGATGGATCCCGCAACCTGGGCATGTGCCCTGACCAAGAATCTAACTGTGGCCTCCTGGTTCATGGGCCTATGCTCAACCACTGAGCACACCGGCCTGGCTGTATGTGTGTGTTTTTTGACTATGAACATAACTCTCTCTGAATTTTATTTATGGGAACTCATTTTTAAAAATATCCTCACCCAAGGATATGTTTTTATTGATTTTAGAGAAGAAGGGGAGTGGGGGGGAGAAACATCGATTGTTGCCTCCCATACCCACCCCAACTGGGGATTGAACCCACAACCTTTTGGTGTTCAGGATGATGCTCAATCAACAAGCAACCTAGCCAGGGCTGTGGGAACTCTGTGGGGTGGATTAACCCTTTGCACTCCGAACCATTCTGGACATTGGCTACCAGCTACTCGACGCTACTTTGCGGCGGAAACGTGCATTTACAGACCCTCGTATTATTTAGTATAATTTTGGAACCAAGTAACGTATTATAATGATATTGGACTTATATGAATTGGGTGACATCGAGGAATGTATATTTGCAAAAAAACAATATTTTATTGTTTATAATTTTGTACAGTATGATAAGTTTTGTAACACTCCCCAATATGCATTGCAGGCTGATTAGTGCATGTTTGACAGTAATAAGTGGTTTGACGCCTGCCACCAGGTGTTTTCCTGTTAGAACACACAATGCAGTCCCGTTTTCTTTGTCCCACATTGGGAATATGTAGTTTATTGTTTAATCCGACACAAAACCCGCTGACATTTCTTGTATATATCTTAGTAATTTTACGATATTTTGATTTAATTTCTTGTGCCATTTCAAGATAAAACTTCAGGGAAACATGCATGTCTCAAAAAGTTGCGTTGAAATAACTCAATTCCCCGTAATCACTAATAAACTGCAATGTCCCCTGAGAGGGGACATCCGAGTGATATGCTAGAATTCCGATGTCCCCTGAGAGGGGACAGCGGAGTGCAAAGGGTTAAATTTGTCTTCCAGAGTGAACTTATAATCTGCTAGTTGAGACACTGTCAACTCAGGATCTTTTTGAATTATATTTTGTGCTTATGGCTTTTTTCTTTTTTTATTATTGTGATGAAAAACATATACAATTTTCCATCTTTTTTTTCAATTATAGATCACATTCAATATTATTCTGTATTAGTTTCAGGTGCACAACATAGTGGTTAGATAATCATATACCCTACAGAGTGGTCCCCCTGATATTTCAAGTACCCCCCCACCCCCCCGCCGGCCCATACATAGCTATTATAATATTATCCCCCCCCCCCCATTGACCTCTCCCTGGCCACTCCCATCCCCCAGCACATGCCCTCACCCCCCCTAGTGTTTGTGTCTATTGGTAATGCTTATATGCATGCATACAAGTCCTTTGGTTGATCTCTTACTTCCCCCACCCCCCCACCTTCCCTCTGAGGTTTGACAGTCAGTTCAATGCTTCTCTATCTCTGGATCTATTTTTGTTCATCAGTTTATGTTGTTCACTATATTCCACAAATGAGTAAGATCAACTGGCTTATTTCATTTAGCATAATGCTCTCCAGGTCCATCCATGCTGTTGCAAATGGTAAGAGTTCCTTCTTTTTTTTACAGCAGCATAGTATTCTATTGTGTAGATGTACCACAGTTTTTTAATCCATTTGTCTGCTGATGGGCAACTTAGGCTGTGTCCAGATCTTAGCTATTGTAAATTGTGCTGTTATGAACATAGGGGTGCATATATTCTTTCTAATTGGTGTTTCTGTTTTCCATTTTTAATTTTTTGAGTAAACTCCATACTGTTTTCCACAGTGGCTGCACCAGTCTGCATTCCCACCAGCAGTGCACGAGGTTTCCTTTTTCTCCACTTCCTCACCAGCATTTTTCCTTTGTTGATTTGTTGATGATAGTCATGTTGTTTTGATTTGCATCTCTCAGATGATTAGTGACTTTGAGCATGTTTTCGTATGTCTCTTGGCCTTCTGTATGTCCTTTTTCAAAAGATGTCTATTTAGGTCCTTTGCTCATTTTTTGATTGGATTGTTTATCTTCCTTTTGTTAAGTTGTGTGAGTTCCCTGAAAATTTTGAAGTAAACCTTTATCGGAGATAACATTGGCATATATGTTCTCCCATGCAATGGATTTTCTTGTTTTGTTTCTTTTGCTGTGCAGAAGCCTTTTATTTTAATGTAGTCCCATTTGTTTAATTTCCATTGCCCTAGAAGCTGTATCAGTAAAGATATTGCTATGAGATGTGTCTGATATTTTGCTGCCTGTGGTTTCCTCTAAGATTTTTATGGTTTCCCATCTTACGTTTAAGTCTTTTATCCATTTTGAGTTTATTCTTGTGTATGGTGTAAGTTGGTGGTCAAGTTTCATTTTTTTGCATGTATCTGTCCAATTTTCCCAACACCATTTATGTAAGAGACAGTCTTGACTCCATTGTATGCTCTTGCCTCCTTTGTCAAATATTAATTGAGCATACTGGCTTGGGTCAGTTTCTGGGTCCTCTGTTTCATTGGTCTGTATCAGGGGTCCTCAAACTTTTTAAACACGGGGCCAGTTCACTGTCCCTCAGACCGTTGGAGGGCCAGACTATAGTTTAAAAAAAAACTATGAACAAATTCCTTTGCACACAGCACATATCTTATTTTGAAGTAAAAACAAACAAAACGGGAACAAATAGAATATTTGTATTTGCATGTGGCCCGCGGGCCGTAGTTTGAGGACCCCTGGTCTATATGTTTGTTTTTGTGCTAGAACCAGACAGTTTTGAAGACAGTGGTTTTGTAATATAGCTTGATATCTGGTATTGATATCCCGCCTACTTTGTTCTTCTTTCTCAGGATTGCTGCAGCTATTCGGGGTCTTTTTTTATTCCATGTGAATTTTTGGAAAGTTTGTTCTAGGTCTTTGAAGTATGCCAGTGGTATTTTAATGGGGATTGCATTGAATCTGTAGATTGCTTTGAGTAGTATGGACATTTTAATGATGTTGATTCTACCAATCCATGAACATGGTATATTCTTCCATTTGTTTATGTCTTTCTTCCTTATCTCTTTTTTCAATGTCCTGTAGTTTTCTGAATACAGGTCTTTTACCATCTTAGTTAAGTTTATTCCTAGGTATCTTAATTTTTTCGTTGCAATGGTAAATGGGATTGTTTTTTTAATTTCTCTTTCTGTAAGGTCATTATTGGTGTATTAAAAATGTCATAGATTTTTGGGTGTTAATTTTGTATCCTGCTACATTGCCGAATTCATTTATTAAGTCTAATAGTTTTTTGATGGAGTCTTTAGGGTTTTCTATGTACAATGTTATGTCATCTGCGAATAATGACAGTTTTACTTCTTTTTCAATTTGGATGCCTTTTATTTCTTCTTCTTGTCTAATTGCGATGGCTAGCACTTCTAGTACTATGTCGAACAGGAGTGGTGAGAGTGGACAACCTTGTCTTGTTCCTGTTCTTAGGGGAAATGGTTTTAGTTTTTGCCCATTGAGTATGATGTTGGCTGTAGGTTTGTCATATAAAGCTTTGATTATGTTGAGGAATGATCCCTTTATTCCCACTTTGCTGAGGGTTTTTATCATGAAAGGATGTTGGATTTTGTCATATGCTTTTTCTGCATCAATTGATATAACTATGTGATTTTTATCTCTCAGTTTTTTTTATGTGATGTATCATGTTGATTGATTTGTGGGTATTGTACCATCCTTGCATCCCTGGAATAAGTCCCACTTGGTCATAGTGTATGATCTTTCTAATGTAATGCTGGATCTGATTTGCTAGGATTTTGTTGAGGATTTTAGCATCTATGTTCATCAGAGATATTGGCCTGTAATTCTTTTCCTTTGTAGTGTCTTTATAAGAAGGATGTATATTCTGTAGCTTGGGAGTGAAATGTTCTGAAGATGTCAATTAAGTCCATCTGATCTAGTGAGCCATTTAGAATTGCTGCTTCTTTGCTGATTTTTTTGTCTAGGATTAGGGCAATGCTGACTTCATGGAAAGAGTTTGGAAATGTTCCTTCCTCTTGAATTTTTTTGGAATGTCTGAGGAGGATAGGTTTTAGTTTTTCTTTGAATGTTTGATAAAACTCCCCTTGAAGCCGTCTGGCCCAGGGCTTTTGTTTACTGGAAGTTTTTTAAAAAATATATTTCATTGATTTTTTACAGAGAGGAAGGGAGAGGGATAGAGAGAGAGATGAGAGAGAAACATCCATCAGCTGCTTCCTGCACAACCCCCACTGGGGATGTGTCCGAAACCAAGGCACATGCCCTTGACCAGAATCGAACCCGGGACCCCCCAGTCCGCAGGCCGACGCTCTATCCACTGAGCCAAATCGGTCAGGGCTGCTGGAAGTTTTTTGATGAGTGCTTCAGTTTCCTTCATAGTTATTGGTCTATTCAGATTTTTTGAGTCTTCCTGATTGAGTTTTGGAAAGTTGTATTTTTATAGGAATATGTCCATTTCTTCTAGGTTGACCAGTTTCTTGAAATAGAGTTGTTCATAGTATTTTTTTTACAATCCTTTGTATTTCTGTGGGGTAGGTTGTTATTTTGCCTCTTTCATTTCTGATTTTGTTTATTTGAGGCCTCTCTCTTTGCTTCTTGGTGAGCCTGGCTAGAGGTTCATCAATCTTGTTTATCCTTTCAACGAAGCAGCTCTTGGTTTTATTGATCTTTTGTATTTTTTTGGGGGGGGGGGGGTCTAATTGTCATTTATTTCTGCTCTGATCTTTATTATTTCCTTCATTCTGCTCACTCTGGGCTTTTCTTGCTGCTCTTTTTCAAATTATTTAAGTTTTAGAGTTAGACAATATATTACAAGTTTTTCTTGTTTTTTGAGGTAGGCCTGTAATGCTGTGAACTTCCCTCTCAGGACTGCTTTTACTATGTCCCATAGATTTTGGATTGTTGTGTCTTCATTGTCATTTATTTCCAGCATGTTTTTAATTTCTTCTTTCATCTCTTTGGTAACCCAATCATTGTTTAATAGCATGCTATTTAGCCTCCAAGTGTTTTATTTTTTTTCAATGTTTTTATTGTAATTGATTTCTAATTTTATGCCATTGTGATCTGAGAAGATGCTTGATAGGATTTTAATCTTCTTGAATTTGGGGAGATTTTGCCTGTGTCCCAATATGTGATCTATCTTTGAAAATGTCTCATGTGCACTTAAGAAGAATGTATATTCTGTAGCTTAGGGGTGAAATGTTCTGAAGATGTCAATTAAGTCTATCTGATCTAGTGAGTCATTTAGGATTGCTGTTTCTTTGCTGATATTTTGTCTAGAGGATTTATCCAGTGATGTCAGTGGGGTATTAAAGTTCCCTACTATGATTGTATTGCTGTCAATCTCTCTTTTGATATCTTCCAGAAATTTTTGTATGTATTTGGGTGCTCCTGCATTGGGAGCATATATGTTTACCAGAGTTATATCCTCTTGTTGTATCGATCCCTTTAGTATTATGAAGTGGCCCTTTTTATCTCTTGTCATGGCCTTCACTTTGAGGTCTATTTTGTCAGATATAAGTATTGCTACCCCAGCTTTTTTATCATTTCCATTTGCCTGAAAGATATTTTTCCATCCCTTCACTTTCAGTCAGTGTGAGTCCCTTGTTCTGAGGTGGGTCTCTTGTAGACAGCGTATGTATGGGTCATGTTTTCTTATCCGTTCAGCCACTTGATGTCTTTTGATTGGAGGATTTAACCCATTTACATTTAAGGTTATTATTGACTAGAGGCCCGGTGCATGAAATTTGTGCACTTGGGGGAGGCGGGGTCCCTCAGCCTGGCCTGTGCCCTCTTGCAGTCCAGGACCTCGCTCCTTACCGCCCACCTGCTAGCTGCCTCTTAGCGCTGCTGTGAGCCCGGCTTCTGGCTGAGCAGCGCTCCCCCTGTGGGAGCTCACTGACCACCAGGGGGAAGCTCCTGCGTTGAGCGTCTGCTCCCTGGTGGTCAGTGTGCATCATAGTGACCTGTCATTCTGCCCTTCTGTTGATTTGCATATTAGGCTTTTATTATATAGGATAGGTACTTGTTTGTAGCCATCTTTATTCTTTGTGCCTGTGTTCCTTCTTGCGTTTCTGTTTCTTCTTTTTACAACAGTCCCTTTAGCATTTCTTGCATTGCTTGTTTGGTAATGATAAGCTTCCTTCGCTTTTTTTTGTCTGTGAAACTCCTGATTTCCCTTTCAATTTTGAATGATAGCCTTACTGGATAGAATATTATTGGATTCAGTCCCTTGCTTTCCAATGCGTTGTAAACTTCATTCCATTCCCTTCTGGCCTGATGTGTTTCTGTTGAAAATCATTTGATAGTTTAATGGGACTTCCTTTGTAGGTAACTTTCTGTCTCTTTCTTGCAGCCCTTAGGATTCTTTCTTTGTCATTAACGTTTGCTATTGTAATTACAACATGTCCTGGTGTGGGCCTTTTGGATTCATCTTGTTGGGGACTCTGTGTGCTTGTGTGACTTTTTTCTTCCCCAAATCAGGGAGGTTTTCTGTAATTTCTTCAAATAGGTTTTCTAATCCTTCTCTTCTTGTTGTTCTGGCACCCCTATTATACGTATGTTACTTTGTTTCATGTTGTCCCAAAGCTCCCTTAGGCTCTCCTCCTGCTTTCTAATTTTTTTCTCCAATTGTTGTTCAGATTAGGCATTTCTCTACCCTACCTTTTAACTCACTAATTCGGTCCTCTGCTTCTTCTAGTATACTGTTGAAAACTTCCATTGTGTTTTTTATTGTAGCTATATCATTCTTGGTTTCTTCTTAATTTTTAAATAAGTTGTTGATTTTCTCATCCATCCAGTTTATGAATTGTATGACCATTACTCTGAATTCTTTTTCTGACACATTGCATGCCTCTGTTTCATTTAGTTCTTTTCCTGGCGATTCCTCCTTTTCTTTCCTTTGTAGGTTGTTTCTTTGTCTCCCCATTCTTGCTATCACCGGTCTGAGGCTCACTGGCAGGACGCAAAGGGTTAGGGTCAACACTGCAGTTTTGCTAGGTGGGGAAACGCAGTCAGAAGCTTGCCTGCAGGATGTGCAGGGCCGGGGCAACGCCGCGGGCTTGGCAGGTAGGGGGTGCAGTTTGAGACTCACCAGTGGGATGCGCTGTGCCCAGGAACGACACGATGGGCCGGTGTGAGGGGAGGTGCACTCTGGGACCCACAGGAGCCCCCGTCTGGGGAGGCTGGAGTCCTGGTGTCCGTGGCTCTGCAGCTGAGGTAGCAGATCTTTGGCCGGAGTGCCTGTAGTGTCCGGGGTGGCGTCTGAGGCCAGTCTGGGTGGTGGTGAGGTTGGGCTCCTAGTCACAGCAGCTCTCCCCTTCAAGGTGGCATGGTTTCTGTCCTTAAGTTTTTTTTTTCTTTAAAGAACTACAGCTTGTGGGTATTTGAGTCACAAACTTTCATGAGGACCAACTTGTGGTTTTGAAAGTTTGGAAGATATTTATTGCCCCACCTCCTCCAGTGCCAAGGACAAGTTTCCTTTCTGTCTCTTTTAAGAATTATTTCTTGTTCTCTCTTACATTGAAGACATAGCCCTTTGGGGATTACAGTGTCATGCTGTGTCTTCTGTTATTACAGTGTCATGCTGTGTCTTCTGCTATCATCCCTATCTTGGATGGGCCCTAAGTTTTAGCACTAGTTTTCCTGTTTTCATTTCATTCCGTTGTCAGAAGAGAGGCTAAAGGTCACTGGGGTTGGCAAATACCCTCAACATGAAATCTGTCTTTGACATTTGCTTATATCCCAGTGGTCCCCCATCACTATGTGTTTTGGTTTCTGTCGATTCTTTATTTTCTTACCAGCTTAGTAAATTATTATTTTTTAATTTAGAAATTTATTCATCTTTTGGCTGTTTTAATCAGGAAGGTCAGGAATATCCAATTGCTTCTTCATGATGAATATGCAGTAATAGATACTGAGTCTAAAATAACCTTTTATGTAAGTTAGAGTAATGGAGACAGTACAGTCAGAAATGTCTTCTTCCTTCTATGCGTGTCATGTACTCAGAAAAGACAAGTGAATCCCAATGCCTATGAAAGCCTTAGAGCAGAAATTCTTAACTGAACATACCTTTATTCTTTTTTCCAAATAAAGAATTGCTTGGAAAAAAACATTGTGAATTTTAGTAGGATCATATTTCTCAAGTATAGGGATGGAAATATTGACTTGCTGTAGAATCAGTTTAAATCTTGGGGCTCTTGATTGTCCATTATTTGACATGATAGAGTTTATTGGCCTTCAACAAAATCTTCAAGGGATGTCTGTGTTTGAGAACTTCAAAGATGCTGAAAATTGCACAGCAAGTTTTTGTCTTTATGGTTGGTTTTCACCAGTTACATCTAACTCAAGTTTTGAAAACACTTTTAAAGTAAAAAAACACTCATTACAAACTGGATTGCTTAGTGTACTCTTTCCTTTGTAGTTAGCATCTGGCTAGAAATAGGAAGTACTCTGATAATTTCTGCAGAGAAAATCCTGAATCCATGCATAAGAATATGGTCCTGCATTCACAGAATCTATGATAAGCATCATTACCATAGTAAAGTATAGTCTATTACAATGTGCCTTAATTTAGAACTGTCATAAAGTAAATTCCATTCTCTTTTTATTTTATTTTATTGATTTTTTTTTTAATAGAGAGGAAGGGAGAAGGATAGAGAGTTAGAAACATCGATCAACTGCCTCCTGCATACCCCCTACTGGGGATGTGCCCGCAACCAAGGTATATGCCCTTGACCGGAATCAAATTTAGGACCCTTCAATCCTCAGGCCAATGCTCTATCCACTGAGCCAAACCAGTCAGGGCTCCATTCTCTCTTTGTACTGTCCATTTCATACTGCTACCCTTACTCCATCTGTAACCATAATCCTTCACTATTGAATTGGGGAGTTTTGTTTTAATTTTATAATGTTCTTAGAAGAAAAGTGATTGGAAATGATGGAATGTTGATTTAGAGGAGACTTTCAAAATTACTTCATCTTTTAATTTTTAAACACATTTAGCTGTGGAAACCTTATTTTGATTATGGTTCTGCTCTTTGTTAGGCTTTTGGGGAGTACATTGTTGGAACCTCCAGGGGCTGCTTTGTGGACTTGGCCAGACTGAGGAGAAGATCTATTTTTTATTTTTAATGATAGCTGAGCTGTCTCTTTTGTTTCCTTCTCTTATTTCTTAGCCTTAAAAAAAAAAGAATTTAATAAACATTTTATTGAGAACCCACCATGTGCTGGACATAGGATGAACGAGACGCAGCCCGGTTCCCATGGAACTCAAGGTCCTGGCCATGCAGGTCAGGATAGAGGGCTCAGGTGTCACCCAGTTTCCTTTCCTTTTCTAGGCTCCAGTGCAGGAAGGAGGAGGGTGGGGACAACTTGGTTCCTTTCTGCAGTCTTCCTTAACTACTTTTGCTGTTCCTAACCCCCAGTTCCCTCTTCTACTTAGCTGCTCATGAAAGACACTATAGCCAAAAATCTGGTGGCTGAATAAAAAGTAGACTAGAATCTGATATAAAGGGCAGGGCCCCTGAAGACGAATGATGCCATACATAATACTTGTTCAAGCATTTAAGAGTTTGTCCTCTGTAGTCCAGAAGCGTAATAACTGAACTCGGTAGGTAGTGTCATATAGTTATTTTTTGGTTGCATGGAGCAGATGATAATTATTAATATTACTAACTCATGAGAATAACTTTTTACCCCCTTGGGATTAAGAGAAAAGGGATAAGAGAACCAACATTTATGGGGCATTTGCTTATGTACTAGGCACTGCCAGATGCCTTTTCAAAAGTTTAATTTTGTTTATTTGTAACTGTTAGCGGTGATTGATGGACCTCGATTTTTGAGTTTGGCAAAGAAAGAATTCAGAGCCAACAACTCCAGCACAAGAGGAAATTTATTTAGCATGCAAAATGAAAGTACACTAAAGAGAAATCTTCTCTTTAGTGTATTTTCGGGCTGCTCAGAGAGCTGCCTTGGCCTTTTAGAGAGAAAGTCACAGAGGAAGAAGAAGTGAGCTAACTGGGCTGCTTGGACTCAGGAAACAAGTAACAGAGGCGAAAGAAGGGCCTTTAGAACTTAAGAGAAAAGAAAGCCAAGATACATACCTGCACCTGAAAAAGGAAGGTGTAGAGAGGTGCTGGGTTCTTTGCCTTATGGGTTTTTATCTGTTTTCTAAAGGTAGGATTTTAGGGGAAATCTCAGGGGAGGATTTCAGTAGAATATTCATCACCGTTCTAGGTGTGTCCTTTAATATACTGATTCATCAGAATGAGCTAGAACAAACATGCCAAAGTCGCGGCCCACAACAAATATTTTTGTGGCCCAGCCAATATAACAGTATGTAAGAAACGTTTTAATAAAAATTTCATAACTTAATTTTTACAATATCCTGTTATACATAATTATTAATAACGAACTACAACGTTCGCTAATGACTGATTATTATAATCGTGTTGCATTCATTTCCCTTACCGTTCTCTCCACTAATGCTAGCAGCGAATATTTTAGCAGCCAATTGCCACGTCATTGGTCTTGGACTGTCTTGTTTGGTGTGCACAGCAGGAAATATTTCGCTTTCGGAGAACGAGAAAAATAGGTTTATTTGTGTTATGCTTATTAATTTGTGCAGTTATTCAGTGTCTGGTAAGTTAATGTTCAAGAAAAAACTAATTTTTATTAAAATGTTC
The DNA here is from genome assembly GCF_000147115.1 of Myotis lucifugus. Classification (NCBI taxonomy): domain Eukaryota; kingdom Metazoa; phylum Chordata; class Mammalia; order Chiroptera; family Vespertilionidae; genus Myotis; species Myotis lucifugus. The sequence goes on along the minus strand of NW_005871275.1, from coordinate 328,341 downwards.
TATTATTTTATGTTAACGATTACTCATTTATTTCAGCCCTTTGTATTCAGCATGTCTCTATTGAAATAAACCTATGTTTCTATGAAAATTGAAGCTTTTGTTTTTTTGCGGCCCACCTAAACTTAAACCTTGTTTGTTTGGCCTGTGTTAGCCTTTGAGTTTGACATGCTTGAGCTAGAAGGTCAGGGTCATAGTCTCTATTGATTGGTCAGCACTGGGATAGAGGGTAATTGGTCATTGCATCTGGTCCTGATGTCAGCCAGGACCTCGCTTCCTCTGGTTTTGCTGCTTTTCTGGGCCTGGAGCTGAAACACAACTGAGGCCTAGATGTTATCTCTAGTTTGACCAAAGCTTTGTTTCATCTCTGTGGTCAACAGACCCATGACTTTGTTCCTGAGATTATTTGATGCTGATCAGAACCTCATTGTCCTAAGGACTTAATGCTTAAGGGAATGGTTGTGCAAGGGAGAAGGAGGCAGGTGAGTCAGGGTGCTGGATAAGGCCAGTTTGAATGAGCTGTCTGTCTCAGTTTCCCCATCCCACTTGCCAAGGAATTTTCCTAGGTTCTTACCATCCTGCCTCATAGCTACCCTATAAAGTGGTTGGTAACATTTTCATTTTATAGTTAGGAATTGGAGGCACAGAGAGGTTAATAACTTGGCTCATAGTCAAAACTTGAGGATAAGGGGATGGGGAAAGGCTTTCTAAGCAGTGCATGAAAGTATGTGGTATATATGGGTTCAAATGGGACATCTGGGGTGGTTAGACTGCATGGTGTGTGGCATGTAATTGGAATTAACACTGGAAAGATAAAGTTCACATCTTGTTCTGTCTTTAGTTCATTTTAAGGCTATAGATGCTTTCCCAAGGTGTGTGTAACTGACAGCATTCCACACAGATAGATGTATGAGGTATTTTGGATAATAGCACCTTTTGTGTGTGTGTGTGTAACACCTTTTGTGTGTGTGTGTGTGTGTGTGTGTGTGTGAGAGAGAGAGAGAGAGAGAGAGAGAGAGAGAGAGAGAGAGAGAGAGAGACTGAGACTTTATACTCATTTGAGGAAAAAAAATTTCAGTTTGAATTCTTATAGTAGGTGGTAAACATCTGGGCTTACTGATAGTTTTGAAGTTTTGTGACAAGACTTGAGCTGGCAGGGATGGAGAGTAGGGCTTGCAACATTCCCATGAGGACTGCTTTGATCAGTGGGCCTTGAAGTTGCTATAATAATTGAATTTGATATTGTTATAAAAACAGTTATTGGTATTCCAATTTAGAAATGAATGGTATTTGTAAACTAATGATTGTGTCAGGAATTTATATAAAAATAAAACACACACACAGTGCTGGATGGCTGCAAGTTATCAGAGGAAATACCTTGCTTTGGTAGAACTTGACCACCAACCCAGGAGTTCCCTTTAATGTATGTACTTATTTTTAGGCTTGCCCCATCCAGAAGTTGAGGATGTGTTGTCTAACAAAGGTCTGGGCTTCCCAGGTTCAGAAATGTACCTCTGTCAGGAGACAGCAGGGGTGGGGTTCTGCACACTAAAGGTGGTGTTAACCACAGGCCAGTGTCCTTGAGGCAGAATGTGTGTGCTGTTATATATATGATGGAGTTTTGTGCTAATCATTTTTTTTTAACATTGTTTTTGAGAAGTATCCATGTTTTTGTATGTAAATCCAGTTTATTTATTCTGACTCTACTATATAATATGCTATCATATTTTTATAAATCTGTTCTTTTTAAAAAATATATTCTTATTGATTTTTTTTAAGAGAGAGAGGAAGGGAGAGAGGGAAACATTGATTGGCTGCCCCCTGTACTCCCCTATTGGGGATTGAGCCCACAACCTGGGCATGCTCCCTGACTGGGAATTGAACCGGCGACCTCTTGGTTACGTCAGTGCTCAACCACTGAGCCACACTGGCTGGGCTATGCTGTAATATTTTATAGACCCTGTAGATTGCTGTCAGCTATACAATCATCAGTAATACTTCAGTAAACATTCTTTTCCCCTTTAGTTCTATATGAGATTTCTTAGTTATATATCTCTGAAGAATTGTTAGGCCACTGAATATTATATGCATTTTAATTTCACAAAATTTCAGCTCTCTGAGATGCTGCTATCAGATTACAAACTCCCTTTAGAGTGCATGATACAGCAAGGGCTTTAATTCATTACTTGGTTAAAAGGAACAAATTAGGAATATAATTCCTTGATCTAGGCTTTGGTTATATGAGAAAGTTTCTTCAAACTAGTTTTTAGTAATATTATTAAAAGCCTTTATTCTTCATTATCCTTTTTTTATTTTCTTTCAGTAATGTTAGGTAGTTATAAGGAGCATAGTTATTTAAAGGATGTCTTCATAATGTCTACATTAATTGTGATAAAGTTATGAAAATACTCTAAATACTACGATTTTTGTGTTTTATTTTGTAGGGCGCCAATGCCTCGGCATTAGAGAAAGAGATTGGTCCAGAACAGTTTCCAGTCAATGAGCACTATTTTGGATTAGTAAATGTAAGTATTCATTGATGCTTAGCCTTCAGAATTATGGTTGGAAGTAGTTTTAAAAAATGATGAATGCATTTCATAATTTATTAAAGAAAACATGTTCATTTATATCAGTAGACTTAATGCCAAGAAACTTGATTTGGAATTTTGAATTTATCTTTAATGGAAGGGAACAAAATTGTCTGATGACTTAAGTGCCTTAGAAATAGAATAGCTTCTACTTATAAGCCTGATGTTTCCTATTTTACGTCAAAATGTTCTCATAACCAAAATTTCATATGACTTAGACCAAATGATCTCTTGATTCTTTCAGACTTATTTAAAGTCTACATGTAAGTGGTCCAAATAGTTTAGTCAGTTCCTTCATGTGTTGATATAGGGTCTTTGTCATTTTACCTCTGACATTGTTCTACTAGTATAAATGTAAAAGTACAAAGTATAGGGGAAAAATACACCCTCAATCCTTGTGGAGGTAATTCTAGTAATTATACATTATTGAAACTTTGGAAGAACCTGCTTTAGAATTTTTAACTCTTCTGCAACATCAGAAAACACCACAAATCTGTGTTATATAATTGTTGTGGTAATTTATATACTATTATACTATACTGTTAGGTGGATCCATGGTGAGTATTTAAAAATATACTATATATGATGATACAGGTAATTAAGTTAAATTGAACAAAATTGGTGTGTCGCTAAATACTAATCTGTAATTATGATGTATGAGATAGATTTCTTGTGTGATTTGGGAAAAGCAGGAGAAACATGTATGCCCTCCCCTGCTCTGGGAATCACGTTTGCAAATGTAAAGCTTATAACAAAGAATCGGCAATCTCCACTCACTAGCCCCTCTGCAGCGAAGACTGCTTATTACTCCTCAGACTATTTTTTTCTGGAATTTATCCTTAAATTATAAATAAAGTGTTTATACTTCTATTTTTAAAATTCTGCTATTTTTTTAAAAAAAATCTATGACTTCCTGTTAGGATAGATAAGAAATTTAGTTCTTTACTTCTACCACCATCCCCTGCTGCCCCCTGCTTCACTTTCTGCCATTCTCCCAATATGGAATTAACCATTGCTTTATTTTTCCATTTCCTTAATTTCCATTTACTCTTCCAGCTAATCTTCATCAGAACTAAAAAAAACAAAAAGAATTTCTCAATATCAGTTTTCACTGAACATGTCCATCAGGCAAACTCTTCCTTCCCTGGAGCCCTCTGTCCTTTTGTGCAGCCATTGCCTGCCATTCCTTTTCCACCACTTGGACATTCCCTTCACGTTTCGCCTTTTCTAGATTCTATTTTTTTTTCCAGTTTTCTCCCTGGCTTTGTGGAGCACATTCTACAGTAGCTTCTTTAGGAAATGTACATGGGAGATAAACTTTGAGATCTTGTGTATGTAAAATTTTTAAAAATATATATTTTTATTGATTTCAGAGAGGAAGGGAGAGAGAAAGAGAGAGAGAAACATCAATGATGAGAGAGAATCATTAATCGGCTGCTTCCTGCATGCCCCACACTGGGGATCGAGCCTGCAACCCGGGCATGTGTCCTGACTGGGAATCGAACCTTGACCTCCTGGTTCATAGGTCGACATTCAACCACTGAGCCATGCTGGCTGGGCTAAAAACATTTTTGTTATTGTAACAGCTACATAGAGATTTTAGGTTATAACCTTCCTTAGGAATTTTTAAGGCCTTATTCTATTATTTTCTGACTTCTGTTGAGAGGGCTAATGCCATTCTGGTTCTTGATCTCTTCTGTATGTGGCTTTCTCCCATTTAAAAATTCGGTCGTGTGGCTTTTAGGATGCTCTATATCTACTGTTCACAATGTTCTGAGTTTTCATGTGTCTTGATCTCCTCCCTCTCATTATTTCATTGGGCATTTATGTACCTGTTCAGACTGATGTTTCATTTTCCTTAGTTCTGGAACATATCTGATACTATTATTTGAATAATTTCTTTTCAATTAATATAATTTCTCTGTTCTGTCTTTTTTTATAATACTGTTAGATGCATATTGAAACACTTAGACTGATTCTCTATATTTTTATCCCCCCCCCCATTTTTGGTCATCTGCCTTTTTAATTCTGCATTTTAGACAATTTCTTTGACTTTTTTTCAACTCATTACACTTTTTATTTCTTAGAATGTTACTTTTGTGTGTTTTTTTAATAATCTTGTTTCACGAAGGCAGTATTTTCTGTTATTTTTCTCAGGTTAGTATTTATAGTTTTTGTTGTTGCTGAAGTTTTCTGATACTTACTGGATTGTTTCTGAGACCTCTAAGTTCATTGCCCCACCCCATTTTAAACTTTGCTTTTTCTATTAGAAGCTTTCCTCAAATTTAATTCATATATAAAAGTAAAATTCTAAAAAAGCTGATTGGGGTATTATGGGTAGAACTTGTCTATTATGAGTTTCACTTAAAGCAGGCTTTTAAGAAAATAGCTTCCTGTCCATTTCCCTCTCCCCCCCAATTTTATTAGCTATAGGGTTTTCTTTGGGGCTATTTGTTTCCCCTTCCAGTCTCCATCTAGGAGTGGCTTAAGTTGGGCCTTCAGTCCTCTGTTTCCTGTTCATTGTCTCACTGGTGCCCTTCAAGATAATGGACCAGTGGTCTCCTGGTCAACTTCTGTGGAGCCTAAACCTGTAGTTGAAAGAAAGGTTAAGTGCCTGGGGGTTGAAATGGTCCTTTTAAAAACAAACAAACAAACAAGCAAAAGATCTTTATTTATTGTTGATTTTTAGAGAGAGTAAGGTGGGGGGGGAGAGAAATAAATTTATTGTTCCACTTATTTATGCATTCATTGATTGATTCTTGTATGTGCCCTGACTAGGGATTGAACCTTCAACCTTGGTGTATTGGGATGATGCTCTAACCAACTGAACTTGAAATGCTTCTTTTAAGGACTTATACCAGACTTGTGATTTTAGATGCAGCTTCCTCTCCCCGCAAAATCCCCAGGTTTACAGGTGTGAATCAGTTTGGGTTTTTTTGTTTGTCTGTTCCTTACAGGCACTTGGTCTTCTACTTTTTCTCCATCTGCCTTTTATCTTTTGTAAGTCCATTGATATCTCAAGTCTGTGGTTGTCTTCTTGGGCCTTTTGAGGTTTTCCCTAATCTATTCTTTTACTGTCATTTTATTAGACATGTGGAGTAGAATTAAGTGAGTATGTTTAATATACTTTGTTTAATGAGAAGTCTAGCCTCTACTTTTAGTATCTAATATGTTCATGCTTACATGTGGAGTTGCCTAGTGATCAAAAGCCTCATTTTAATTCTGGGGATGACAGTTTCTTCGGTGACTGTCACCTTTGTTTGGTTTCCAATGTTAATATGTGTATTGAATTGTAGTAAAGTTGTGCCCATTGATAGTCTCCCGAAAGACCCGTTTTTTAAAGTACAATAGTATTATATATTGAAAGTTGTTTTGCTTTAACCTTTGCTAGTATAAATACAGGCTGGGCCCAGCTGGTGTGGCTCAGTGGTTGAGCATTGTTGGTTCGATACCTGGTCAGGGGGCAGCCAATTGATGTTGACATTTCTCTCATTGATTTTTCTCTCTCCCTTTCTTTCTAAAATCAATTTTTAAAAAACCCCACATTTAAATATAGGCTGGGGCAAAAGTAAGTTTACAGTTGTTTGTATGGAAAAAAATACAATAATCTATATATATAAAAGGCTAATATGCAAATAGACCGGAACAACTGGAACAACCAAACAACTGGTTGCTATGATGTGCACTGACCATCAGGGGGCACATGCGGAACATGGCAGGCATCGGCAGCAGGTGGCAGAGTGTGGAACATGGTGGGCATCGGGTGCGGTGGGATGGTGGAACAAGTGAACACCAGACCAAAGCGGGGTGCTGGTCGCTGTCATCGGGGCGAGCCTCTGGTGGTTACTGAAAGTTCTTTGCTCCCACGTGCCGCAGTCCCACTCAGTGCTCGCACCTCTTGCTGGTGCCAGCCCCACTCGCACCCACTTCTGGCGCCGTAGCTGCCACTCGCACCTGTTGCCGGTGCCCAGCGCTAGCCCTGATAGCTTGGCGCCATCAGTGGGTGCAAGTGGCGGCTACTGGCCCCGATCACCCCTCAAGGCTTCTCCACCTTCCCCTGCTCCTGAGGGCTGATTGGGCCAGCAGCTGCCTCTTGCACCCGCTGCCGGCGATGACCCTGCTCGCACTTGCAGATGGTGCCGGAGCCGCCACTCGCACCCACTGCTGGCGCCCGGCGCCAGTCCCGATTGCTCGGCACCATCAGCGGTTGCGAGCAGAGGTTGCTGGCCCTGATTGCACCTGAGGGCTTCTCCACCCCCCCCCCCGCCCCCCGCTCCTGAGGGATGATTGAGGCAGCAGCTGCTGCTGGCACTGCTGACGGCGCCAGCCCCCATCACTTCACGCCGTCAGCAGGTGCGAGCAGGGCGGGCACCATCAACACGTGGGAGCGGTGACAGCGGGAGCGGGGCTGCTGGCAGACAGGAGACCGGGAGGAGGGCCATGTGGGGGCACAGAGGATGGGCCAAGACCCACCCCTGTGCCCACCACAGCCTCGCGGCCCACAGTTCCTTTCAAGGTGCACAAATTCATGCACTGGGCCCCTAGTCCTAGCTAATAAAGAAGGAATATGCTAATTGACCCTCACACCATCGCAAAGATGGTGGCGCCCACAGCCAATAAGGAGGGAATATGCTAATTGACTGACACGCCCTCAAAGATGGCAGTGCCCACAGCCAATAAGGAGGGAATATGCTAATTGACTGCCACACCCTCAAAGATGGCGGCCCCCACAGCCACAAGATGACGGCACCCAGTCCCCTCAGCCCCACTGGGGCGGCAGGCATGCAGGAAAGACGGGCCTGCCCCCAGGCAGCCCCGGCCCACTCTGTGTGCCTGCCTCGGAGTCCCCCAGTCCCCTCAGCCCCCCAGCCACTCAGGTTGGCCCGAGGTTCAGGTGACCAGGGCCGGCAGAGGCTTGTGCTGCCGGCAGTGGCAGCAGCAGAAGTGTGATGGGGCATCGCCTTCCCCTGATCGCCAGGTCACCTCCCGCCCCCTGAGGGCTCCCGGACTGTGAGAGGGGGACGGCCGGGCTGAGGGGTCCCCACTCCAAGTGCATGAATTTTCTATGC
>NW_005871275.1:319621-320381 GCF_000147115.1 Myotis lucifugus | reverse complement strand
TTTTTTTCTTCTAGTCCGGGCTGGCCAGGGACCAAGGGGGAGACCACTACGTATTTCCAGGTCACTCTTTAGTGTCAATCTCAGCATATCCCCTAATTTATGCACCAGGTCTTTTTTCTTCTATTATTAAAGGGTATATATCCTCCCAGCACCTGGGTTATGTGGAGCCTGAAGTCCTCCGCGTACCTGATTTGGCTTTACAGTGAGCAGCTCCCAAACCCGCATCTTGACCTGCTGCTTATTGTGGATAGTGGGAAGTGAGGCCCCAACTTCCTTATCCGCCTCCTTTATCTTTTACATGGGAAACGCACCACACATCATTTATAAGCCTTATCTTTTGCCTGTAGGGGGGGCATCCCATACAATATATATACTCGACGCTTCCAGATGCCAAAGGGTTGCGACCCCCCCCCCCCCCACGGGCCCTGCTCTGTGTGTGACGGGGTAGAGCCATAACCTCCCCATCGGCCCTGCCCTGAGTGTGAGAGTGGCGGCGCCCCAACCCCCTGATCGGTCCTGCTCTGTGGGTGATAGGGGGCGGCGCCCCAACCCCCTGATTCGCCCTGCTCTGTGTGTGACAGGGGGTGGTGTCCCAGCTCCCCTATCGACCCTGCTCTGTGCGTGACAGGGTATGGAGCCCCAACCCCCCTGATGGCCCTGGTCTGTGCGTGACAGGGGGCAGCCCCCAAACCCCCCTGATTGGCCCTGCTCTGTGCGTGAAAGGGGGGGGGGGCCGAAACCTCCCCATCGACCTTGCTTT
>NW_005871275.1:274200-319461 GCF_000147115.1 Myotis lucifugus | reverse complement strand
GACAGGGTTTGAAGCCCCAACCCCCCTGATGGGCCCTCCTCTGTGCGTGTCAGGGGGCAGCGCCCCAACCCCCTGATTGGCCCTGCTCTGTGCGTGACAGGGGGTGGCGCCGCAACCTCCCCATCGACCCTGCCTTGAGTGTGACAGGGGGCGGTGCCCCAACCCCCCAATCGGCCCTACCCTGAGCGTGACTGAGGGTGGCATCGCAACCTCCCAATCCTCCCTGCTCTGTGCATGACGGGGTGGCACCCCAACTCCCTAATCGGCCCTGCTCTGAGCCCGACCAGGGGCTGCACCTAGGGATTGGGCCTGCCCTCTGCCACCCGGGAGCAGGCCTAAGCCAGCAGGTCGCTATCTCCCGAGGGGTCCCAGACTGCGAGAGGGCACAGGCCGGGCTGAGGGACCCCCCCCCCCTTCCCCCCCGAGTGCACAAATTTTTGTGCACCAGGCCTCTAGTTAATAAATAATAGCACAGAATACACTCTGTGTTTTGTATACTCATAACTGTTACCCTACTTTTACCCCATCATGTATTTCAACTTTGTGTCTAACTATTTTAAGAAAATTTTTTTAAGTTGATTTCAGAGAGGGAGAGAGAGAAACATCAATCTGAGAAAGAATCATTGATCGGTTGCCTCCTGCACGCCTCCTACTGAGGATTGAGCCCACAACCTGGGCATGTATCCTCACCAGGAATCCAGCTGTAACCTCCTGGTTCATAGGTTGAGGCTCAACCACTGAGCAACAGTGGCCAGGCACCTTTGTATCTGCTCTTACCACCAACTTTGTGTCTAACTTTTTTTTACAGATAGCCTCAGAACAAGTAACAGAACATCCTAGATAAAATGAATACTAAAATTCTATAATATTTTTTCTTCCTTTTTTTATTGTTTGTTTTGTGTGGGTTTTTTTTGTTGTTGTTGTTAATCCTCACCTGAGGATATTTTTTTCATTGCTTTTCAGAGAGAGTGGAAGGGCAGGAGGGAGGGAGAGAGGGGGGGGGGGGAGAGAGAAACATCGATATGAGAGAGACACATCAACTGCTTGCCTCCAGCACAAGCCCTGATTGGGGATGGGGAACGAACTGCAACCCAGGTACATGCCCTTGACCAGGAATCGAATCATGACCCTTCAGTGCATGGGCTGATGCTCTATCCACTGAACCACACTGGCCAGGGCTCTGCTGTTGTTTTTAATTTAATATGATAACAGTATCAAAATTTCACTGTCAATTGTATACAAAAAGGGTTTCTAAGACGGTACCATTTTTTTAAAATGTACCACTTCTTTATTTTTTAAAAATGGTACAGCCACTTTATTTTTATTTATTTATTTTAAATCCTCACCTGAAGATATTTTTCCATTGATTTTTAGAGAGAGTGGCAGAGAGAGGGAAAGACAGAGAGAAATATCGATGTGAGAGAAACACATTGATTGATTGCCTCCTGCACGCACCCCCACCAGAGCCCAGGTTGGGGAGGAGCCTGCAACCAAGGTGCGTACCCTTGACTGGAATCGAACCCCGGACCCTTCAGTCCGCAGGCCGAAGCTCTATCCACTGAGCCAAACCGGCTAGGGCAGAAGGTACCATTTTTATTACTTCCTGTGGATCAATCTGAATGCTTAAGATAGTCTTTTTGTTTTTCCCTAAGCTGAGTAACTGAAATTCAATGAAATCAAGGGAAGCAGAATGGCCTGGCTGGTGGTTGAGCATCAACCTATGAACCAGGAGGTCACGATTAGATTCCCCGTCAGGGCACATGCCTAGGTTGTGGGCTCGATCACCAGTATGGGGCGTTCAGGAGGCAGCCACTGGATGATTCTCATCATTGATGTTTCTGTCTCTCTCTTTCCCCCTCTCCCTTTCTCTCTGAAATCAATAAAAATATACACTGAGTGGCCAGATTATTATGACCGGCCAGATTATTATGACCACCCCATCAGTACAATGAAGTGAATTAGTTATGCAAATAATAATAATAATAATAATAATAATACCTTGAGAGTATTTGCTTAGGAAGTTTTCAATATTCAGTATTTTTGGAAGTGTCAATGAAGTACTGATGGGGTGGTCATAATAATCTGGCCACTCAGTGTGTTTTAAAAATGAGAGAGAAGCAGAAGGGAGTGAAGTTAGTAAAAGACCGTCAGAGGAAGCTTTGCCTTTATCCCCTCTACAGATTCACTTGATGAGTAAAAGTATAGTTTCTGATCTCTATTCCTAGTTAATGATGAAGAATTGAGATATCACAGGTAGCCAGCGCTCCAGCTATGAAAGATTGTTGAACACCTTGAATTATACTCAGAAATAAATTGGTGGTAAGAGTAGATGCAGCAGAACCAGTATAATGATTAACTTTTCTGTGATTTATACTTCAGGCGACTTGGCAATTGTGTTTTCTACTTTTAACCTTTTTCTGTAAGTCCTTAAATTACTACTTCTGTTTCTTTCTTGCTCCCCTCTCCCTTTTTTATTTGTAGAGTTATCATACTATAGGAGTTTCTTAAAAATTAAGGTTAGAATTTGGGGTCAGTTAATGGCTTAGTTAATTCAGAGATTGACATTTCAGCTTTTTTTATTCCCTGTCCCTGGAAACTTTCTTTTGCTGAAAAATATCTTACTTGCATGCCAGCTATTTATACAGTAAGCTAAATCCTTGGAAAATAAATTTTTTTATTCTGATAAGCCAGATTGCCTTCTTCCGTTTCTTGTAGCTAATGAGTACTTTAGTAGAGTTGATAGTAGAGTGTATTTGCTACTTTTTGTGCAGTTGATACATTTTTAATAGCCTATTTGCATTTTATTGTATAGTTCTATATTAATTTTCTAATACAATACTCCCTAACACAGAAGAGGTTGAGCTCAATAAATCTATTTGTGAGGTTACCATGGAATGTGTTTCCCTCTCAAATCTTTGTTATAAAATTATGATTGTGTTCCTAGACCATCTTATAAAAGGCTAATTAGCCTGAATTGCTAGTAGTCAGTAGTTGGAATTCTGGATCCAGGGAACAGGGTCCATTATGGATGAGAGAAAGTAATAAAAATGAAACTTTCTATTTGTGGGTTATGAAGTTGACTAGGCAAATGTCTCGTAGTTCTGTTTTCTTTTGCATCAATTTGATGGCCATTGGCTAATTGAGATTTACATTATCAGAAATCCCAGAGAACATCCACATCAGACCTGACAAAGAACTCTGGTCCAGGTTCTCTGGCTAGATTGGATCAAGTGCCCCACACTGCCAAGTGCCCAACCTATGAAAGGATTTGTGATTGATAGGCAGCCCTACAGAATTTGCCTAGAGAAGTCAGTTCGTAGAAGGAAGCATGGGGCAGTAGAGAAGTGTGTGGGGTAGGTGACAGATGTCCACTAGCATGTGGAAGGACACTTTTGGATTAGGTCCACTTGGCTGCAGTGAGGGTTTTGGGTCGGGCAGTGTGAAGTATAGTGTTACAGACAGGGCCACCTAAACAGAAACTGTGGTCCCAGGAAAGAGGGCCTTTCCTAGAGGGGGATGTTCACAGGACAGGCACCATCACCAACCTCCAGCATGGGGGATAGTGGAGCATTTAAACATTTGTAAATGGTTGACATAATGTTAAAACCAGTAGTCTCTAAAAGGAATGTAAGATGATCTTAGGGAAATGGGAAGAAAATATTAGAATTTCTAAGGTTTATTTTTATTTAAAAATGAAAGCTAGATTAAGCTTTACTAATTCTTAATAAGTGGATGATACTGGCATCCATGCCCTGTCCCCATGTGAAATGGTGTGCTGTTACCTCAAGTCCAGTAGTGCCAAAGAGATGACAGTATCACACTCTATTATTTATGTATGCCATTGCAATGTATTATAATTTAAATATAGACTTTGAGATTATATGATTTAATTTCAGTTATTCTAATTCTTCAAAATGGCCAAATGGCTTTAAAAGGTTGTTTCAAATGTAACTGAATGATAAGGTGCTAGGAACTATCCTAAGTGCTTTGTGCGGATTATTCATTTAATTCTTTACAAGATTCTAAGAGGTAGGTGCTGTCATAAACCCCATTGTTCAGGTGGGAAGCTGAGGAACTGAGCAGCTTAATAATTTTCCACGGTTAAGTAGCAGAACCAGACTCAAACCTAGGTAGTTCGGCTTCATGCTTCAGGTATGCTTAGTTGCTTTGCTGTGCTGCTCATGAGGCAGATAGTTATTGAATGAATTCAAACAAATTGGTAGATAAGGATTGAAAATTTAACACTATAATTTAGAAAGTGAATGCCATCAAGGGAACTTTTCCATTTAGATCTGCATATGTATCTTTGTGAAGATACCTTTTTTAACTTTGATAGCCATTCAAACCACATATCCAAATAACTCACACTATCAAATCACTGTATTAAAATCTATAACCCACAGTTTACAAAACAAGCCCAAATAAACTCCAGTTTCATTGCTCTCACTTAATTATCAATAATTTTTAGTGGAAATAAAAAAATTAGTATAAGTAAGACAAAAATTTTAAATGTTGACTTCATTTAAATCACATTTGTTATATTTTTAGTGTACACAATGTGGTACATATAGAATTTATAAACTGTATATGTTAGGGATATATGCTTAAATGATGTTATTGATGTGGATATAATAAATATATGTGGGGCATTTTTTTAAGCTGTAAAGGAAAAGTCATTAGAGAAAGCAAGAATAGGTCATTGTGTTCAACATGAAATTGAAAAAAAATTAATGATCAGGTCCTGAGGAGAGTGGCAGCTTTTAAAATTTGTTTCCCCTGATTTTAATTCTAGTCATATCTTTGATCATCAGAAACAGCTGAAAAAAAACCACAGGGTAGATTTCAACCCTAAAGAATGTCTTTTTTTTTCAGAAATTGAGCATTCAGAAACAAGTAGAATAGAGGAAATCATCCCAGGCACTTTTTTTGTATGAGTATTTACTTAAAGGATATAACTTTAGGTTTTAGGAACTTGAATGAAAGTTACTATTAAAAATCAAAGAATTGAAGAAGTTTCAAAGTTATGAATAAGATTAAAAGTTAGCATATTCTGGGGAAATATTTCAGCCTTTAATATTTCTTTGGTGGGATTGATGAAGGTAAGTTAACGAACACCATACTAGAAACCTCAAATAAGTGATTATAATGTTACCGTTTGCTCTATAATCAGAAGATGAGCAAGGGGCTGACTTTCAACCCTCTGTACAAAATATAGATTCCCTCTAGTTCCTCAGTCTATCCCATTTACTTCTTATGATTTTTTTTATAAGTAGATCAAGCTTCATTATAAAATTTTCTAATATACTGTGAGATGCTCTCTTTTGTTTTTAACTACCTCCTCTGTGGAAGTTGTCAGAGACCTTATTGCTTATTCTTTAATAAAAATATCCAAATTATGGAGATTGTATCTTCAGTTGACAGAACCATAGTTTGTTGGTCATTAGAGTCTGGTCATTGTATTTTTCATATTAGTACTGAGTAATTGGTAAATTAATCTTTACAATTATAGATTCTACTGCAGGTGTCCTTAGCCCCTGAATAAGCTTTATTGAAGTATATCCCTAGTTATATTTATAAACAATATTTTTTAAAATATATTTTATTGATTTTTTTACAGAGAGGAAGGGAAAGGGGTAGAGAGTTAGAAACATCAATGAGAGAAAACATCTATCAGCTGCCTCCTGCACACCCCCTACTGGGGATGTGCCCGCAACCAAGGTACATGCCCTTGACCAGATTCGAACCTGGGACCTTTCAGTCCGCAGGCTGACGCTCTATCCACTGAGCCAAACCGGTTAGGGCGATATAAACAATAATATTAATGCAGCATCATCACACACTTCTTTTAGCATTTCTCTAGAAAGCCTTTAAAGCATCTGCCCAGTAAATAAAAAAGTTGTGGTACATTTACACCAGTGATTCCCAAAGTGGGCGCTACTGCCCCCCGGTGGGCGCTGCAGCGATCCAGGTGGGGCGGTAATGGCCACAGGTGCATTTGGGGGCGATGAGTAACTGCCATTAAAATTGAAAAGAAATTAATTTCCAGGGGCTGAGTAATATTTTTTCTGGAAAGGGGGCGGTAGGCCAAATAAGTTTGGGAACCACTGATTTACTCCATGGAATACTATGCAGCAATAAAAAAGAAGGATCTCTTACTCTTTGAGACAGCATGGAGGGACCTGGAGAGTATTATGCTAAGCAAAATAAGCCAGTTAGAGAAAGACAACTATCACATGAGCTCACTCATATGTGGAATCTAATGAACAAAATAAACTGATGAACAAAATAGATCCAGAGACATAGAAGCATAGAATAGACTGACGAATCTCAGAGGGAAGGTGGGGGTGGGGGTGGGTGAGTGGTAACCAAAGAACTTATATGAGCATATGCATAACCTATGGATACAGACAATAGTGTGGTGAAGGCCTGGGAGGGGGTATGGATGGGGTAGAGTGAGTCAATGGTGGGGGGGGAGAGGAGAGAAAGGGGATATCTGTAATACTTTAAACAATAAAGATAAATTTTAAAAAAAGCATCTGCCTTTATGAAATCAGCTCTTGGCTCTGATTAGCATTATGAATGGAGAAGTCATATATCCTCTAGGAATCTCATGTCCCTATTCCTGTTTTTGTGGTATTGTTTAACTTGTTCCTCTGTTCCTGAATGTCTTGTAAATTGGTAATTCCACTTGACAAAAGTTTAGTGGTTGTGTTTTGTAAGACAAGAATACTTTATAGGAGATGCTCTATATTTCTTGGGGCATCACCTTGTGAGAATAAAAGTTTATTGTTCATTTTTAATGATGCTGGAATGCATTGGGGATTCAGGTCTGAGCCCTCCATTTTAAAGTTTCCTATCAACCTTTAACCTAATGTTTTTTAGTACCTAATTGATAATTTTTGCCTAATTCATTATTTACAACTGTTTCTTCTGAATTTATTAGCTGAAATTATCTATGAACAAAAATTTACTTTTTCAACTATTTAGTGCCCCCTGAAATAAGATTCTTATAAGAAAGGCAAGATGAAACTTGCTTTCTTATTATATGTTAGTTTACAACCTCCATTGGAGACTAATGACAGGGTTTTTAAAATGTTATTATTAATTCATAGATTTTTATGTAGTTGATGTCCTCTTTATTCATTGTGGTAATTCTTCTTGATGCAAGTTGGCTTTTGTATCCACACTAAAAGATTCTCTAGGCTAATCTTGTACATTGTTCATTTCCTGTCCCAGACCTTGCATAACCCTATCTGCAAGGTGTCCTAGTTCCTTTTTGTGGGAAAAGGCTTTTTAGAGGCCACAATGTGGGTACAGGGAAAGCTTATTGCTGCTAGGCCTTTTCGGTGGGCAGACCTTGAACAAACACACTCTCTCTCAGATTTACAAAAAGGCACCAGCTTATACTGATCTTTCCAATTCCAGTGTAAGTTTATAGGGCTTTTAGTTTATGACTGGTATTGTTATCTTTTTTCCCGTTACATTAAAAATTTTGGTTCCTAAGGTTATTAACATAATTCCTTACTTGCTTTGTCCTACAGTATATCTGTACTAGTTTTAAAATCATATCAGTGGATTAGTTCTAACAGTATGACTACTGAATGCTGTTTTATATTTGTTCTTTAGTCTTAGACTGTATTTCCGTGGTATGTATAGTAAAAATTCTGTTTTAAAGTTGTTTGAAGTAATTCTTTTTTTTAAATCTTCACCAGAGGATATTTTTTATTGTTTTTTTTTTTAGAGAGAGAGTGGAAGGGAAGGGGAGAGACAGAGAGAGAGAAACATTGATGTGAGAGAGACACATTGATTGATTGCCCTCCTGCATGTGCCCCTACCAGGGATTGAGCCTACAACTGAGTTACTGTGCCCTTGACTAGAATAGAACCTGGAACCCTTCAGTATGCGAGCTGACCCTCTATCCCCTGAACTAAATCAGCTAGGGCTTTGCCTAGCTTTTTTTTTTTTTAATATATTTTATTGATTTTTTACAGAGAGGAAGGGAGAGGGATAGAAAGTTAGAAACATCAATGAGAGAGAAACATCGATCAGCTGCCTCCTGCACACCCCCTACTGGGGATTTGCCCGCAACCAAGGTACATGCCCTTTGACTGGATTCAAACCTGGGACCCTTCAGTCCGCAGGCTGACGCTCTATCCACTGAGCCAAACCAGTTAGGGCATTTGCCTAGCTTTTTAAAATTAATATATATATGTTCTCACCCCATGGCATTACTGTGAGAATTGTCATCATTCCTTTTTTATAGTATCAAAGTACTCCCCAAACCCTCATTCATTGATTTTTGGGTGTTTTATCAGCTGACTTTAGGAGCCAGTGTCTATTAGTGGGAAGGGAAAAAGAAGGCAATGGATGTTTCTTAAGCTCTGTGTCATTTTCTCTGTAGGTAGTATAGTTTTTCCTAAAGAGGAGGAAATTGAAGTTCAGTAAGGTGTAGTGATATAATCCAGATCACATGGCCAATAAGAGACAGAGCCATACATAGTTCAGGATATAACTTGGGTTAAAGTTCATTTCTTTCTGATAGAGCATGAATAAGTCACCTAGCATTTCAGTGGTTTTAAGGCTCATATTGATGATTTTTAATGTAATATTTCAAAGGGTCTTGTTTTTTTCTAGCTTTTTTGTTTGCTTGTTTGTTTGTTTTTGGGTGGCTCTTAGGAATCTGATTAAAAAATACACACCTCACTTTTGTGTTTTTAAAATAATTTTTGAGAGTTATATTTTTAAATGTATAATATATAAAATGCTTAGTATATAACCAATACTATTAATAAAAAAAAGGAATTTTAAAATTATCCAGAATCTGAAACCCTTACTAATCTTGCTATTTAAACTATTTAGTTCTTTAAACCAGTTTTCAGAAAGGCCAGATTTATTGTGTATATTTTCCTTCAATTTTAATCGGAAATGGATGCCTAGAGCATCTGTTTATTGTTAATATGGCTGGTTTGCAGTAAGAATAACTATTTCTAATTTTAGATACCTTTTAATATGTGAGGATCATAAATTCCCTATCTCTCTCTCTTCTCTCAACTATACACATGGAAATTCTTTCTCTTAAAAATGTGTTGTCCTAAATTTAACCAAAAAATTTTTTTTCTATTCTAGTTTGGGAATACCTGCTACTGCAATTCAGTTCTTCAAGCACTTTATTTTTGTCGTCCATTTCGGGAAAAAGTTCTAGCATACAAGAGTCAACCTAGGAAGAAGGAGAACCTTCTTACCTGCTTAGCGGATCTGTTCCATAGCATAGCCACCCAGAAGAAAAAGGTTGGAGTAATACCTCCCAAGAAGTTCATAACAAGATTACGGAAAGAAAATGGTAATCCTTTACTTGAGAAGCTCTCACGTTTCTCCTGATTAGGGCACTGATCTTAGCTCTCAAGACCTAAATGGCCTCCCAAAGGCCCTATTTCCAAATAGTATCACACTGGGAATTAGGGTTTCAACATATGATTTTAGCGGGGACACAATGTATGAAGTCTGTAACATGATCTGTAAGTGTACTGTTATATTGCAAATCAGCGAGCTGAACAGAGGACACCTTAGTAAGCCAAATTTGGAGTCTTGATTACTCCAGCAGTCTCAGAGGAGTTGCCTCTCAAAGTCTGAGCAAAGTAACAGGAGGAAGCTTTCCCTTTATACCCTCCCGGTTTCTTTGTCTCCTAAATATGGGGCTTCCAGACCTTTTGCAGGCTTTACAAAGAGCCCTATGTATTGGGAGATATTTTGCAGGAAGCTTGTAGCCTTGAGCACAGCACAATTCAGTAACCTTGAACACAACACAATTCAGATAACTAAAAGACACCTGGCATGGGAGTAACCCGGGACAGACCAGACCCTTATGTCAGCAGAGCGGCTTGCAAGGCCAGATAATTGAGCTTATTTTCCCTATTATTCGAGCAAGTGTGTTTACAGAAGCCAAGAATAGCAGAGTTAATTCACAGAACAAAGGACCATATATGTTTAGTGGAAAATTTCAAACAGCAGTTTTTACAACATAGAGGTTATGAGAACAAGATGGAGTGCCTATGCTTCAGTACAATGATTTTTAAAATTTTAGATTGACTCAGAGTTCAAGTTACTGTGTTGTGAAAGTTTTGTGTGGTTAAATACCCATAGCTTTATATGTTTGCTTCTCAAAGCTGGTATTAAAAACAGTGTTTATTACGTTTTAATTGTTAAATATTTTCTGAATTTTTTGTGTTTAGGCAGAGTGAATTGATGCACAATAGACTTCTTAAATTCCTTGTTGAATGAGACTAATTCCAAATTAAATATTCCAGACCTATCCCATAAGTTTTGTTTCATGTTTCTGTACTTTAGAAACAATATTTAATAGAAAAGCATTTTTATTATTTTGATGCTGGTGGTATTTGTAAGTATGTTTTGAAATATATTTTTGGCTTTTGAATTTTTCCTGGATAAATACGTAGAGAAGAGCATACAAATCAAAGAGGATTTAATAGGTTATCCATTGCATAACTTCCTTCTGAGATTTTATTTGCTGGTTTGTTTTAAATCTCTGCAAAAATAGGTTGCCCATTTCAGTATTTCCACTAACTTTCACAGTTTCTCTGTTCTTCTTAAATGTTTCCTTCCATGTATGTTATAAACTTCATGTTTTATAGTCTCAGTAGATACTAGCTTCATATTTTTAAACTACTGTTGCCTTATATAGCTAATCATTTTTATATCCTTTGAAAAGATTCTATTTTAATTTTAGTAATGAATTTTTATTTTATTTTTTTAATTTTGTGTCCCCCACTCAAAACATAGGAGGACTGTGGCACAGTGCTCCTAAGTGCAGTATGATCAGACCTGCTCTGTACATCTTATCTTTGATGATGTAAACTGGCTGAATATTTGAGTTAATTATTATATATTTAGTTCCTACTGTGTATCTGGCACTATGCAGAACTAGGGACATAGAAATAAGACAAAGCCTCTCGCTTGAGGGAGCTGACATTCTAGTGGGGAAGTCAAACAATAAAGAGTTATGTAGTATAACGTGTCATAACTGTGCTGAAAAATAAACCAGGGAAAGGGGATGGAGAATGAGGGAGTTGATAAGTGGTATTAGATTAGAACTTTGAAGTGAGAAACAAGCCATTAGAAGGTCTGAGGCAAAATAGTCTTAAGCAGATAGAACAGAAACTGCAATTGCCCTAAGTGCTGAAAGGACATCAAGAGAATTAGTGTAGCTAGAGTGGAGTAAGATGAAGATAAGTTAGAGAACGGCAGGGCCTAGACCAGGGGTGGGCAAACTTTTTGACTCGAGGGCCACAATGGGTTCTTAAACTGGACCGGAGGGCCGGAACAAAAGCATGGATGGAGTGTTTGTGTGAACTAATATAAATTCAAAGTAAACATCATTACATAAAAGGGTACGGTCTTTTTTTTTTTTTTAGTTTTATTCATTTCAAACGGGCCGGATCCGGCCCGTGGGCCGTAGTTTGCCCACGGCTGGCCTAGACCTTGGGTTTTATTTTGAAAGCTACGGGGAGCCATTGAGAGTTGTGGGCAGATGGGCAGGTGATATGTTCTGATCTGTGTTAGGGAAAGAGCTCTCTGGCTGCTAGGTGGCCACTTTGTGGGAATGGGTAGGCTGGGCAACATGAGAAAAAGCAGGGAGACCCGCCCGGGGACTATTGGAGTGATTTAGGTAAGAAATGAAACCATCTGTTTAAAATTAGTAACTTTCTCTAGGCTTTCTATTATTTTGGAAGAATTAAAACAGGTTGGTGATCTCATTATGTTAGCTAGAGTTGACTCAACTGGAGAGTGTGGGATCATTTACGGTGGCCTTGAGCATCAGATCAGATGGCATCTACAGCTGTGCTCTGACATTGAATCTTGGCATTGTACATAGTTCATATTGTTGTTTTGGGCCATATTTAGTCTTCTCATGTCGTTTTTAGCTGTTTCAATCCCTGTTCCTTGTTAGTTTGTTCATTCATTCAAAAACTGTCAAGTTCATCTGCTATGTGGCAGGCACTGTTCTAAGTGCTGGGGATACAACTGTAAATGAGATAGAAAGGGTCCTGGTCTCAAGGATCCTGTATATACATAATAATGTCAGGTGCTGTGGAGAGATACAAATATAAATTTACATATATATATATGTATATATATATTATTTTTAGGTGTTGGTCTTCCTCAAATGAGGAAATATTAGTTGTTTACAAATAACACTTATTAAACATATTTGAGTAAATAATTTCCCATATTCGTTTCAGTCTTTTTTCTTCAAAAGAGCATGAAGGACATTTTGTGTCATGAAAGCTATTGCTATTTCTGAATTATAAAGAAAACATAACTTATTTATAAGTAGTGACTTTGTTTTCTTTTTTTGGCATTAATGTTGCAGCTATATCTGGACTATAAATGTTTATACATTTTATATACTTTTATTTAATAATGAAATTGTCTGTCTCTCCCACTAGACTGTCAGTTCCATGATGGAGAGAACCCATTTGTTTTTGCTCACCATTGTATTCCCAGCACATAATCCAGTTCCTGGCACATAGTAGGTGCTTACTAAATATTTGTTGAATGAGTGGATGGATGAATGAATGAATGTGTTTGTTTAATTTTCCAAAGCAAGTTTGAAATTCACCTTTCCCATTATGCTACTTAGCACAGGAGAAAGAAAACCATGATTTAAAAAATGAAATATAATGTAGTTTACAGGGATTGTCCTGAGGCCATTTAGTTGATGTTTAGTGTTAATGAAGTGCTGGTTGAGGTTTTTAAAACTGTAGTGGCTGTTCTCAGATAGTGCAAGATTCTGGTATATTCAGCGTACTATATTTATAGAAAATACACTGTATAGTATTTTAAATATTTCAACAAAACACTTAAAGAGTATTTTTCTGGTTTACTTTGCATCTCATTTCTGGCTCTTTCAAGTCAGTCAGGGTATTTCTGTGAATATGAAGTCATTGTTCTCTGTTAAAAGAACATTCAATAAAAGATGTTTCAAGTTTTTAAAAAACAAAAACATTTGCACAGTTTTGCTTTAAAAAGAACTAATTATTTTGAAAAACATGTGTATATGTTAAAGTATATTTTTTATCAACCATAGTGAATTATTTGGCTCTCACCTTAACTAGGCAGTGTTTATAAAATCTTCTTACTGGTCCTCTCCCATAATCCTCCTTTTTTAGATCTCCTATGACTTTTCCAATTTATTTCCACTTTTCTTAAGTCCCCTAGTCAACGCTAGCATACTTTCCTTCCAGTCCATATATATATATTTTAATCCTCACCTGAGGGTATGTTTTTATTGATTTTTTTGTTCTTTTAGAGAGGGAGGAATGGAAGAGAGAGAGAGAGAGAGAGAGAGAGAGAGAGAGAGAGAGAGAGAGAGAGAAAGAAAGTTAGAAACATTGATGGTTACCTCCACTGCAACCTTTTGTTATAAGGGACAACTGTTCCAACCTACTGAGCTACCAGGCCAGAGCCTTTCAGTTCTTATCTTTTTTGTTTGTTTCTTTTGTTAATTCTCACCTGAGGATTTTTCCATTGCTTTTTAGAGAGACTAGAAGGAAGGGAAGAGGAGGGAGGGAGGGAGGAAGGGAGGGAAAGAGAGAGAGAGAAACATCAATGTGAGAGAGACACATCAATTGGTTGCCTCCTGCATGCATCTTGACCTGGGCCAGGGATCAAACTTGTAACTCAGGTACGTGGTTTTGACCGGGAATCAAACCCTTCAGTGTGCAGGCCACTGCTCTAACCACTGAGCAACATCAGCCAGGGCTCAGTACTTTTCCTAATGGGCCTTCTGAGGTGGGTTGTTACGTATCTGTGACCTGGGGTGGAGAGTGAGAGAAAGGAAAGCTTTTGATTTTTAAGCTTTTGATTTTTAAGGGGTTCACGTGCAAGTAAGGAAGCTGCGTAATCACTGAAGGCGGCAAGGTTGGTGCAGGAGTCAGGCTGGACAGAGAAATCAGGAGTCAGGCTGGACAGAGAAAGCAGGAGTCAGGCTGGACAGAGAAATCAGGAGTCAGGCTGGACAGAGAAAGCAGGAGTCAGGCTGGACAGAGAAAGCAGGAGTCAGGCTGGACAGAGAAATCAGGAGTCAGGCTGGACAGAGAAAGCAGGAGGCAGGCTGGACAGAGAAATCAGGAGTCAGGCTGGACAGAGAAAGCAGGAGGCAGGCTGGACAGAGAAAGCAGGAGTCAGGCCATCTGTGGGTGAGTAAGGGGAGGTTGGCAGATGACTGCAGAGATAAGAGGGAGAAGGTAGTATGGCCAGATCTTAAGAGCTTTTTTTGCTTGAGAATGAGTTTTTACCTGCAAGTGAGAGTGTGGTTGTTTAAGTGGCAGCAGGGAGCTAGAAAGGTTGCAAAATGTTGAAGAGATAGAGTTTTGAACAGAAAGTGTTTTTTAGAAGGAACAACATAAAGGGTTAGGAAAGAAGAAAGTCCCTAAGCTGAGGAAGGAAATAAGGACAGAGGGAATGAGAGGAGTAAGGAACAGGAGACTGGGGTTGGGGGTGAAGTAGTATTTCAGGGATGGAAGTTTATTCTAGTAAGAGGCAAGGTTAAAGGCAATTGACTTCTGTTGTTTTAACTTTGGCTTAGCCAGTGGTTCTCAACCTTCTGGCCCTTTAAATACAGTTCCTCATGTTGTAACCCAACCATAAAATTATTTTCATTGCTACTTCATAACTGTAATGTTGCTACTGTTATGAATCGTAATGTAAATATCTGATATGCAGGATGGTCTTAGGCGACCCCTGTGAAAGGGTCATTCGACCGCCAAAGGGGTTTCGACCCACAGGTTGAGAACCACTGGCTTAGACTGATCCAATGGCAGAACCACCTGAGGGTTGCAGTAGTGTTAGTAACAGGGTTTGGCTTGGTCTCAGAGAGGTGGGGTGGCCAGGAGGTTTTGCAGAGGTGCAGGCTGTCGGTGTCAGGGGTAGTGCAGTGACTTCTGTGAGCAGTGGTGGGGAATAGTGTCATAGTGCTTTGGATTTACTGTCCTTGTGGGCAAAAACCAGTGGACACATGGCATACCAAATTAAAGATCCGTTAGATGTTTAGTCTGCATAGGCTAAAGCAGTAACTTGTAAAACTGTTAAAAACAACTTAGGGAGTTTAAGGCTAATCAAACCCCTCATGACAAATTTATAGCAGAGAAATGAAGTGTGGCTTCAATTTTGTTCTTAATATTACTGTATTTGATTTGCAGTCCAACAGAAAGGTAAGGTTAAGTAAATTGCCTATGACATGTGATGATTAGAGGTGGATCCATAATATGAATCCAGTCTTGCACATTAAATATGATATTTGGTCTTTTTGACACCAAAATTAAACTCTTGCTTTATTTTCTTTTCTTTTCATATAACTCCCCGAGAAATATTTTCACTTGTGCCCATTTTATTTTTATGGTAGCCTTTCAAAGGAAGATGGTATTCCATTTTACAGATAGAAAAATCATGTTTCTTAACCTTTTGAATTTTGTTTCTATAAGTTGTTGATTTGAAGTCCTTTACCCATTTTGCATTTTCTTTTGTATATGTAGAGAATATTAATAATTTCCAGGTTTTACTGTTTATTTTTAACTTTTAAATGATTCCTAATGCATAGAACTTAATTTTGTGCAGTCATATCTGTAGCTCTTCTAAAATGTAATTTTTGGTATTCGTTTCATCTTACCAGTGGTTCTCAACCTTCCTAATGCCGTGACCCTTTAATACAGTTCCTCATGTCGTGGTGACCCCCAACCATAAAATTATTTTCGTTGCTACTTCATAACTGTAATTTTGCGACTGTTATGAATCGTAATGTAAATATCTGATATGCAGGATGTATTTAGGCGTCCCCTGTGAAAGGGTCATTCCACCCCCAAAGGGGTCGCGACCCACAGGTTGAGAACCGCTGTCTTAGACTTTCCTTAAATTTTCTTCTAAATTTGTATTCTTTCATTTAAAAAATGTAGTCTTTCTGGAATTCATTAAATGTGCATTAAAGATCTGAAGGCGAAATTTCCTAACTGGGTAATTTCTCAATGCGTAGTGTTGACTAAGCTGCAGTGCTCTGTGTGCAAGGCTCACACTGTAAGCTTTGTGTGCAGCTTGGTGGAGTTCAGCTGCCTGGTCGGAATATTGGCTCTGCTGTTTCCTGGCAGTGTGAGTTTATCCTCTCTGGTCCCATTTCCCTATTTGTAAAATAATGTCAGTAACAATATCATAGGATTGTTAAGATCAAACGAGATTCCACCTCTAAAGTCCTTATTCTTCAATTTTAGGATTGTATAATGTCAAGCACTGGGTAAAACACTTATTGTTAGCAACTGTCAGTATTTCCATTATAATTATTCATTTGTATAACTGCAGGGAATATTTCCTGGAGTTATAAAATCTCACATTTGGAAGAGCCCTTGGAGATTATCTAGATTAAATAGATAAATCCTGATATCATTATTTCTTAAAACTCAGTAAACATCAGAGTCACCTGGAAGGGCTTTGGGAAGTCAAGGTTGCAGGCCTCACCTCTGACTGACTGACTAAATCAAAATCTCTGGGATGTGATTTTTATGCGTTTGGCTTGACAGCAGCAAGAGGTTGTCCACCTTCTTAAAAACGTGCCATGTTGTAATATATGTGGGATAATAAATTAGATGAGCTAATAAAAAGCAGTTGTTTCTTATCTTCCCAGTACATTATGTTAAATGTATGAGGATAGGTTTTGCCCTTTCCTCATGGATCAGTTAGTATTATTTTTTTTAAAAAAAGATTCTCATTCATCTTAACTTTATTTCTCCAAATTCAGTCATAATTTTTAGATGTGAAAGATATTTATTTCTTGTAAATTACTAACACTACCAAATATTTTTACTTAGTTCTAATGGAATACTATTCTTTTTTAAAGTTAGCTTTTAAATGAAGTTATTAATTCTGAAATAATTCTCTAATATATTTCTATTTTTAGAGCTTTTTGACAACTATATGCAGCAAGATGCCCATGAGTTTTTAAATTACCTACTAAATACAATTGCTGATATTTTACAAGAAGAGAGAAAGCAGGAAAAACAAAATGGCCGTCTCCCGAATGGTAACATTGACAGTGAGAACAACAACAGCACACCAGACCCAACATGGGTTCATGAGATTTTTCAGGGAACATTAACTAATGAAACCAGATGTCTTACTTGTGAAACTGTAAGTATATTGTAAAATTTTGTATAGAAAAAAATTTAATTCATTATTGTAAAAGTTCTTTGAGGATAGTAAGTATGAGAGATAAACTTGGAAGCTGTAATTCTTAGGTGTAGGACAGTCATGGCAAACCTATGACACGCGTGTCAGGTGACACGCGAACTCATTTTTTTGGCTGATTTTTCTTTGTTAAATGGCATTTAAATATATAAAATAAATATCAAAAATATAAGTCTTTGTTTTATTATGGTTGCAAATATCAAAAAATTTCTATATGTGACACGGCACCAGAGTTAAGTTAGGGTTTTTCAAAATGCTGACACGCCGAGCTCAAAAGGTTCGCCATCACTGGTGTAGGATAAATGTTAAAGATGGACTTGTTAGGTGAAAAGAATCTCTCAACATGGAAGCATGGAACAAAGTTTGGAATCTTGGAGGGAAGGTGGGTGGGAGGTAATTAACCAAGGATCTTGTATGCATATATGCAAGAAAGAATCTCTACACATTTTCATAATGCTGCTTTTCTGAACACCTGCGGTGACAGAAAAATACTGCAGTGAGCTGTTTGATTTTGTTTCATTTCAGAAGGCCATAGACCCTTGTCTGGAAATCATGTATTAGTTCAGCTCGTAAGAAACTTATAGGTCAGGGAGGTATACTATTTTGTTTTTCCTCTTTCACAGTTATATTTATTGTTTATGGTTGGAATAAAGACTAAAGCATACTGTGTACACTTGAAGAGGGAAAAATACCCCCTTGCCAAGTCCCCAGTGGCTGATGTGGAGCATCTTTTCATGTGCTTATTTGCCATCTGTATATCTTCTGTGGTGCGGTGTCTGCACACCTAGTTTTCCTATTTTTAAAATAGGGTTGTTTTCATATTGTTAAGTTTTAAGAGTTCTTTGTATAATTTGGATATACTTCTTTATTACTAGCAGATATGTCTTTTGCAAATATTTTCTCCCAGTCTGCGGTCTTATCTTCTCATTCTTTTAACAATGTCTTTGGCAGATCAGAAGTTTTTAATATTTCAATTTTAAGATTTTTATATTAGTAAACTCCAGTTTTTTTTTCTTCATGGAAATACTTTTGGTGTTCTTGAAATGCTTTTGGTGTTGTATCTCTAACAAGTTTTTACCAAACCCAAGGTCATCTAGATTTTCTCCTATGTTAATCTTTTAAGAGTTTCATAGTTTACATTTTATAATTTGTGAAAGGTGTAAGATTGATGTCTAGATATTTTTCCTTTGCATGTAGATGTCAAGTTGTTCCAACACCATTTGTTTGAAAAAAAAAATCATAACCCACACCAATGAGTGATATATTGAGTGTTTATGGATTAATTTTTTAAACTATAAACTTGGCATTTGCAGAATGATCATTGTCAATACTGTGACTTTAATTAATGAAGGACATAATAGTAGTAAATAAATAAAATTTCCTTTTCTAAATAAATTTGTATTGGTGAGCTGCTTTCAGATCAAGTTAAAGAGGTATGACTGAATGGTTAAATACATTAACAGCCTGCGAAGATGTTTTTGAGTTAGAGTAAGGGTATCTTTGGTGTTGTGTTCCGTTCATTGCTGCAACCATCAGTTAATTGCAGTAATGGCTTTTAATGGTCAATGTTTGATGTTGGGGATTCAATTCAATACTCATTTTTATTCAATCTAAGCAAATTCAATTTTTTACTGAATTAATTGGGGTGACATTGGTTAATAAAATTATATAGTTTCAGATGTACGATTCTATAATACATCATCTGTATGTTGTATTGTGTATTTACCACCCTAAGTCGTCTCCTTCCATCATCATTTATACCCCCTTTATCCTCTTCTGCCTGCCCCTTCCCCCCTTTCCTTCTCAACTTCAATTATTTTAACATGAGTTTTTTGATGTATCTTATAAAGAAAAATTTTTTTATCGTAACTGAATTCTAAGCTTCAGGAAACATTGACAGATTATTGGAGCAGTATTTCATTTGGAATAGTAGTTGTAAATTAGAGAATTTGGCAGTTGCTTGATGTTTAATATAATAGAATTTGGTTTGTGTTAGAAGATATATATAATTCAACCTTCTTCATTGAGATAGAAAAGAATTGAATTTGTCTCGGATGTTGAGCAATGAAGTATAGGTGAGACTGGCAAGGTAGATTTGGGAATCTATGTGGAGGTCTTTGGGATGCTCTGCTAAGGACTTAGAAGTTTATTTTGTAGACTGGGGATATTGGGAAATGGGAGAAAGTTATATCAGCCATCCTTATTAGCGCTCTAATATTTATTGATTTGATTTGTAATGTGTAGATAGTGATCTGTCTACCCATTCTTCACTAGGACCTCCTGTGGCCTATAATATATTTGTAGATAGTCTCCCATGAATTAAGGGAAATGAGAATATTTTCTCATAATCTACAATGTAATTTTGCAGATTCAGGAGATGTTCATTAGTACCAAATTTCATTTAGTTTTGCACAAATATTTAAATACCAACTATACCAAGTAAAAGATGGGTAGAGGTTGGGGGAAGATTTCTGGTCTCAAGATGCTCATAGGGTATTGATGTCCGCTCAACAACTAGTCAGGCAGTTCCAGTACAGTGTGTATGGTTTAGGGAACCATACACAAGATGCCATGGAGCCAGAGAACAGTAGACGTAATCCAGGTAGCAGTGGGAAGCATTTGGGAAGGTTCGGATGGGCTTCCTGGAGAAGGTAGTGTTTGTATGGCAGATTTTAGTGATGCAGTTGTCACTCTCCTAGTTGGTAGGAGGCTGGTTTCTGTAACAACACACCCTTCTGGTGTTCTTCTCTGTTTTGTGATGCTTCTTTCTTGCTCTCATTACTTGGCTTTTCTTCTTTCATTTATCCTTTTAAGGTAAGTATCCTCCAGAGTTTCATTTTGGACTGCCTCTCACTCTGTATTGGGAGGGTTATGTTCTATTTCATTACCACCTGTGCTGGCAATTTCCTAGTTAGACTTGTTCACTTAGTTTTAGACCTGTATCTCCCAGATGCCGGGTCTGACCTCATATTGGGACATAGTAGCCCCACAATAACCAGACATGTTTACAAACACTTAAAAGTTAAGTATTGCCCCACTTAGTAATCACCTGGCACCAACACAAATAATTGTGAACACAAACATAAGTAACTCAGATATATCCAGATGATCCAGAGCATCCTTATGTCAAATTTTTTATGTTGCCATAAAAATGAAAATTTAAGATGAAGACCCCTGAGGCAGTGTCTGAGAACCACAAAACTCATTTTGAGAAACACCATACTCCTTCATCTGTATTTCTCTTTGGGCCTGTCTGATCTGATACAAAGCTGATCTGATATACAGCCCTGCCTGATCTGGCTTTATCCTGCCTCTCCCATACTATCTCTTACCACCCTACCCACGTTCCTACAACACCGGGCTAATTATTTTTTCTTAAACACATATTCTCTTTCCTCTGTTACTTGCCTTTCCCCCTTCTTCCCTCCCACCCCCCTTCTTTTTCACTGAATCTTTCAAGACCCAGGTGAGTTAGCTTGCAGTGCATACACATACTCCTGTTTACTCATACTAGTATTTGCACAAGTACCTAATATATATAGTTACATAATGTCACAAGGTAATGACTCTGAGCTTATAACGATGCAATTAAAACAGAAAAGCATTTACTGGATTGGGTGTATAGTCATTGTGGGTGAGAGACACAGCAGAACTGAGTCAGACTTTTCTTTTATTGTATGGTCACCTTGGACATGAAGTCACTGAAGGAGGAAATAGCAAGGAAAATTGATGTCAGAAGTTCTGGTCTAATCCAATTCAAATGAATAAGTAATAACCATTTTTATAAGGCGATTTGCCCATAAGTCAAACAGAATTTTATATTAGATTTTTTTTGAGATATAAAAGGTCATAAATGAAGATTGGGATTTGGCATTTTGGGCTAAATTATTTTCTTAAATGGTAAAACAATACAGGTATCATGTCCTTTGCCAAGCATTCTCATTCATTCTTGGCCTGCTTATGTTTTTAAGAATTGGTGCATATGGTACAGTTTGTTTCATGCTTTACAGTAACACCAAGACTTTGGAAAATAATGGCATTTCATATCATACTAGCCTTTGCCAGTAAGAGAATCATTCACAGGCAATGAGAGTTATTTATTCAGTGTTCTTTTGAATAATCCAAATCAAGTCCTTTTCTTTTGAACTTGGGGAAAAAGGATTCTTCATATACTTACTACTAATATTAGAATGCATTTAATTATATCATTTTGGAATAGTGGTTTACTGATATTTGAAAAAAATCAAAGGTAATTTCCTATTTTTACAGATAAGCAGCAAAGATGAAGATTTTTTAGACCTTTCTGTTGATGTGGAACAAAATACATCAATTACTCACTGTTTAAGGTAAGTGTAGTTATTCATCATGAATTTTAATGAATATCTTTAGAGTATTTCTAAATGAATACATGATTTTCTGGTATAGACAAAATAAATTTATTTTGAATTTTACACAGGGGTTTTAGCAACACAGAAACTCTATGCAGTGAATATAAATACTACTGTGAAGAATGTCGCAGCAAACAGGAAGCACACAAGCGGTAATTTCGTGTTTTTGGAATTTTTCAGTGATTCTTTGGCAGTGCATGTTGTAGATGGGCTTTTCTAGCTGAAAGTGATCTATGGAAATTTACACTGAATAAAAATTCTTAATTTTATCACCAACAGTTAAGACTTATTAAGTAATTTACTAGATAAATGATAATCAACTCTAACCTCAGTGATTTTTCTGCGCTTAATGATTGTTCAATAATCATGAGCCAGTACAGTTAAAGTATTTGGCTTAGAAGCTTTCTTGATTATGTAAACTTTTTTCTTGGTGAGGGAAAAGGGTCTTTTTTCAGCCCCACCCTAGTTTCTGCAATTCCTACACAGGACTTTGTATCGTCACTTAGTACGTCATTCTAAAGATGGGCGTGGGTACCAAGAAATGGTACCCACATCATCATCCTTGTTATTTTACTCTGTATTTTTAAACAGTCTCAGACTCAAAGAAAAGTTGCAAGAAGAGTAGCAAGAATGCTTTTATACACTAAACCATTTGAAACTAAGGTCCTGGTGTGATTTCATGATCCTGGACATTTTAGTAGCTATTTCCTACCAATAGGGAAGTTTTCCTATGTACCTTATCCATCCAAGTCAGGAATAGTAACGCTGACATGTGACTGTTATTGTAGATCTGACTTTAGTATCACCAGCTGTCCCAATAATGCCCTTTTGAGAAAAGAGGATCCAGTCCAGTATTGCACATTGCATTTAGTATTCACATCCCTTTAGTCTTTCACATTTGGAACTGTTCCTTAGTCTTTTCCTGACTTTAATAATCTTGGCACTTTTCAAAATTGCAGATTAGTAATTACGTAGAAAGTTCCTCTTTGGGTTTATCTCATGTTTTGTAAAATTTGGTTCAGGTTATGTATTTGGGGTGGGGAATCTTACAGAAGTGATGCTGTATTCTTCTTATTGTATCCTATTATGTAGCACCCGGTTTTGATTTGTCTTCTGTTGGGTTTTCCCAAGACCATTCCTGGATTTGGTAGTTGCTATTGCTAGAAAGACTCAGCATAACAATCATGTTCACAGCTAAGATTTATTACAGGGGAAGGTGACAAAGCACATTCAGCAAGGAAAGCTAGGCAAGCTCCCAAGAGTTTTGTCCTAGAGGAGTCACACTGAAGACACACTTAACCCCTCCAGTGTTCTGCATAAACCATATTGTTTGTCTGAACAATTTCACATTGAAACACCCTTCTCATTTAGGTTATAGTGGGACTACTCTCTAAATCAAGCATGTCAAACTCGCAGCCCACGGGCCGCATGTGGCCCACAACGAATATTTTTGTGGCCCAGCCAGTATAATGGCTTGTAAGAAATGTTTTAATAAAAATTTCATAACTTAATTTTTATAATATCCTATTATACATAATTATTAATAACAAACTACAACATTCACTAATGACTGATTACTATAATTGTGTTGCATTCAATTCTCTTACGCATCTTAAGTGCAGGCGCACCATTTCTCTCCACTAATGCTAGCAGTGAATATTTTAGCAGCCGATTGCCATGTCACTAGTCTTGTACTGACTTGTTTGGGGTGCACAATAGGAAGTATTTCACTTTCGGAGAACAAGAAAAGTAGGTTTATTTGCATTACGCTTATTAAATTGTGCAGTTACTCAGTGTCTGGTAAGTTAATGTTCAAGAAAAAATACTAATTTTATTAAAATGTTCTATTATTTTATGTTAATGATTACTCATTTATTTCAGCCCTTTGTATTCAGCATGTCTCTATTGAAATAAACCTACATTTCTATGAAAATTGAAGCTTTTGTTTTTTTGCGGCCCACCTAAACTTAAAACTTGTTTATTTGGCCCGTGTTAGCCTTTGAGTTTGACTTGCTTGCTCTAAATCCAAGTTCCCAGCAGTTAACAGTGGACCATCTTTGCATGCAGATCTTTCTTCCGAGGACTGTGTGAGGGCTGATGTATTAACTGTTTTCTTCACACTCCATTACTGATGCTGTTGTCTTTGAACTCTTGATTATGGTGATGTCTCCCAGAATTCTCACTGTAATCTGTGCTTTTTCCCATTTGTAATTCATATTTTGTTGTGAAGATATTTTGAAATTCTAAATATCCCCATTTCTCATTAAACTTAATTTTTTGTTTTTGTTTTTTGAAATCTCAGCATGAACTCAAAAGATTCCATTTTTTTTCCAGTGGGTTATGATCCATTACCATTTTTATTTCTTTTCATGTTCAGATTATCCCTGATTTGGCTAGTAAGAGCTCCTACAAGCTGACTCCTGTGTCTTTTTTGTTGTTGTTGTAATTTTATCCCCTTCACATATATATACATGCACAATTCTCTCTCATGTAGATGTGTTGCTTACTCTGGGGTGGGGGGCTTCTCTATGCCCCTACCTGCACAGATGTCTATCTTTTATGGGCCTACTATGGTTAAACTGAAATGTTCATGAAGGGAAGGAAAAGAACTTAGATTTTTAATTGATTATATTTTTGTTTTTTGGACACAGACTTTATTTATTGGTAAGGGAAGTGCTTTGGTAATGGACACAGGTAATCAAAACAGACTACTCAGTATCCCCTTCAGATGTTTGGAATACCTCAAATAAGTTTGACTAGAGGCATAGGCGCTGATTTATTAGATTAATCCTGAAAATGTTGTAGAAAGTGCCTACGACTTTTGGTTAAGGAAGGTAGAGTCAACTAAAAGGAATGTAACTCAAACTTTATTGATTAAATGGAGGGAAGCCCATCTGTGAGCATAAGCTGGTCTTCATATAGCATGACAAAAGAACCATACATGAGTGAGTAATTAGGAATTATCTACAGGGTTAAGTTGTTTGTTTTAAAGATGTATACATGAGATTTTTCTACATTATTTAATATTAATCTTTTATTAAATTACATGGGGAATATATTGTCTTTGTACAGAAATTAGAAAATATAGCTAAGTATAAATCACATAAGAATTATTATTCATGAAAACACTACATTTTTGTATAAATCCTAGATATTTTAAGTGCATATGTATGTACACACATAATTTTTGAAATGGAATCAAACTTTATATACCGTTTTGTTACTTTTTTCACTTACTGAATTACAACCATGTCAATGAAAACAGTCTTAAGAGGAGCTGTATAGTATTTTTTTTTATGGTCATACCTGTCTACCAATCCTCTAAATCTAACAATGTAGATTGTTTCCATTTTTTCACTGTTTTGGTGCTTTGATGCACATATTTTGTATGTATACACACCTCCTCACCCATATATTTTCAGACAGATTTTAGAATATTTCTTGTATTGTAGGATAAATTATGTGTAAGTTCATGGAAAGGCACCAATACAAAAATTACGTATTTTCCACTAGAATGGAGTATCAACTCTTCCTTGCAGTGTGATATTGGAGAAGTCTTTTTGGGTCTGAGTTGGATTAGTTGATTTCTAAGATCCCTATCATCTCTAAAACTCTGTAGTTTCTGGTCTCAGGATAAGATTGTATTGAATATACGATCATAGCTCTTATTAAAGAAACAAAAATTAATTTGACTTAAAAATGTGTCCATTTGGTTGAAGGACAAAAACCACATCATTAGTGGAGCCAGAAAAAGCATTTGACAAAATTAAACACCCTTTCATGAGAAAAACACTTAAAAAACTAGGAATAGAAGGAACATACCTCAACATAATGAAAGCCATATATGAAAAGCCTACAACCAACATCATACTCAACAGTCAAAAACTAAAAGCTTTTCCTCCAAGATCAGGAAGAAGACAGAGATAGATGCCTGCTCTCGTCACTTTTATACAGCACAGTATTGGAAGTCCTAGCCAGAGCAATTAGGGAAGAAAAAAAGAAAAGAAAAGGCTTCCAAATCTGAAAAGTAAAAGTAAAATGATCTCTGTTCACAGATGGCATGATCTTACATATATATAAATCACTAAATATTTTTATATGTTTTTTTAAAATTGATTTCAGAGAGAGAAAGGAGAGGGAGAGATAGAAACATCAATGATGAGAAGGAATAATCAATCGGCCGCCTCCTGCACGGCCCCTACTGGGGATCAAGCCTGCAACCTGGGCATGTACCCTGATCAGGAATCAAACCTGTGATCTTTTGGTGCATGGGTCAATACTCAGCCACTGAGCCACATCGGCTAGGCCTCAGGTTTTTGGTTGTTAATATACAAAAACTGATTTTTGTGTATTGATTTTGTATCCTGTATTTTGCTGAATTTGTTTTAGTTCTAACAAGGTTTTGTTAGATGTTTGATGTTTCTGTCTCTCTTCCACTCCCTTCTTCTCTGAAATCAATAAAAACTTAAAAAAAAAAATCCCATTTACAAATCATCAAAAAATACTTAGGGATAAATTTAAACAAAG
Source organism: Myotis lucifugus (assembly GCF_000147115.1). NCBI lineage: Eukaryota > Metazoa > Chordata > Mammalia > Chiroptera > Vespertilionidae > Myotis > Myotis lucifugus. Next base: position 293,299 of record NW_005871275.1, on the reverse strand, counting down.
AAGTGAAAAACTTGTGAAAACTGTGAAATATTGCTGAAAGAAATTAAAGGAGATACATATAAATAAATGAAAAGGTATCCTCTGTTCATGAATTAGAAGACAATATTATTAAAATGGCCATACTGCCCAAAGCAATCTATAGATTCAATGCAATACCTATCAAAATCGCATTGACATTTTTTTTAAATAGAAAAACATTCAAAATTCATATGGGGAATTTTAAAGGACTCTGAATAGCCAAACAATCTTGAGAAAGAAAAAGCTGGAGGGCTCATACCTCCTGATTTTTTAAATACATGTTACAAAGCTACTGTAATCAAAACAGTATGGAACTGCCCTGCTCGGTGTGGGTCAGTGGTTGAGGCATCGGCCTGAGCCCTGAGGGGTCTTGGGTTCAATTTCCAGTCAAGGGCATGTACCTGAGTTGCAGGTTTGGTCCCCAGGCCCTGGTCAGGGAGCGTGTGGGAGGTAACCAATTGATGCGTCTCTCACATCGATGTCTCTGTCTCTCTGTCTCTGTCTCTCTCTTCCCCTTTTCTTCTTTTCCCCTCCTTTTCTCCCTCCCTTTCTCCCCTCTTCTCCCTTCCACTCTCAAAAACACAAACAAACAAACAAACAAAAAAAAAAAAACAACAGAAAAATATCCTTGGGTGAGGATTAACAACAACAAAACAGTGTGGTACTAGCATAAAGATATGTAGGCCAATGGAACAGAATAAAGAGCCCAGAAATAAACCCTCACTTTATTGTCAAATGATCTTCAACAAGCATGCCAAGGCTACACAATAGGGAAAGGATAGTCTCTTCAACAAGTGGTGCTGGGAAAACTGGATATCTGCATGCAAAAAAATGAAGTTGCACCCTTACCCTATAGCATATACAAAAACTAAGTCTAAATGGATTTAACACCTAAACATAAGACTTAAAACTATAAAACTTATAGAAACAAAAATAGGGGGAAAGCTTCATGACATTGAATGTGACAATAATTTCTTGAATATGACACCAACAGCACAAGCAACAAAGCAAAAGTAGACAAATGGGACTACGTCAAACTGAAAAACTTGTGCACAACAAAGGAAGCAATAAGAGTGAAAAGTAATGAATGGGAGAAAATATTTGCAGAGTATTCACAGAATGGGAGGAAACATTTAAGAACCAGATATCTGATAAGAGATTAATATCCAAAATACATAAAGAAGTCCTGTAGTTCAGCAACAAAAAACCAAATCACTCAATTACAAAATGGGCAAAGACTTGAATAGACATTTCTCCAAAGAAGATGCACAAATGGCCAACAAGTATATGAAAAGATGCTCAACACCACTAATCATCAGGGAAATGCAAATTAAACCACAGTAAGATATCACTTCTCACAGTTAGGATGGCCACAATAAAAGAGAGAAAGAGAGAGGAGAGAGAGGAAATAAGTATTGGTGAGGATGTGGAGAAATTGGAACCCTTGTGCACTGCTGGTGGGAATGTAAAATGCTGCCACAGTTATGGAAAACAGTGTAGAGGAACCTCAAAAATTTAAATAAAATTACCATATGATTCAGCAGGGCTACTTCTGGGTATAGATCCAGAAGAATAGAAAACAGGATTTCAAAGAAATGTGTACTCCCAGGTTTTTTGCTACACTATTCACACTAACCAAGTGGTGAAAACAACTTAAAATGTCCCTTGACAGATGAGTGGATAAAGAAAATGTGGTATGCACATACAATGGGATTATTATTCAGCCTTATAAAGGAAGGAAATCCTGTCACATGTTACAACATGGATGAACCTTGAGTGCATTATGCTAAGTGAAATAAGCCAGTCACAAAAAGACATTCTGTATGATTCCAGTTTTATGAAGAATCTAAAGTAGTCAAATTCTTAGAAACAGGAAGTAAAGTGGTGATTCCCAGAGTCTGGGGAAGAGGAATGTGGGTTGTACAGGAGGCCTAGTTTCAGTTTGCAAGATGAAAAAGTTCTTGAGATCTATTGCATAATAATTGGTGTATCTAACTTTACTGTACTGCACACTTAAAAAGGATTAAGATGGGCCCTGGCTGGGTGACTCGGTTGGAGTGTCGTTCTATATACCAAAAGGTTATGGGTTCAATTCCTGGTCAGGGCACATACCTAGGTTGAGGGCTCCATCCCCAGTCTGGGTGCGTATGGGATGCAGCTGATCCATGTATCTCTCTCACATTGATGTTTCTTTCTTCTCCCTTCCTCTCTTAAAACATAAATAAATAAGTAAATAACATATTCTCAGGTAAGCGTAATAAAAACAGGATTAAGATGGTAAAGTTTATGTTATGTGTTTTTACAACAATAAATAACCATGTAAAGTTTGACTTTCATTCATGAAATATGTTTGAATTAATATAAAGACAGTGTCTTTAAAAAGATTGAATTTGGAAACACTGAAGAATGATTTCTGCACGTGTTTTTAATATGCCCTAAAATAAGTTTTCTGTGATTAAATGAATTTTCTGTATAATAAAATTTCCTGATAGTTATTTATGATTCATATTGTAGACTCTGAGAAGACTCACATAACAGAAAAAATTTCTTTTATCTAGCTTTTTCCAGAATTTATTTGCACATAGACTCCTTTTATACAGCATACCTACTGAACTGTGTATATAGCACAGTCCAGGAAAAATACCAGTTTGGTAAATGGGATGTAACAGTCATTGACCTTTGTCTAGCGGGAGGACAGAGCACAGGGAGAAAGTGGAGGCTGTCCCTGGGGAACTGGAATGAGAAAAGATTTGATGGCTTTGTTTCAGTTAGTGCTACCCTGTCCTCTGGGCCTTGTGGTGGGAATGATGCCGAGATTTTAAAGAGCAATATTTCTGTTGCTCCTCTCTCACTCTGATGATGAATAACCGTGGACTGGGAGCTAAGCCAGCCTGACTGACTCCTTGCCTACACATGCTTCCTTTCTCTTTATTTGTGCTATCCCTTGATTCCATATTTGGCTTAGCCCACTTCTAGGACCAAACCTGTCCTTATGAGGCATTGAAGAAGACTCTGCACTGCCCAGGTGACTCAGCATCAAGTTGTCATGTCCACATGTCCATCTCTCTCTGTCCTAGATCTTGTAATTGAGATTCTCTCTATTCCTGCAGTCATGTCCTTCCCTTTTGCTCCATTTTTGTAACTGGATCCATATCTTAATCCTCTGTGTCCAGGTCTTACATAGTAAGCATCAAGTCAGGATCTTTTCAGCAATGGGAATTTGCCTTACTTTAGTCCACATCCCGAACTACCCTTGCACACACTTCATCTTAGTCCATTCCAGGCTGCTCTAACAAAACACCATGAACTGGGTGCATTATAAACAACAGAAATTTCTTTCTCACAGTTCTGGAGGCTGGGAAGTCCAAGGTCAAGATGCCAGCATGGTCTTGTTCTGGTGAGGACCCTCTTCCTGGTTCATAGCTGGTGTTCTCTCACTGTGTCCTCACATGGTAGGGGGGTACCAGCAACCTGTCTGGTGCCTCATCTCTCATACACACGAGTCCCATTCCTGAGGACTACACCCTCATAACTAAGCACCTCCCAAAGGCCTCACTTACTAAAACCATCACATTGGGCTTTTGGATTTCAACATGAATTTTGGGGGTGGGGCACATTCAGACCATAGCCCTCTGACCCCACCCTATTAGAATTCTCCTGAATCTGACCTGTGTTTGTGGTTTTCTGGGTCTTTCTGTTTTGACAGGTTGATGCTGCGTACCTGGTAGCAACTCTAGATAGTGCTCAGTATTTTGTTCCACCTGTGGTTGGGGCACTCCATGGACCTCATCCATCCACTGACCTGCCCTTCACTTATAACACAGGCTGGGGATCAGGTTCTGTCTTGTCTGACTCCTCAGTGTCCTCCTCATACCAAATCATAGCATCATGTTCCTTTCTCATTCCTCAGCCCAATTTGCCCCAGTTAGTCCTTGTTGACATTACAGTTTATGAGAGAGTGGAATTTTATGTCTGTATAATTTTAAGCTTTTCTGCGTGGTTAAGACCTCTACTAACAGTATTTAGTAAATTTTTATGTGCCTGTTCTGGGATATTAAATATCTCTGTGTCACCGTTTGCAAACTGTGCCCCCTGGGCCAAATTCAGTCTATAGACCTCTTAGCTTGGCTCACACAGTTTATACAAATGGAAAATAGTACTTTAAAAATATGGTTTCTCACTATTCTTGAAAAAATCAAAACAGCAGACAGCACTGGGCCTGCATTCCACCATGCGCTGCCTCAGTTGCCTGCAGTTGAGTCCTTGGTGTTCTAGTTAGGACTGGGTGCAGACACTGTCAGTTCTCCTGCCCCTCCTGCTCTGCTGGCTTGCTTTCACTTCTGGTTCTTCTTTGGAGGACTCCCCTTGGGCTACTGCAGAAGGCAGTTTCTGGGAATTTCTTTCATCTCTGACTGACATGTGGAGAATAGAATATGAAAGCCCAGCTATCATTGCTGTGGTTGAGAGGAATTCAGTCCAGGGTTCCCCTGTGGGACTGGGGGGGGCCTGCCCTCTGTGGTATTCTGTGTGTGACCTACCCTTTCCCCAGTTTTCTCCCCTTCCCCGGCTTCCGCCCCTTCCCAGGCTTCCTCACCTTCCCTCAGTCTTCCCTGGAGCACTGCCTGGATAAATCTCCCAGTAGGACCCAAATATTATAGGGGCTGCAGTCATTTGAGTTTGTAACCTGGTATATAATGTGGACAGTAAATTCTTACTAAGAAAATAATACCTGTTGTCTACTCATTCCTGTCTCATGGAAAATACTTTGATTAGGTTGGAAGAGGACATGCTTGTTTTGAAAAATCACATTATTGATTCAGCGTAAGTTTCTGGAGAATTTACGTTGGGGTGAAGATGCTTCTGTTTAGAAGGAAGAATATGCTGTAGTAATTTTAAATGCCTCTTCCATATTTATTACTTTATTACTTTAGGAATATAAAGGAATCTGTCCATGTTATTTTTACAGTTACTGATTTTTAGAAAGAACCTGAGGGAGAAATCATCCATTCATTTAGTGTAACATCATCACCAAGTGGGGTTTATATGTTGCTGGATCCAATTTGCTAATGTTTTGTTAATGATTTTCACATATATGATACCTAATGAGGGATATCAGTCTGTGATTTTATTTTCGTGTAATACCTTTGTCAGATTTTGGTACTGGGTTTATGCTGACTGTAAATATGAGTTGGGGATCATTCCCTTCTCCTTTTATTAAACAGTTTATATAAGATACATTTTCTTTCTTTCTTAAATGTTTGATAGAATTCCCCAGTGATGCTCTTTGGTCAGATTGTTTCTTTTGAAGGGGAGAGGGATTAGTTACAAATAGATACTGTAGTATTTAGATTTTTGTATTCTTTCTTATTTTCAGTTTTGATAAATTGTGTGGTTTGTTTTTTTTTTAAGCAGTTTGTCCAACATCTAAGTTATTTGTATAATGCTGAGAAAATTCTTCTGGATCTATGTTCTACTGGAAATTTTTAAAGAATAACTTGTTTTAGCAACTCTACATGGGTCTGATGTATATGAAGTTGGATTGATTACTGGATATAAAATTTCATGTCTTTTTTTACATTCAAGAAGTATTTTCCCATGCCATTTAGAAACTTTCACCATCATTGTTTCAAGTTGTATAATATTGTTATGTTTATAATGTAATATATTTCAACATTTCCTATTGTTGAATAGTGAGGATTTCCCTAAATTTTTTAAATTAAATCTTTATTGTTGAAAGTATTACATATGACCCCCTTTCTTCCCCCCATTGACCCCTTCTAGCCTGCCCCAAGCCATCACTATCCTGTTGTCTGTGTCCATGGGTTATACATACATGCATACAAGTTCTTTGGTTGTTAACTTCCCACCCACCCACCCTCCCCCACCTTCCCTCTTAGATTCTGAAATCTGTTCTATGCTTCTATGTCTCTCTGGATCTATTTTGTTCATCAGTTTATTTTGTTCATTAGATTCCACATATGAGTGAGATCATGTGATACTTGTCTTTCTCCGACTGGCTTATTTCGCTTAGCATATTACTCTGCAGGTCCCTCCATCCTGTCTCAAAGGATAAGAGGTTCTTTTTTACTGCTGCATAATATTCCATAGTATTTCACATCTTTTTTATCCACTCATCTACTGATGAGCACTTGGGCTGTTTCCAGATCTTAGTTATAAATTGTGCTGCTATGAACATAGGGGTGCATACATTCTTTCTGATTGGTGTTTCGGGTTTGTTAGGATATATTTCTAGAAGTGGAATCACTTGGTCAAATGGCAGTTCCATATTTAATTTTTTGAGGAAACTCCATACTGTTTTCCATAATGGCTTCAGCAGTCTGCATTCCCACTAGCAGTGTACCAGGGTTCCCTTTTCTCCACATCCTTGCCAGTACTTGTCATTTGTTGATTTGTTGATGGTAGCCATTCTGACAGGTGTGAGGTGATATCTCATTGTCGTTTTAATTTGCATCTCTCTGATGATCAGTGACTTTGAGCATTTTTCATATGTCTCTTGGCCATTTGTATCTCCACTTTGGAGAAGTTTTTATTTAGGTTCTTTGCCCATTTTTTTTTATTGGATTGTTTGTCTTCCTTTTGTTAAGTTGTATGAGTTCCTTATATATTTTGTATATTGATCCTTTATCAGATGTATCATTGCCAAATTTGTTCTCCCATATAGTGGGCTCCCTTTTCATTTTGTTGATGGTTTCTTTTGCTGTGCAGAAGCTTTTTATTTTGATATAGTTGCATTTATTTATTTTCTTGTTAGTTTCCTTTGCCCTAGGAGATGTATCAGTAAACATAGTGTTACTAGAAATATCTGAGATTTTGCTGCTTATGGTTTCTTCTAGGATTTTTATGGTTTCATGACTTACATTTAAGTCTTTTATCCATTTTGAGTTTATTCTTGTGTATGGTGTAAGTTGGTGGTCTAGTTTCATTTTTTGCATGTACCTGTCCAATTTTCCCAGCACCATTTATTGAAGACACTGTCTTGATCCATTGTATGTTCTTGCCTTCTTTGTCAAATATTAATTGAGCGTAATGGCTTGGGTCAATTTCTGGGGTCTGTGTCCTGTTCCATTCATCTATATGCTTGTTTTTGTACCAGTACCAGGCTGTTTTGATTATGATGGCTTTATAGCATTAACTTGCTATCTGGTATTGTGATCCCTCCAACTTTATTCTTCTTATTCAACATAACTGTGGCTATTTGGGGTCTTTTTTGGTAACATAAATTTTTGGAGTTTTTGTTCTTGATCTATGAAATATGCTGTTGGTATTTTATAGGGTTTGTATTGAATCTGTAGATTGCTTTGGGTAGTATGGACATTTTAATAATGTTAATTCTACCAATCCATGAACACAGTATATTCTCCCACTTGTTTATATCTTTCTCTATGTCTTTTTTCATGTCCTGCTGTTTTCTAAGTACAAGTCTTTTACCTCCTTGGTTAAGTTTATTCCTAAGTATCTTAATGTTTTTTGTTGCAATCTTAAATGGGATTTAGTTTCTCTTTCTGAGAATTCATTATTGATGTATAAAAATACCATCAATTTTGGGGTATTAATTTTGTATCCTGCTACCTTACTAAATTCATATATTAAATCTAGTAGTTTTTTTGGTGAAGTCTTTAGGGTTTCTATGTACAGTATCATGTCATCTGCAAATAATACAAGTTTTACTTCCTCCTTTCCAATTTGGATGCCTTTTATGTTTTCTTCTTGTCTTATTGCTGTGACTAGAACTTCCAGTACTACCCTATATAATAAAAGACTAATATTCAAGTCGACCGAATGGCAGAATGACCAGTCACTGTGACGTGCACTGACCACCAGGGGCAGACGCTCAACTCAGGAACTACCCCCTGGTGGTCAGTGCGAACCCACAGGGGGAGTGCCGCTCAGCCAGAAGCTGGGCTCACGGCTGGCGAGTGCAGAGGTGATGGCGGGAGCTCTCCCACCTCCGCAGCAGCACTAAGGACCCTTTGGCGGACATCCCCTGAGGGGTCCTGGGCTGTGAGAGGGCGCAGGCCTGGCTGAGGGATCCCCTGCCCCCAGTGCACAAATGTCGTGCATCGGGCCTTTAGTGTTGAATACGACTGGTGAAAGTGGCCCTAGATGGTTTTGCTCAGTGGATAGAGCTGCGGCCTGTGGACTGAAAGGTCCCAGGTTCAATTCCGGTCAAGGGTACGTACCTCGGTTGCAGGCTCCTCCCCGGCCCGGGCCCTGGTTGGGGCTCCTGCAGTAGGCAAATAATTGATGTATTTCTCTCACATCGATATTTCTCTCTGTCTTTCCCCCTCTCTTCCACTCTCTTTAAAAAGCAATGGAAAAATACCCTCTGGTGAGGATTTAAAAAGAGTGGTGAAAGCAGACATCTCTGTCTTACTCCTGTTCTTCTGGAAAAGGTTTTAGTTTTTTCCATTGAGTATGATGTTCGCTGTAGGTTTGTCACATATGGTCTTTATCATGTTGAGATATGATCCCACTGTTGCCACTTTGCTGAAAATTTTTACCAAAAATGGGTATTGGATTTTTGTGGAATGATTTTCTGCATTGATGGATATGATCATATGATTTTTGTCTTTCAATTTGTTTATGTGATATATCACGTTTATTGATTTGTAAATATTGTACCAGCCTTGCATCCCTGGAATAAATCCCACTTGGTCATGGTGTAAGGTCTTTCTAATATATTGCTGGATCCGATTTGCTAATATTTTGTTGAGGATGTTAGCGTCTATGTTCATCATGGATATTGGCCTGTAATTCTCTTTCTTTGTGGTGTCTTTATCTGGTTTTGTAATTAGGATAATGCTGGCCTCATAAAAAGAACTTGGAATTTTTGGAATAGTTTGAGGAGTATAGGTGTTAGTTCTTCTTTGAATGTTTGGTAAAATTCCATTGTGAAGCCATGTGGACCAGGGCTTTTGTTTGCTTGGAGTTTTTTTTTGTGTGTTTTGTTTTTATTAATTAATTTGTTTTATTGCTTAAGGTATTACTGCGAGTTTTTTTTATTACTGTTTCTATTTCATCAGTTGTTAGTAGCCTATTCAGGTTTTCTGATTCTTCCTGATTCAGTTTTGGGAAATTGTATTTTTCTAGGAATATGTCCATTTCATCCACATTATCTAGCATGTTGGCATAAAGTTGTTCATAGTATTTTTTTTACAGTCCTTTGTATATCTGTGATGTCAGTGGTTACTTCTCCATTTTTGTTTGTGATTTTATTTGGGTCTTCTCTCTTTGTTTCTTGAGGAGTCTGGCTAATGGTTCATCAATCTTATTTATCCTTTCAAAGAACCAGCTCTTGGTTTCATTTTTGTATTATTCTTTTTAGTTGTCTTTGTCCTTTATTTTTGCTCTAGTCTTTTTTATTTCCTTCCTTCTACTTACTCTGAGCTTCTCTTGTAGTTCTCTTTCTAATTCTTTAAGTTGTAGGGTTATGTAGTTTACTATTAATTTTTCTTGTTTTTTGAGGTAGGCTTGTAATGCTATGAACTTCCCTCTCAGTACTGCTTTTGCTTTGTTCCATACAACTTGGGTGGTTGTGTGTTCATTTTCTTTTGTTTCCAGGATATTTTTGATTTCTTCATCTCATTGGTAACCCATTTATTGTTTAATAATATGCTATTTAGCCTCCATGTTTTTGAGTGTTTTTACTGTATTTGATTTCTAATTTCATTCCATTGTTATCTGAGAAGATACTTGATATGATTTCAGTTTTCTTGAACTTTTAGAGCCTTGTTTTGTATCCTAACATATGTTCTATCTTTGTGAATGACCGAAGTGCACTTGAAAAGAATGTATATTTTGCAGCTTTGTGGTTAAATATTCTATAAATGTCAATTAATTACATCTCATCCAGTGTCATTTAGAGTCACTGTTTCCTTGTTAATTTTTTGTCTGGAAGATCTATCAGTGAAGTCAGCAGAGTATTAAACTCCCCCAAAATGACTGTTATTATTGTTGATCCATCCCTTAATGCCCTGTAGAAGTTTTATTATATGTTTAGGTGCTCTTATATTGGGTGCATATATGTTTGCCAGGGTTATATACTCTTGTTGGATTGATCCCTTTTATATTATGTAGTGACCTTTGTTTCTCTTATGATGGCCTTCATTTTGAAGTCTATTTTGTCAGATATGATTATTGCTGCCCGGCTTTTTTTTTCATTTCCATTTTCATGAAAAAAATTTTTCTCTTCACTCTTACTCTGTGTGAATCTTTTGTTCTGAGGTGGATGTCTTGTAGACAACATATAATTGGGTCATGTTTTTGCATACATTCAGCTACTTTATGTCTTTTGATTGGTGCATTTAATCCATTTACATTTAAGGTTATTATTAATAGGTTCTTATTTATTGACATTTTAATGCTTTATGCCTATATTTCTCTCTCTATTTCTTCTTATCATTACAGCAGTCCCTTTAGCATTTCCTGCAGTGCTGTTTTGGTGGCGATAAACTCCGTTAGCCTTTTTTTGGTCTGGGAAGCTCCTTATTTCACCATCTATTTTGAATGATAGCCTTGCTGGATATAATAATTTTTGTTTCAGAAGCTGCTTTTCATTACCTTGAATATTTCATGCCATTGCCTTCTGGCCTGTAGAGTTTCTGATGAGAAATCAGCTGACAGCCTTATGGGAGCTCCTTTATAGGTAACAAATTGCTTTTCAGTTGCTGCCTTTTGAGATTTTTGTCTTCGTCTTTAATTTTTGGCATTTTAATTATGATGTGTTTGGGCATGGGCCAGTTTGAATTCTTCTTGCTTAGGACTCTTTGTGCCGCCTGTACTTAAGTGATTTTTTTCCTTCAATAGGTTCAGGAAGTTTTCTGCCACTATTTCTTCAAATAAGTTCTATCTCTTGCTCACTTTCTTCTCCTGGTTCACCTATTATGCGAATGTTGTTACGTTTCATGTTGTCCCACAACTCCCTTATGCTGTCCTTCTGTTTTTTAATTGTTTTTGCTTCTTTGATGGAGTGATTTTTTTCTACTCTGTCTTCCAATTCACTTATCATCATCTTTCCCTAATCTGTGTATTCCTTCAACTATGTTCTTTATTAGTGCTATGTCATTCTTCATAGTTACTATATCTTTTCTCATGCTGTTGGGCATCTTTGCCATCATTATTCTGCACTCTATGTCTGATCAATTTTTTATCTCCATTTCATTTAGCTCTTCTGGAGAATTCTCTTGTTCTTTGGTTTGGGGTTGTTAGTTTTGGGTTTTTTCTTTTGGTCTCTCCATTATGGCTGCCTGTTTGGGTTTGTGACTATGTATTAGGTAGATCTGCTATGTCTTACAATCTCTAGTGCAGTGTCAAATGCTGTTTCTGACTTACTAGATCAGGCAAAGACTCAAAACCTCCAGAGACCACCTTTGCTTGCAGACTGATTGAATTGTCTTGAGTAGCCTAAGGCAATTGTACATAGGTAGGGCAAGAGGTTTTCTACAGGGTAGGACAGTTGCTTCTGCCTGGAAGCTAGTTGTTATTCTCAGGCTCTTAATGGGCCTCAGAAACTCCACAGGGTCAGGGAAGGGGTTTTCCATTAGGGTGGGGCAACTGCCTTTCCCCCAGGCAAAAACCATCTGGATAGCAAAGTCTGCCTGAGAAAGATACCCTCTACAGCGTAAGTGAATGATTTAGCATAGGGAACCAGGATGTCTGCCTTCTGAGCTCTAACACCAGAGCCCCCAACTTTGGCTTCTGCTCACACAGCTTCAGTCCACTCTGCCCTCCCTCCTCTGGAGCCCAAGTTGAGTGGCTGCACACAAAATTCTGTGTGCTGGCCCTTTAAGGGGGTACCTTCATTTCCAGCCACCTCTTCCTGGCAGACAGCAACCCTGCTGCTTTTCATAGCCCAGTATTATGTGGGCACCTCTTTCAGGTCTGGTGCTCTCTGTTGGGGGGCCTAGCTTGGGGTTTAGAGTTGTCAGTGGCAACCTCCCACAGCTGAGATCTCTCTCCAGAACTTCAGCTGCTGTCTGTGGGATCCTGGCCAGCCCTTAGGCCCCTCTGCCCTTCCTTCAGTCTCTAGGTCTCATTTTCCATCCTTGGTTATCAGGGTTCTCTCCAGCAAATCTTCAGTTGGTTATTCAGGATGGAATTTTTGTATTTTACCTATAATTCCAGTTTGGTCCTGGGAGTGTGTCAGTGTAGCATCCACTTACTCTGCTGCCATTTTAAATCTCGCCCCCTGTTTTTCATGATAACTCCAGAAGTGAATATTTCTCAGAAGTCTTCTATTTGTGATATATTTAATTCCTAGCAATGGGATTATTAAGACAAATGCCCTAAAGGCTTTTAATTCATAGTGGTAGATTACTTTCCAGGAATGATTAACTGTTTACATTTGTTTTTTCTAATGTTTTTCAAAGGCTAGATTAGTAGAATAGTAAATATTTTCAGAATAATAAGCTGCCCACCACATTTAAGATATGTAGAATGCAGATTTAGTATAATTTTTTAAAGTGATTTTTTTTATTTCATTAGAAATCATGGCTTAGTAAATTTCATTTTTAATCATGAAAAGTGAGCTAAGACGTTGGGACGAGATGTTTTGCTTCACTGCACTTATATAGAACTTAGTTCTGCAAAGTTTGTCAAATATCTGTCATGTGCCGGACATGTTGCTAAATAGAGGAGAAATAAAATGAAAGAAATTGTTTCAACCTGCCAACAGTTCAGACACTAGAAGAATAATCTAAATACTTTGTAGTGTAACAAACTATCTATATATATAAAAGCCTAAGTGACCATTACTACCAGTCAACCCAATGACTGGTCGCTATGACGCACTGACCACCAGGGAGTAGACACTCAATGCAGGAGCTGCCCCCTGGTGGTCAGTGCACTCCCATAGCCAACCTCCCGCGGCCAGCTTGCCGGGTGGTTAGTGCATTCCCACAACCAACTCCTTGCAGTCTCTCCCCCCAGCCGACAGCCCTGACCTGCCCCAGTTGCTGGCCAGGCCGAAGGACTCCATCCGTGTATGAATTCATGCACTGGGCCTCTAGTACATACTGGTATATAAAGTGAATCTGTAAAGTGTTGGTGAAAGATTGAAGAGAGCACTTATTTGTGCCAGTGGGTAACTTTTGAGATGAGCCTTTGAAAGGGTGGACTGTTGTTAGGTGAAGTAGGATTTCAAAGGTAACCCAGGGCATAATAAAAAGATTATTTAGAATGTGAAGGATAACCTATGTTTCACAATTAAAAACAATTTCTAAAATTTCTTGATTAGTCTCTTTCTCGGATACATGTAGCCTTATTCTTAATATGGAGTAATTTCTTCTTTCTCGCAAACACCTTTAATAGAATGATCTTTAATGCTTTTCTCACTGTCTCCTATTCAAAATCTGTTACTGTTTTTTTAATCATTTTTTATTTTTCAATTACAGTTGACATACAATATTATATTAGTTTCAGTTGTACAACCAAGTGATTAGACATGTAATTTAATGAATGATCATCCTGATAAATCTTGTGCCCATCTGGTACCATACATAGTTATTAGAATATTATTGACTATATTACCTATGCTGTACTTTACATCTCCTATTTACATGACTATTCTGTAACTATCAATTTATACTTCTTAATCCCTTCACCTTTTTCACCCATTCCCTCAATCCTTTCCCATTTGGCAATGGTCAAATGGTTCTTTTTATCTATGAGTCTGTTTCTGTTCTGTTTGTTAATTTATTTTGATTTATAGATTCCATTGTTGATAAATATGTGTTCATTGCCATTTTATTATTCATATTTTTATCTTTTCCTTCTTTTTAAAGAAGACCCTATAACATTTCATGTAATACTGGTTTGGTGGTAACAATCTCCTTTAGCTTTTTTTGTTTGGGAAGCTCTTTATATATCCTTTGATTCTAAATGATAGCTTTGCTAGGTAGACTAATTTTGGTTATAGTTCCTTGCTTTTTGTCACTTTGAATATTTCTTATCAACTCCATCTGGCCTGCAAAGTTACTGTTGAGAAATCAACTGATGGTCTTATGGGAGCTCCCTTATAGGTAACTAACTGCTTTTCTCTTGCTGCTTTTAAGATTCTCTCTTAGTCTTTAACCCTTGACATTTTAATTATGATGTGTTTTGGTGTGGGCCTCTTAAGTTCATTTTATTTGGGACTGTCTATCTTTATGTTTTCAAAAAGGTTTTCAATTCCTTGCTCTGTCTTTTCCCCTCATGGCACCCCCATGATGCAAAAGTTGGTACTTTTGATGCTCTATACACTATCCTCATTTTTTGGATTATTTTTGCTGTTCTGATTGGGTGTTTTTTCCTTCCTTATTTTCCAAATTACTGATTTGATTCTCGGCTTCATCAACACTACTGTTGATTCCCTCTAAATTATTCTTCATTTCTGTTAGTGTATCCTTCATTCTAACTGGCTCTTTTTTATGGTTTCCATGTTCTTTTTTATGCTGTTGAAGTTCTCATTAACTTCATTGAGCATTTTTATAACCTGTGCTTTAAATTCTGCATCTAGTAGATTGCTTGCCTCTCTTTTGTGTAGTTCTTTTTCTGGGTTTTTGTTCTGTTCTTTCATTTGGGACATATTTCTTTATCTCTTCATTTTGGCAGCCTCCCTGTGTTTGTGTCTATGTATTAGGTAGAGCTGCTGTCTCCTGTGCTTGGTAGAGTGGCCTAATGTAGTTGGTATCCTTTAGGGTCCAGTGGCACAGCCTCTCAGTTTACCTGAGCTGGGCACTCCAGGTGTGCCCCACCACCACCACTATGTGGGCTCTGTGTACAGCTTCCTATTTTAGTTGAGCCTTAATTGCTTTTGGCACTTAAGTGGGAGGGATTTACCCCCAGGCTGATCAGCTACAAGGACTGCCTATGACCACTGTGTAGGGACTACCTCATGGAGCAAGACTTACTTCAGCAGGGCCCTGGTGCCCACTGAGTTCTCATCTTCAGTGTGTCACTTGTGAAGGTTGTTGGGTTTTGCTTTGATGTGGTCTGAAGTTGTCCACTGGGTGCACTAACTCTGGGGCTTCCCGGAGCTGCAGACCAAGGTCAACTACCACTTTTGTTCTGCCTGGGGCCACCCGGCATGAGCTACAAAGCAATCTGCAGATCGCTGCTACTTGTGCTGGGCTTGGAGGTGCCCAGGAGAGGCCAAATTGGGAACCAAGTCTGGTTGCTGCTAGTGTCAGACCTGGGGGCATTTAGCGAGAGGTATAGGTACATGGTGGCCAGATGCTGCTTATTTGAGAGGTTTTAGAAAAGTCAGAAGCATGAGCCAAGACAGGCCATTCATATGGAAGTAGAATGGAAGTCTTGGGTGGGTCTGCAAGTTGGGTGGGGTCTCAGGGAATCGCCAGAGCAGGGTGAATAGTATGAGCCAGGTTGATGGAGTCTCAGATGTGGAGCCCATCTGTCAGCACAGAAAAGGAACAATGGCCTTTGCCAGCATTTCTGTCTGGGAGAAAGCTGCCTCTACCCCCCAGCTCTTGCTTTGATGCCTAACAATTCAATTCCTCCCCATATATCCCTGGTGCCTTTTGAGCTGCTGCCCCAGTGCTGGAACTCAGATGGAGTAAGTCTGTGAGCAGTCCCTTTAAGAGGAACTGTCTGGGGTGGTCAAATCCCTCTAGTGTTAACTACAACAATTAAGGCTTGGCTAGAACAAGACTGCCCACAAAGACCACAAGGGGGTGCACCAAGAAAGCATAAAAGATGCGGAGACAAAAAAACATGACAGAAATGGAGGATATGGAGCTAAGAATCGCAATTTTGAGGGCTTGCTATAAACTTGAGCAGAGCCTCACGAAAACTAATGAGACCCTCGATGCTACGATAAAGAAATTAGAAAGTAAGCATACACGGACTGAAATAAAGAATTTTATACCCAATAGCAGACCAGAGGAGCACAAGAATCAAACCGAAGAAGCAAAAAACACCCAACTGGAAAAGCAAAATGAAAAAAGAATCCGAAAGTGTGAAGATAGTGTAAGGAGCCTCTGGGACAGCTACAAGCATACCAACATCAGAATAATAGGAGTGCCAGAAGATGAGAGACAGCAAGATATTGAAAACCTATTTGAAGAAATAATGGCAGAGAACTTCCCCCACCTGGTGAAAGAAATGGACATACAGGTCCAAGAAGCGCAGAGAACCCCAAACAAAAGGAATCCAAAGAGGACCACACCAAGACATATCATAATTAAAATGCCAAGAGCAAAAGACAAAGAGAGAATCTTAAAAGCAGCAAGAGAAAGAGACTCAATTACCTACAAGGGAATACCCATACGACTGTCAGCTGATTTCTCAACAGAAACTTTGCAGGCCAGAAGGGAATGGCAAGAAATATTCAAAGTGCTGAATACCAAGAACCTACAACCAAGACTACTTTATCCAGCAAAGCTATCATTCAGAATTGAAGGTCAGATAAAGAGCTTCACAGATAAGGAAAAGCTAAAGGAGTTCATCACCACCAAACCAGTATTATACGAAATACTGAAAGGTATCCTTTAAGAAGAGGAAGAAGAAAAAGGTAAAGATACAAATTGTGAACAACAAACATGCATCTATCAACAAGTGAATCTAAGAATCAAGTGAATAAATAATCTGATGTACAGATTGAAAAAAAAAAAAAAGAGGAACTGTCTGGGATTTCAGCAGCTCTCTGTCTCACTCAGCCACAATCCCTGCTGGTTTTTACAGCCAAAGTTATGGAGACTTCGCTTCCTAGCACTGGAAGCCTGGGCTAGGAGGCCTGTTGGGGAGCAGGGATCTCTCACTCTTCTGGGGGGACCTCTGTAGTCGAGATATCCCTCCTGATTTTTATCCACCATACATGGGTGTAGGACCAGTCCGTTTTGTGTCTCCACCCCTTTTACCAGTATTGATGTAGCTTCTTTCTATCAGTGGTCGGCAAACTGTGGCTCAGCAAACCGCGGCTCGCGAGCAACATGCTGCTGCTCTTTGGCCCCTTGAGTTTGGCTCTTCCACAAAATATCAGCTCTTCCACAAAATACCGACTTCTGCGCATGAGCCACGAAGTTTCAGTCGCACTGTACGTGCGCGCCCGCACGTGGTATTTTGTGGAAGAGCCACACTCAAGGGGCCAAAGAGCTGCATGTGGCTCGTGAACCGCAGTTTGCCAACCACGGCTTTATATCCTTAGTTGTATGACTTCCATTCAACCAACAAGTTTCAGGTGGTTCTGAATGATAGTTGTTCTATAGCAGTGGTTCTCAACCCTTGGCTGCACATTAGAATCACCTGGGAATCTTTTTAAAATCCTGATTTCTGGGCCTCATCTTCCAGAAATTCTGCCCAGAAATCAGGATTTTAAAAAGATTCCTAGGTGATTCTAATGTGCAGCCAAGGGTTGAGAACCACTGTTCTATAGTTTAGTGGTAATTTTGACATGGTTGTGGGAGGATGTGATTACCGCATTTACCTACTCCGCCATCTTGACCAGAAATTCTCAATCTGTTATTAATTATATAGATTGATTAAACCAATGATTTCAGTCTCCAGTCACATCCAGAAGAATTGATGGCTTTAAAGAACTGGTTTTCCCTCCACTCGTCATAGATACCATGTGCATTTAGCCTTATCATATTTCAGAAATAGATTTCTTAACAAAGACCATAGCCATTCCATGTGCTTTGAAGCCATGTTGAGTGCTCAGTCAATTTATGTGGTTTGGTGATGATGGGTAGGGTGGGCTGGAG
Organism: Myotis lucifugus; assembly: GCF_000147115.1. Taxonomy (NCBI): domain Eukaryota; kingdom Metazoa; phylum Chordata; class Mammalia; order Chiroptera; family Vespertilionidae; genus Myotis; species Myotis lucifugus. Next base: position 275,564 of record NW_005871275.1, on the reverse strand, counting down.
TAGTTTTAAGATGTTCAGAATATTGCTTTCTGAATATAAAAATAATTGCTAGAAATATTCAAAGTGGGCAGTGCTGGGCTATTAAAACTGACCATTAACCATTTGCTAATTGAATCATAAAATTTGCTCATTCTTTTAAGGATATAGTGTCCATCTTTTATGAAATTTTGTTTTCATGTTTATTTTAATAGGATGAAAGTTAAAAAGCTGCCCATGATTCTAGCCCTACACCTGAAGAGATTTAAATATATGGATCAACTTCATCGATACACAAAACTTTCTTACCGGGTAGTTTTTCCTTTAGAACTTCGTCTCTTTAACACTTCAGGCGATGCAACCAATCCTGACAGAATGTATGACCTTGTTGCCGTTGTGGTTCACTGTGGAAGGTAATTGCAGTTGTGGGGCCTGGCAGTGGGAGGATGGGTCGGTGAACAGTGAGCATTCAGGATATTCTTGAGGGATTCCAGGGTAGACCTTTCAGAGGTTCTCATCCAGATACATTTTATCATTTCCTCCTTAAAACTTTTATAAATGAAAATATTTATAAATATCTATAGTACATTATCTGTATGCTTTGTTGTGTGCTCACCACCCAAAGTCATGTCTCCCTCTGTCTCCATAAATTTGATTCCCTTTGCCCTCTTTATTCCCCTCTACCCTCTTCCCTCTCTGGATTTGAATTTTTTTCTCACCTAATCTAATAAAAGAGAAACATGCAAATTGACCGCACCTCCGCTACGCCCCAAGCCACGCCCACCAGCCAATCAGAGTGGCTATATGCAAATTAGCCCAACCAAGATGGCGGCCGGCAGCTACGGAGCTGGAGCAAGCAGGAGGCTTGGTTGCCCCGGCGATGGAGGAAGCCAAGCTTCCCTCCTGCCCTGGCCGGCTGTGGCCTCTGCTCAAAGCAAAAAAGTTTCAGTTATAGAAGATAAATAAATCCCAGATACCTGCTTCCAGCCAGCCTCCACTGGGAGCTTGAGTGGCTGGGGGCTGTGGCCAGCCTGCAAACAGCCATCAGCCCCTCACCCAGGATGGCCACACCCTCATGGGATGAGGGTCCCCACTGGGGGGCTTGGCCAGCTTGCAAACAGCCATCAGCCCCTCACCCAGACTGGCCAGGCACCCCAGCAGGACCCCCCCACCCTGAAGGGGCTGTGGCCTACCTGCAAACAGCCATCAGCCCCTCACCCAGGCTGGCCAGGCACCCCAGCGGGAACCCCCACCCTGAAAGGCTGTGGCCAACCTGCAAACAGCCATCAGCCACTCACCCAGGTTGGCCAGCACTCCAGTGGGGACCCTCACCCTGAAGAGATGTGGCCAGTCTGAAAACGGGCCTAAGCCCGTCACCCAGGCTGGCC
>NW_005871275.1:260817-274100 GCF_000147115.1 Myotis lucifugus | reverse complement strand
CAGTCTGAAACGGCCCTCAGCCCCTCACCCAGGCTGGCCAGGCACCCCAGCAGGACCCCCACCCTGATCCAGGACACCCTTCAGGGCAAACCAGCCGGTCCCCGCCCATGCACCAGGCCTCTATCCTATATAATAAAAGGGTAATATGCAAATTGACCCTAACAGCAGAACGACTGGGAATGACTGGTCACTATGACACATACTGACCACCAGGGGGCAGATACTCAATGCAGGAGCTGCCCCCTGGTGGTCAGTGCGCTCCCACAGGGGGAGCTCTGCTCAGCCACAAGCCAGGCTGACGGCTGCCAGTACAGCGGTGGTGGTGGGAGCCTCTCCCACCTCCGCAGCAGCACTAAGGATGTCCAACTGCAGCTTAGGCCTGCTTCCCGCTGGCAAGTGGACATCCCCCAAGGGCTCCCACGCTGCCAGAGGGATGTCTGACTGCCAGCTTAGGCCCAATCCCCCCCCCCACCCCCGGGAGCGGGCCTAAGCCAGCAGGTGGACATCTCCTGAGGGGGGTCCCAGACTGCGAGAGGGCACAGGCCGGGCTGATGAACCCCCCCCCCTCCCCGAGCACACAAGTTTTTGTACACCGGGCCTTTAGTCTATAATAATAAAAGCATAATATGCTAATTAGACTGGACAGCTGAACCTCCTTCCGACTACCTTCCAGACGAAGCCAGGGTTGCTAGGGCCAAAGCAAGCCACTGCAGCTGTGAGGGCTGAGCCCCTTGCACAATTTCCGTGCATCGGGCCTCTAGTTATTTAAATATTACTCTAAGAACATTAAGGCCTATTTTCTTTTCCATTTATTTATTTTTAAATGATGGTGCCTAAATAGATTTGCAAAATAAATTGTTTCTTAGATTCATTGGATATGTTCATTGTATTAATGGTCATGAAAACCATTTAAAATGGCTTTGGAAATAATCTGGAAAGATACGTTTTCTGCTTTTTACCTCAGTGTGTTTACTTCCCATTAGCCAATTTAGTGTGATTTCTCACTTTGTATCTTAATTTGTAAAATAGGTAAAAAAAATTCTTAAACTATAAGAGCATCATGTGATTAGAATTTATACTTGAAACATACAGTCTTCATTGACTGTTGAGAATTTCCTGTAATAATTATAAAATAAGACACTCATCTTTTTCTCCCAGGTTTGGGGAAAATTATACTAATAGTATGTTTTATCCAACTAAGAAAGCCCCTGCCTCCCCAGCTTTAGCTGTCCCCTTCCTGCTCTCTCCTCAGAATATGTAATGACAACTGGAAGTCAACTCTGTCATAACAGTCTTCAACCTCCATTGCCTTCATTAGCCTGTCTCCCTGTATTGTATACTTTGCTATCATCTTTCCATTTTGGGAGCATTCCATTTCTAAAGTAAGAGTGATGACATCTGAATGGAGGAAAACAATAAGAAGTAAAGAACCTGTAGTTATTCAGTCCAGACGCTTTAGAAGCAAAGAAACCTTGGTTTCAGTTCTCCTTTTGCCATTTCTGGTCCTTATGACCATACAGAACTTCCTGAATGTCCGTTTTCTCTTCTATAAAAGGTAAATAATATCAACTGTCTTACTGCATTATCAGGATTAAAAGGGAAATATAAATAACTTAGCTGCTGCTACTGTTTTAACAACAACAACAATAATAATATTAGCTTTTCATACCGTAACTGTATCATTTGATAGTTTTTTCATATTCAGTGACAGTTTTACCCCATTTAAATTCTGCTCCATCTTATGGAATTGCTCTACTGGCAAGATCTTTAACTCTGAGATTCCTTATCACAGCCCTGGGCTCCCTCCCCTCACTGTTGTCTTTTAAAATTTAATCCACCCTTTTTCCCTTACAGCCTCTTATCTCTTGATCAGGGGTCCTCAAACTACGGCCCGTGGGCCACATGCAAATACAAATATTGTATTTGTTCCCGTTTTGTTTTTTTATTTCAAAATAAGATATGTGCAGTGTGCATAGGAATTTGTTCATAGTTTTTTTTTTAAACTATAGTCCGGCCCTCCAACGGTCTGAGGGACAGTGAACTGGCCCCCTGTTTAAAAAGTTTGAGGACCCCTGCTCTTGATCTTTCTTTTAACCCTTTCCTTGGCCACATCTGCTTCTCCTCCCAGCCTTACCCCCAGTCAGTTATCCTTTATAATAAAAGCATAGTATGCAAATTGTCCCCTCGACCAGGAATTCATCTGGGAGTTCAACCAGGGGGCTGGGCCGGCCAGGGGAAGGGAGGAAGTACCCAGCCGGCAGCTGCTAGAGACCTCACCAGTGCACAAATTTTGTGTACTGGGTCTCTAGTTAAAGCATATTGTCGCAAACACTGACATTCTCCTGCTGCCTGTTCATGTCTCCGAACTTAGCTGTTAGAATGCTGTAGAAAGTTGAGGGATGCTCATTGACTCCTCATGGGCCAGCTGACTGCAGTGGGGCTCATTCCTGCTTGAGTTCCTCACAGAAGCTATTTCACATCCCTCCCTACATTAGTCTCTTATTCTTCCTTTTCTTTCACTGTGGTCTCCTCATGCCTTCTTCCTGTCCCCTGCTCTGCCTGTTAAACCTCTGTGTGTCTTCCTCTGTGCTCTTCTCTACAGCCTCAGTCTCCATTTGGTACTGCGCCTCTGTCTCCTGTAACTACTAGGTGTGTGTTGCTGGTCATGACTTACTGCTTTGTAGTGTATTATGTTTATCCACTTACACATCTGTTTTTCCTTATGAGAATGGGCACTATTTATTTATTTATTTATTTATTTACTTATTTATGTATGTAATCCTCACTAGAGGATATTTTTTCTATTGATTTTTTTTTCTTAAGCGAGAGCAGAGGGGAAGCGGGGGGGGGGCGGGGAAGAGAGAGAGAGAGACAGAGACAGAGACAGAGACATCGATATGAGAGAGACACATCGATTGGTTGCCTCCCACACACGCCCCAACCCGGCCTGGGATGGAGCTTGCAACTGAGGCACATGCCCTTGACCAGGAATTGAATGCACGACCCTGCAGTCCGCAGGCCAACACTCTAACCACTGAGAAACTGGCTAGGGCAAGAATATACACTTTTAAAAACGGGAAATAATTCGTTCATTAAACAAAACACTAAACATGTTTTAAGTTTTTTCTTTTTTCTTTATGATACTTATCTGTAGATACATTTCATATCAATATAAAGGGTTTGCCTTTGTCTGCAACCTTTGATTATTGGGGGATCTCATTTTCAGCATGTCTGTGCCAACCAGTTTGCTCACCTCTATCCCCAACGCCTGGCATATCATAGGTTTCCAACAAATATTTGCTGATCTTTAAGCCCATCTCAAACCCCAACTCCTCTGTGTAACTAACCTTTCTTGATTCCTCAGCCCATTCCCTTCCTCTCTCACTGGATGAGGTCTTATTTCACTGTCCCTGTGGCTCTGCTTTTATATCCTCTTCTGTATATGCCTCTGGAGTAGTTTCCTAGTGAACTGGCAGTGTCTTCAGGGCAGGACATTGTTGCTGTCTCTAACCCCCACAGAAATAGCATAGTCATTTGTACATATCAGGCATCTGTGCATATTGAACCAAACATGTTTTATGTTCAAAATGTAAATCACTGATTAACCACTTCCTTAGGCATCAATTTCTTACCCTCAGTCCTTCATCTTATTAGTTTCTGTAATTAACTTTTGCCTACCATTCTTCAAACTAGCTCTTAGCCAAAGGAAAAAGCTGTCTAACCTTTTCAGTCTGATACCTACCTGTCCTCAGTCCACCTAAGCCTTCCCTCTCAGGCTCTGTTGCTCAACCTTTCTGTGATTTTTTTTTTTATTTTCACCCCCTTGAAATGTTTTTACCCCCCATTTCTTACTTCTCACTATAAAATGACTTTTTAGATGAATCCTATAGAAATGGAGAAATTAGACTTATTTTAGCATTAGAAGCATTAAAAAAAAAAAACCACACCCATTTTGAGGTGTTTTCCTCTGCAGTGAAAAAGTCCTCTTGTTTGTGCCATTTTGTCACCTAAGATAATCATCTCATCTATAGGACTAAGGATCCAACACGTGGGAAATGTAGTCACTTACTCTAATGTCTGAGCTTGCTGCTTTTTAAAAATAGTATTCATCATAAAGAATAATTTGTGTTGAAAATTATTTCAAATGCTATATCAATTATAGATTTATAATTTAATAAAAATTATACATTTTTATAATGAGTTATATTTAAACTAAGAGGTTAAAATCTTTAGTATATAAAGCAAAGAAATTTCTTTTAAAAGAAATAATCTTTATTTTTACATATATCTAGATTTCTATACTTCAGATTTGTTTAAAATGAGACACAAAGGCAATTATAATAATTATAACTTAAAAATAGCACTAATGATACTGATCATTGGGCAAATGTCATTTGTTTTTAAAGAAGTTTATGAAGTTTGAGCTTGATTTCAGAACCATGAATTTGATATATTTTTTTGCTTTGTCAATCATCATGAATAGGATCTAGAGAAAAACTGTTGCCACAGGAGTAAGACTTAGAAATAATTCTACATGCATTGTTTTGTAGTTTAACTCAGTATGTACTGGATGTGACCCCCCTTTCTCCCACTAAAAATACTAGAAAATTTTATTTAAATCTTTCATAGAAGCAAATTTGAAAAAAATATTTTTAGAAATAATTACAACTGTTACAAAGACAATAAAGAATTTTAATAACATAGCTTTATATAAATGGAATACTGGTTGTACCTCTCAAAGTAGAGTACTAATCATTTGATTTTAAAATTGAATGCCAGTTCAAATCAATATAGCTTGATTTGGTGGAGGGATAGATAGGTAAGGAGTATTTTTTTCAGTTTTGGGTTTTCTACTCTATAGAAAATGAAATTCAAGGAATAGAAGAGTAATAATAAACATTTTATAAAGTTAATTTTTCTTTCTCTTTTGTTTCAGTGGTCCTAATAGAGGCCATTACATCGCAATAGTTAAGAGTCACGACTTTTGGTTGTTGTTTGATGACGATATTGTAGAAGTAAGTAATTTCTTAATTTTTTATTTTTCTCCAAAGTGTTATGTGTTTTACTCTTCACTTTTTTCTCCCAGCTTCTCATTCATATATGACAGGTTGAGTATTAGACAAATATCTAGGTCTTCAGATTGTAATCTAATTTCTGCTTTGTACTCCCTAACATCCAGTCCCAATGCTTGAATTGTCGGCTAACCTTTATGGTGTTTAGAATATAACAAGGGATAGCTTTCAATGACAGAACTAGTTTTTAAAAAAACTTTAATTTAAAGAAGAAATGTATCTTGCCGGCTGGTGTTGCTCAGTGGTTGAGCAACGACCCATGAACAAGGAGGTCATGGTTAGATTCCTGGTTAGGGTACATGCCTGGGTTTCAGGGAGCATGCAGGGGGCAGTCAGTTGCTCATTCTCATCATTGATGTTTCTCTCTCCCTCTCTAAAGTCAATAAAAGCATATTTTTAAAAAAGAACTGTATTAAGCTATAATATACCTATAGCAAAGTGCACAAATCTTAAGCAACAACTATTAGTTGTTTCATATAGTTCAGGCCCATATCTACAAATAGAATTGATGGATTAAAGGGTAGTTGAATGTTCAGCTTTAGAAGATGATGCTAAACATTTTTCCAATGCATCTGTACAATTTTATATTTCCCCCAGCTATGTATGAGAGTTGTAGTTGCTCCATATTTTCACCAACACTTGATATTATCAGTCTTTTAAATTTACGCTGTTCTGGTTGTGCGGAGCTATTTTACAAATGAGAAAATGAAAGGTATGTTTCAAAGAAATGTGGAAGGTTTTACTGGATTAAAGCAGTTCAAGGAGCTTGTTTAAGTACTAATGTTTACATTTTGCCTCACAGAAAATAGATGCACAAGCTATTGAAGAATTCTACGGGTTGACATCAGATATCTCAAAGAACTCTGAGTCTGGTTACATCCTTTTCTATCAGTCTCGAGACTGAGGGGAACCGCGATGAAGAGACTTCTGCCTCATTTCTTCTCTGGTTATTATGGAAAGGATCAAGCACTAATTTTTCAAGAAAAGAGAAATGCAGGAAGCTCAGGGGGCAGTGGCACACTTTGCACACAATAAAGCAAAGACTATGGATTAACAAGCTCTTCCTATTATGGTAGTTGATTTATTTGCTCAGGTATCATGCTGTCTGTGCAGTTCCATTCAACAAGGAAGTGATATCAGAGATAGCAACTCCTCCTGTAAAGCAGCCTTCTGGTAATTGACACACACACGTTCTCTTTATTAATTGCATCAGTAATGATTTTAACTCCTTGGGGGTGCAGTAGAAAGAATAGGAATCTGTGCCAGGTTATGTTTATAATTTAAGGAGATGATAGAGAACACACTGTTTAAATTTGCCTGTGTTGAATGTGTACAGAAAGGATACTTGGTAGTCTTTTCAACCGTAAACCAGAAATACTTTTGGGCCCAACACTTGCAGTTGCCTTCCTGATATAAAAAACAAACAGGTTTTAGAATCCAGTGTCAGGAAGACAAATATGTTTTGCTTCTCTAAAGAAGCTTTTAATAATATACAGTATATGTATATGTAGGGAACAATTGGTCAAAAGTGGCTTTTTGTTTCCCCAAGGGGAAAGACTGGCTTTGTAATATAATTTTTTTCCTTATTTATTTTACTTAAAACTGCTAGAGTCTAAGTATTGTATGAAGTGTCCATGATTCTGTCAGTAAATTTGAGCATATTTTTAATTTTTATTAGCTTTTGTCAGTTTAACTTGTCCTTTTGCTTGTTTCTGTTTTTAAGGTGAATTTTAAACTCTATTTAAATCAGTAAGATACCGTAAGAAAAATTGCAATGAGATGAGGTAAATATTCTTTTTCAGGAGGAACTGATATCTCTGGCTAAATATTTGTCTTTTGTTATAGTTTATAAGTCAGTTATTTTATTCAGTTTTAATTTCAGTAAAATAAGAAACTATAAAAAATTCCCTATAGTTGTTGGGATGATAAAAGACATTCTGGTGCAGTGGTGGTATACCAGTCTTTAGAATTCTTAAATACTCTAATCCAATTAAGGCCATGTTTGGAAGATTCATGTCATAGCAGTTATATTATTTTCCAGAGTCATTCTTTACCTTGGAAAGAAGGAATCATTCATCATAACCCCAGTAGCTAGCGGAAAAAACCTTTGAAAATTAACTTTTAATTAAGTAGACCAGGAATACACAAACATGTCCTTTTCTCCATCCACCTTTACAAATCTTACTGGGAGAGTGTTTGGAAATGAACTTTGTTAAGACTCCCTTCTGTTAGGAGTTTTAAAAAGTAATGTATGTAATTAAAATAAGTAAATTTTTGCAATTGACACTTTTTCATGCATCAGTAAGTTCTCTGACAGTGGCCAAATGTCACTTGTGGAAAGTATTTGAATATATATTCAAAATAATAGCAATCAAGCCTTGGATATTATTTATCAGAGTCTTTTCAGGCAGTAATTTTTTTAATTGCTGTAATTTTCTAAACTTATTTTATTAATACTATTGAATACAAAAAACAAAAAAGAATCCTTTTGTCTGCTGCTATTATTAACATTTATTATCTGTATCTTTTAGCTCAGGAAATGACTTCACCTATTCATTCCATGAACATATCTTTAACAGGGTCACTTAGTTGGGTTGTTTACCAGATGTGCTGGGAGAAAATTATGAGGTATTTTGATAAATTACTTTTTAAGGTTAGTTTCTGAAGCCTTATCTTGGCTGGAATTGTTCTGTACAAATCACATAGCCTGGCTGATTTACCAGCATTGCACAGAGAATCACAACCGAGAATGTGGAGAAGGCCATAGCAGTGGAACTGGATACATTTTTTATTTTGAGGGCTTAAACCAAATTGTCTTGGATTTTAAAGTGGTGTTTCTGTGGTTTTCAGCACAGAGAAGGTGAGTAAAGTGAAGCTGGGTCAGTTTTTATGTGAGTCAGGCCACGGCATGTATAAGAAAGATAGATGAAGTCATTTGCATAAAGGTACAGCGTTGAAATACTTTGTTTGTTTTCACATTGTGCATTTTAAAAACAGTAAAAGCTAAGGTTAAATTTCATATTAAAGCAAATGATAGCATTCTTGTTGAGTTCCATGGTAGTCACACACTGTTCACATCTATACTGCATTTAATAGTACTGGTATGATTTGTCAGGGTAGGGACTGTGGGATGATGGTTCTCAATTTACTTTTTACTCTTAGTGCAGCTGCATCTAAGTAGAATGTTTGCAAGCTTATCAGAAACTCAACATACTTTAAAAACATACAGGGTTAGGGTTGGGGGGGAAATGCAGATATAGTAAGAAAAGTGACCCATATAGACAGCATTGTGAGGTTGTCTGTTGGTTGACTGTGGTTGAAATGAAGGGTAGGCTTCAGTTGTAAATGATGGCTGATTGCTGTCTATGTACATGATTGTTTGGAATGGCTGTTCCATATTTTGTATATTGGAATAAAATTTCTATAAATTATCATAACTAAAAGTAAATATTCTAAATTAAGTCTCACTTCGAAGTCATATGGCTTCTGTCTTGGCAACTTTATCTTTAGAAGATTACTTAAGACAGGAGCCATACGACTTCCAGAAGGAAAAGAAAATGTGTAATATATGGATCTTGTTGTCTCTAACCATCAGTATAGGGTTTTTCTTTCCTTGATGGTAGTAGAAAGATCTCATTTTCATAACATACTTCTCTTGATACTTTCTTTACTTTTCATTAAAGATTCTCTCATGAGGTATTTAACTGGGAGCTGGGAGGCTAAGGCGCTCAGGTCCTGGCTCTTCAGTGAATTTAACTGTGTGACCTTGGACAAGTCACTTAACCTCTCTGTGCTTCAGTCTCCCTATCTTGTAAAATGGGAGTAATACCTACCTCACAGGGTTGTTGTGGGGATTAATTAGATAAAATGTCTGTAAAGCATCTAAGGTTCTTGAAGAAGGCGCTATACAAAATAATATCTATTAAAGTTGTTTTATTTGTGCTTGTGGGTTTTAAGTGTGTGTTTTTTTTCCTTTTTGCCTGAAGTGTATTTGCAAATTAGAAGTACACACTTTGGAAATTGTCTTATTGCTTTTGCTCAAAAGTTACTACTTTAGTTATCCAAAGAGAATTTCCCAGAACAGCATTCCATATTGCATTTTTCTTTATGGAGTAGCATTGTCTTTGCAAAAAGCCCAAGTTTAAAACATTTAAATTTAGAATCATAGAATCTTACAGCAAGTACCTTCAAAGTCACTGTTCCTAGCACTCCGCTTCCCTTTTAGTGTAGTAATTGCTCCTGTAAAATCTGTGCTTTAGTACTTGAAGCCTGTTCCATTGTTGAGTAACTTGAATAGTTGTTTATGTCTCCATTATATGTAATCCATCCTTCATCATTCTTGGAAACCCTCCTCTAGAAGCACTTTTGTTTATCCATATGGCTGAAAAAGTGTTCTTAGAATAAACACAATAACAGGTGTACTAGACTGTCACTGGGAACCTAAGATTGCATTTTCTTTTCTCAGCATTTATATCACACCCTTCAAGTTTGAGTAAATGAAATTCTCTATATTCAAGTTTTCATGAACTGTTGAAAAGCCAAGGCTCCCCCTCCCTTTTTTAAAAATTCCCTTGTTACCTGGTACCTGTGCATGTATTTTAAAGCTTTTCCACTTCTTTTCACTTATTTATTTTTTATGATAACCTACTACCTTTTTTTAAAATCTTCAGAGCTGCTAAAGTAACAAACCATCATTGTCAAGTTGATAGTGCGATAGGCCCTGTGCTGGGCATTTTACTTGTTTTAAATGTTAATCTTGACAACAACCTCTATGAGGTAGTGATATCCTCATTTTACAAAAGGGGAAACTAAAGCTCTTCAGAGGTTAAGTATTTTTCCCAAAGTCACTCAGCTGGAAAGTAGCAGATCCAGGTTTCAGATAAGTATGACCTCACTGCCAAGTTCTTAACTATGGCTGGCATTATCAAACGATTTTATTTGTGGGAAATACACATAACATAAAGTTTACCATTCTAACCATTTTAAGTGTACCATTAAGTGACACTAAGTACATTCACAATGTGCAACCATCACCACTATTTCCAGAATTTTTTATCTTTTCAAACAGAAATTGTGTACCCATTAAACATTAATGCCCCCCACGCCCCAACTTCTAGTTAACCCTTTCCTACTTTCTGTCTTTATGAATTTAACTGCTCTAGGTAACTCATATAAATAGAATCATACAATATTTGTTCTTTTGTGTCCAGCTTATTTCACTTAGCATATTTTCAAGGTATATTCATGTCAGAACTTCCTACTTTTTAAGACAGAATAATATTCCATTGTACGTATACACCACACTTTGTTTATCCATTCATCTCTTCATGGACATTTGGGTTGTATTCATCTTTGGCTATTGTGAATAATGCTGTTATGAACATTGTTGTACAAGTATCTGAGTCCCCAATTTCAGTTCTTTTGGGTATATACTAAGAATTGCTACATCACATGTAACCCTGTTTAATTTTTTTCAGGAACTGCCATATTGTTTTTTACAAAAGCTACACCATTTTACATGCCCATTAATAATGCAATAGGTTTCCAGTTCCTGCATATCCCTGCCAACATTTGTTGTTTTCTGCTTTTGCTGCTGTTTTGTGTTTTTTTTTGGGGGGGGGCGGGCAGGGTTGGTAGTGGCCATCCCAACTGGTGTGAGGCCATGTCTCATGGTTTTAATTTGCATTTCCTTGATGATTAGTGATGTCAAGCATCTTTTCATGTGCTTATTGGCCATTTGTACTAGTATATCTTCTTTGGAAAAATGTCTCTTAAGTCCTTTGTCCATTTCTTTAAATTAAGCTGTTTGTTGTTGAGATATAGGTGTTCTTTGTACATCCTTAGTATTAATCCTGTTTCAAATACCAGGTGTACCAGTTAATGCGGATTTTTTCCAATAGATGGAGTTACACATATGTTGATATATATGCAATTTGATATGTATGCTATTTTGTTGTATTGACAGCAAAACTTCATATGTCAAATTTTCTGAAGATGTTAACATCGTAGATATTTTTACACTTAAAAATGTCAAATTTCCTGCCAAAAATAGAGCATTTGCAGGAAGTTTTAATTCATTATTTTGAAGAAAAGTGCAGCTGAACGTTATATGCTTCAAGAAGCTTATGGTGAACATGCTCCATCTCAAGATACTTGTGAATGCTGGTTTAAATGCTTTAAAAGTGATGATTTCGATGTGATAGACAAAGATCGTCCAGGTCAACCGAAAAAGTTTGAAGACCAACAATTATACAACCATTATTGGATGAAGATGCGTGTCATACTCAAAAACAACTTGCAGAAAGATTAAACGTTGCTCAGCAAACAATTTCCGATCGTTTACAAGCAATGGGAAAGATTTTAAAGGAAGGAAAATGGGTGCCATATCAACTTACAAAAGACAAATGGAAAACAAAGTCATCAGTAAAATGTTGCTTCAGCGGCACAAAAGAAAGTCTTTTTTGCATCGAATTATGACTGGCGATGAAAAGTGGATTTATTTTGAGAATCCCGAATGCACAAAATTATGAGTTGATCCAGGTCAACCATCAACATCAACTGCAAGGCCAGATGGCTTCAGAAAGAAGACAATGCTCTGCGTTTGGTGGGATCAGAAAGGTGTGGTGTATTATGAGCTTCTAAAACCAGGTGAAACCATTAATACTGATCGCTACCGACAACAAATAATCAATTTGAACCACGCTTTGATGGTAAAACAACCAGAATGGGCCAGAAGACATGGCAAAGTAATTATGTTTCATGATAACACACCATCACACGCTTCAAAACCAGTTAAAGACACATTAAAAGATCTTGCCTGGGAAGTATTAACCCACCCACTGTATTCACCAGACCTTGCTCCTTCAGATTACCACTTGTTTCTGATTGATGGCACACGGCACTTTCTGAGCAGCACTTCAAAACGTACGAAGAAGTGAAAAATTGGGTCTCTGAATGGTTTGCCTCAAAACAAGAAAAGTTCTATTGGGACGGTACCCACAAATTACCTGAAAGATGGCGGAAATGTGTAACTAGCGATGGACATTACTTTGAATAAAGCACTTTTGATGTTTCTCTTGAAAATACCATGTTTTTTTTATTACAAAATCCACATTATTCACCAGTACACCTGGTATATCACCACTTGTAAAACTGTTCTTACTCCGTTGAGTATTCTTGGCATCCTTGTCAAAAATCAATTGACTATATATGTGATGGCTTATTTTTGGGCTCTATATTCCATTGGTCAATATGTCTGTCCTTATGCCAGTATCACACCGTTGTTGTTGTTGTTGTTGTTGTTGTTGTGTGTGTGTGTTTTAATCCTCACCTGAGGACCTGCTTAGAGCGGGGGAGAGGCGGAGAGGGACAACAATGTAAGAAACTGTGGTTGCCTTCTACAGGGGATTGGACCTGCAACCTTTCAATGCACAGGACTACACTCAACCAACTGAGCCACTCTGGCCGGCCCACAGTTTTTATTACTATGCCTTTGTAGTAAGTTTTGAAATCAGGAAATGTGAGGTCTTTAGCTTTGCTGTTCTATTTCAAGATTATTTTGGCTATTCCCAGTCCCTTGAGATTTTATATAAATTTTAGGATAGGTTTTTTTAGTTTATGCAAAAATTGCTGTTGGAATTTTGATAGGGATTGTGTGGAATCTATAGGTCACTTTGGGTAGTATTGTTATCTTAACAATATTAATTCTTCCAATCCATAAACATGGGATATCTGTTCATTTATTTGTGTCATATTTAAATTTTTTGCCAAAACCGGTTTGGCTCAGTGGATGGAGCGTCGGCCTGTGGACTGAAGGGTCCCAGGTTCGATTCCGGTCAAGGGCATGTACCTGGGTTGCGGACACATCCCCCGTAGGGGATGTGCAGGAGGCAGCTGATCGATGTTTCTCTCTCATCGATGTTTCTGACTCTCTGTCTCTCTCCCTTCCTCTCTGTAAAAAAATCAATTAAAAAAAAATTTTTTTTTCAGCAGCATTCTGTAGTTTTTGGTATATAAGTGTTTCACCACCTTGGTTAAGTTTATTCCAAAGTGTTTATTCTTTTTGATGCAGTAGGATTGTTTTTAATTTTCTTTTTGATTATTTGTGTTAATGTATAGAGGTGTAACTGATTTTTGTGCATTGATTTTAATATTCTGCAACTTTGGTGAATTTGTTATTCTAACAGTTTTGATGGACTCTAGGGTTTCTAC
>NW_005871275.1:233338-260332 GCF_000147115.1 Myotis lucifugus | reverse complement strand
GTGATCGATGCAGGACTCCCAGACTGTTGAGAGAGGCACAGGCCGGGGCTGAAGAGGGATGGTGATGACACCAGTGTTGGATGTGTTGGGTTTTAAGGTGCCTATGGGTCATACAAGAAGATTTCGGTCACTGAGCCTCTAGTATTAATAATAAAAGTGGTGAAATCAGGTATCCATGCCTGGTTTCTGATCTGAGAGGAAAGCTTTCAATTTTCCACCATTGAGCTGTGAGTTTTTTATGTATGGCCTTTATCATGTTGGAGTTTTTCTCTATTTTAATATGAGTGTTTTTAACACTAAAGGGTGTTGACTTTTTGTCAGGTGCTTTCTCTTATCATTGATCATGTGGGTTTTTGCTTCATTTTATTAGTGTGGTATATTACAGTTACTGCTTTTCATATGTTGAACTGTCCTTGCATTCTGGGAATAAATCCCATTTGGTTATGGTGTATAATCCTTTTACTATGCTGCTAAGTTTGGCTTGTTAGTAATTTGTTGATTTTTCCATGAATATAAGGGATCCTGGTTTGTAGTTTTCTTGTAGTGTCTTTGGCTTTGGTATCAGAGCTATGTTGGCCTCAGAGAATGAGATAGGAAGTGTTCCTTCTTTTTCAACATTTTGGAAGAGTTTGAGAATATCAAAAGATTTTTACAAAGAACCAAAACTTATATGCTCCCTTTAAGTCATTATTAAGAAAGTTGAAGGCATAGTTTTTGCCCTGGAGGGATGTCATCTAAGAGGAGTCAAAGGCAGCAGCTGTACACTTAAGCAGAATACTGAATAGGTGGAGAAATGTCGGGTAGAAAGGTGTCATTGACATCCACAGAGATGCAGACAGATTGCTAGACCCAAAGAGAGAAGCTGGAAATCAAAAACAGTCAAAGGGACTAGAAACACTAAGTATAATAGAATATCAACTAATGATATTGTTTGGTAATAGAGTTTCAAAGCTTGCTTCAAAATGCTTATCCCACCCTCTCCACCCTTGTTTCCCTAAGGAAAGACTCTATATTACTCTCAGGAATTCTCACTCAAGCAGCTGCTATGAACCCTTGATTCCTGAGGAAATGAGTTCTCTTCTGCATCAGATAGAACTTACCATAATTCACCTTAATAATTGGTTCCTTTTAAAAATTTCCTCACTGTTGTCAGTGATTTGCCCTATAATTAAACTGAGTAACAAAACTTTATACTGCCTGATTATTTTCAAAGAAGCAAAACTTTTTCAAGATCAAGACAAATAGTCCCATTATTCTAATTTACTGAATCATTCCCAAATCTGAATGATTGGCAGAATCATGGGGGGATTTTACGAATGTTCAGATTCCTGAGATCTATCCCCCATGATTTTGATTAACTGGAGATAAGAAATCTGGCTTCGGAAGCTCCCAGGGAACTCTAATTATCCAGGTTGGGGACTCCCTGGATTAGAACTTAATCTGAAGTTCTATAGTCTCATTTTTCTGTAAGGTCACTGCTAATCTGGAGTTAACCTGATGGAAGCATTGTCCCCAAACCAAGTTATTTAAGAAATGGTCAAGGGAAACATAGGGGGTGGGAGCTGGAAACTTGTCTTTACATGTGGCATTGGAAGGGTTGACCTCCAGAGGATGTTTTGTTTCTAAGATTGAATTGGGATGAGATGAGGAAAGGGCAGAGAGGCTATACTAAGTCCAAGGAGAAGCTCTTGGTTTTTCAGCAGTGAGAGATGCTGACACGCTGATGACATTTGACCATTGGTAGGTGGGTCCTTAGACTGGATAGGAGGTGTGCTAGATAACCTTTAGCTTCTTCCCAGATTTGGCAGCAAAGATAGGGTAAATGGCAGAGTTGGTATCTATCTGGCCATATTTTCTATTTCAGAGTCCATAGTTCTACATCACTCTACTTTATCGTCTAAAACAGTGGGACATAGAGTGCTATCATTTACTATGGGAAGAATCTAAATTGTCATTAGGTCATCACCAGCCCCTGACTAGGGAGCTGGGTTGAACAAGACACCAGTCTCAAGATGCTATAAATGGCAGAAGTTGAGGTTATATTGCTTTCACTTTGCACAGGCAAGATGGCTTTGGATGAGTCTACTGTACGTAAGTAAAGCACTTTGCACCATTGCTAAGAAACACTTTCCTTTGAAGAAAATCAGGTTTCTTACATTTAGGAGCCTCTGAATTGTGGCCAACTTAATAGAAAACATATTAAAAAGTAACTGAATGGCGACCTGCTCACTTTGCATGTTTGTGCTATTTATAATACTGTACCAGTAAGTCGTGGGAAATGTGAAGAATAAAATGGAATTTTGATTGTGATTGCAAAGTCCGTCCATTCACTGCAGAGCCCAGAGCAGGACAGTGATATGCGGTCTGTGCACACTTTGGGATAATAAATGCAATGATAGGTTTTGTTTTTTTCAACCTACTTACTAAAACTTGTTTGCCAGTAGCTTTTCCCTTTAGGTGGAAACCATTTATTTTAGGCTGCAAAAATGAGTGTTTTCTTGGCTGGACTTTTATTGACTAGTTTTTTAACCTGCCAGAGTATTATACTTATTTTAAAGAAGAAAAGGGGTTATAGAATGATGAGGAAGGTAGACTTACAAAATTGCATATTAGTGGATTAGATTATGAAATGTAATAATGGAAGCTTCAGAAAACATAACTACAGGTAAGCATCTTATCTGTTTTTCCAGTGTTACATATATTTATCATTCCAGAAGTCAGTGGTCAATATAGTCAGGGCTCCAGTACATTATATGGACTCTGCTTTTTGCTGTATATTAAACTGTTGATTAGAACTGGTTTGAAATTACATTAATTTATCCCACTGAATGTAAAGTTTACAAACTGAGATAGGTTTATGGTTCTATGCCAAAGTAGGCAGGGTAGGAAATTTATACTTTGAGAAGATAGTCCTGGGCTGTGGTTTGGAGGGAGCCAGAGTGGGTGTGATGAGTCCTCAGAATGATGGGACTTGGCAATGGGCTGGGGGGGAGGGGGGCAGCGGAGTGGGAGTGTTGAGGATTCTTAGGTTTCTCTGGCTTACACAGGGAGAGAGAAAAAAACATTTTGCTGAGAACCCAGAAAGAAATCTAGGCTTGGGATTAGATCATGGTGTTCCATGGTATGAATATACCAAAGGTGGTTTGCAAGCATTTGCTTTTCTTAAAAATATGTTTTTATTGATTTTAGAGAAAGAGAAAGGGAGAAGGATAGAGAGACTGAAACATCGATGAGAGGGAGACATCTATTGGCTGCCCCCTGCACACCTACTGGGGATCGAGCCTCAACCCTGGGCATGTACCCTTACCAAGAACAGAACCAGGGACCTCTGGGTTCATGGGTTGATGCTCAATGGCCTGGCACAAGCATTTGTTTTTAATAAACTGACATTGCCTGGCAGTTTGGGCAGTGTAGCCATGATGGCTGTGAATAATCAGAATTCATATGCTCAGGATATACTCTTACGTGCCACAGTGCAAAGCTTTGACACTACAACTTACAACTGGACAGAAATTGCAGTGGCAGTTGTGCTTCTAAGATAATTACTCTGATGAACTCAGTGTCTGCAGTAACAGGCATTTAATAACCAAGGCCAGATTGATAAAATTAGCAGCCTCATGTTGAAGAATGGTGGGTGCCTTTTGAAAGTTTTACCGAAAACTAGTTGAATCTGCATCATTTGCTCTGGCATACAATTTTTTTCATCTATGGAAAGGTGATGAATTTTAAGGACCCTGGAGAGACTTTAGAATTTAAAAAAAAAATGCAGTTAATGGGCAACTTGAACATTTTTGGAGAGAAATTTTATGAAGTGAATTTACTGCTAGATAAGTAGATTAAAGCCCAGATAATGAAATCGGATGAAACTATCCTAGAATCTGGATGTCGGATGCAGCAGTTGTAGTCACATAAGACGGAGGATGACTTCAGTGCAGCCTTTCAGTCCCACCTCTTGGGTGATGGCTTGTGGGTCTCATTTGCCAGCAGCCTCTCCAAGGAATTTCTTGTCAGAAATCACTTTGGCAGCATGTCACGTTTCTCTGATGCAGGCCTCTTGGCATCTTTCCCAGTACCAATCCAGATCTGAACTGGATCACTTGGTGATCATAATGTTTATTTCCTTCTCCTTTGCATGTTGAGCTAATCATACACTTTAAGTAGACAGCAAGCCAACACTTCTCGGGACCTGGCGCTGGTTGCATGGCCCACCTGAGCCCACATTCCTCATTTATAAAACGGCAGAGTACTGCTCTCTTGTAGGAATGTTGTGAAGCTAAATGGAGGTACATGTAAGATATGCCTAGTACAGTTCATGGCAACAGTTCCTCAAATAGTATTGTCTAGAAACAGGCTGAAACCCAACACTAATTTCTTAGATACTTATTTAGTAGTTATTATTTGATACCTATTGAATATCATCTTTTCATAATGAAAAGCATAACAGTTGTTGCAAGGGATAAAAAGATGGCTAAGATGGCTGTTTTCATGAAGCTCACAATGTAGAAAAGTTAATTTTTAAAGAACAAGACATAAGTCAAATGTTGAGTTCAGAAGGAGTTATTAGAGGCAGCTCACTGTGGTTAAGAGCGCAGGTTGTACAGTCAGACCACCTTCACATCCCAGTCCCAATAAAATGTTAGCCATTGGGTATCAATTCTGTTCATATTGATTGAGTGCCTCCTGTGTACCAGTTCCCAAGAACACAAAGTTGAATAAGACTTTATATATGCAGTTTAGCAAGGGAAACAGTCAAATCAGCAATTAATTGCAGTGATGCAGAGTGTTGAAAGCCATAATGGGAACATAAGATAAGGTGGGAACACAGAGGAAGAGCATATAAATCTTTGCCGGGCAGGGAAGGCCTCCTGGGGGGGAATACTACTTTAGCCGAGCTTTCAAGGAGAAGTAAGGGTTATTTAAATAAATTTTTATTGATTTCAGAGAGGGAGAGGGTACGAAAGATGGAAACATCAGTGTTGAGAGAGAATCATTGATCAGTTGTCTCCTGCACACCCCCTACTGGGGATGAGCCTGCAACCTGGGCATGTGCCCTTGACCAGAATCGAACCCAGGACCCTTCAGTCCTTAGACTGATGCTCTGTCCACTGAGCAAAACCAGCTAGGGCAAGTAAGGGTTACTTGGGTCCAGGAAAGAGGTGGAGATTCGTAGAAAAGCAGTGTGTGAGAAGGCACAGTGACATGAAAAGTATATGTTTGGGAAGTACATGGGTTTATGGCTAGAGCAAAGTACAGTTAGCAACATGAGGCAAGGAAAGTAGGTAGGGTTCTAATTACAAGAGGCCTAATTTCTCAAGCTAAGCACTTTCGATTTTCCTAAGATGGGCATAGGGAATTTTTAAAGGATTTTAAGTCGATGACTGTTTTCTCAGAATGAAGTTTGGGAAGATCATAGTAACAGTGTGGAAGTAGATTCCCCCTGCCTACAAGAGAAGGCCAGTGAGAAGACTGTAGTGATCCATTTAGAAGCACGAGAGCCCGGACAAGGTGATGGCACTGGGAATGCAGGCATGGGATTGGGACACAAGACACTGAGGTTCCATCTACAGGCCTTAAATGCAATATATTTAACCCTTGATTGAAAACTTCGCCAAGGAAGTCAGCAGGAGGAAGGAGTTCTTGTTGGTGTTCTTCAGGGTGCTCTAGGCATTTGTTCTCTCTTCACTCTGGGACAGCCATCCACTCCATGGCTTCCGTTACCCTCTGATGCCAGTGGCTACCAAACCTTTGCCTCTGGTCTTGAGTTCCAGTCCCATACATTTGGTTGTGTCTCCTGGGCAGCACCATCCAGATGTCACCGACACCTCAAACCAAATTGCTCCAATACCTATCCGTTCTTCCCACAGTGTTCCTTGTCTCCATCACGGCACCAGTATTAACCCATGTGCACAAGTCAGAAACTGGAAATAGTGTTCCATTCCTTTTCTTCGTCCCGCACATACATTCAGACACCCAGTCCTGTCAGGACTACTTTCTAAAACTCCTGGTCCATGCTCCTTGTGCCTCCCACCAGCATTTCCGCCTCCAGCCTTAGCCTATGTAAGTTCACCCTCCACCGTAAGATTTGAGGGCTCTTTGAGGGCACATGTTTATTGAATAAATGCTGAAAGAACTCACCTGCTTAAAACATTTTAATGAGTTCATGTTCCTTGGGGTAAAATCCAACTTCTTAACAAAGTCCCTGATAATTTGGCTCCTGATCACCCCTTTTACTTATTCTTACCATTCCCCCCTTGACCAGGAATCGAACCCAAGGCTCTCCAGTGCACAGGCCAACACTCTAACCACAGAGCAACACTGGCCAGGGCCCTTTTCTTTTTTTAATCTTCACCTGAGGATATGTTTTTATTGATTTTTAGAGAGAGACAGAAACATCGATATGAGAGGAAAATATCTATCGGTTGTCTCCCATACACTCCCCGCCAGGAGCTCGAACCTACAACGTAGGTATGTGTCCGGACTGGGAATTGAACCCCCAACCTTTTGGTGCATGGGATGACGCTCTAATTAATCCAGTCACCCTGCCAGGGCGGAAAATTTCTTTTAACTCAAGATACACAGAGATAAAGCAAGCACGGGTGAGTTGACATTTAAAAATGAAACAGGAGATTAGAAACAGGTTTGTTAGTGATGGTTTTATTATGGTTAAAAGAAGAAAAAAAAAGTAACCTTGAAAAAGAGGGTCATTCAGGTCAGATATTTAAACTGAAGAGTCATTTATTCACCAACTCATTCAAGAACTATTTATTGGGCAGCTAATTTGTGCTTGGCACTAAAAAGTGAGTGAGACTGACTGCCTTCATGGAACTTATGTTCCAGTGGTGCAGACACAACACAATTGTTAGACGCTGTGATACGCATGAAGAGAAGGAACAGGGCTGTGTGCTGAGGAACCGAAATGGGGGAGGCCCGCTATAGATAGGGTGGATGGGGAAGTCCTCTGAGGCGGTGGCATCTGAGCTAGAGTTGGAAGATGAGGAAGGGTCAGCCATGCAAAGAGCTAGGTGGAGAGCGTCCGGATCCTGGGTGGATGGCGAGTGCGTGATCCCTGACATTGGAATGAGGTAGGGGTGTGGAGCAAGGCGGTGTGGCTGGTTCACTGGGATTCCTAAACAGGAGTTGCTTTACTGCTGTGTCTGAAACATAGCAAGTTTTTTGCTGAGTGCAAAAGTTTGAATATTCATTAGGTAGGGATTTTAAAATGGCTGAAAAATTCTTAAATTAATTTTCTGTGCCCATCATAGAATATTTGATGTAAGGAACGAAGGAGGAAATCAAACAGCTAGCTGGTTTTTCCAATGTCATTCATTGAATACATCCTCTTTTTCCCATTGATTTGATGAAATGCTATCTCTACCATGTGCTGAAACCACACATGAACTAGTAGTTCTTTGGGGCCCTCTCCAGTTTCACGGATCTGCCTGTCTAGTCCTGTGCCCAGGCCCATACTGTTTTAATCACTGTCGTCCTCAGTGCAGTAGCCACACCTAATTGAAAAATAATACAGATAACCATATAGGGGTGTTCAGAGTTTTCTTGTGAGATTGTTGTAATACATGTCAGAAAGGAATATATAGGCATTGATTTTTTTAACTGAACACTATTAGCATCCTATGGGACGTGTGTGGTCCCTAGATTTCAGTTTGAGAAATTGCAAACTCAGACCTTGCTGCCTCAGAGAGCTCTGGCAGGCCTGAAGGTGACCCTGGGGGAACTCAGATTCACCTCTCATTCACTGAGCGCCTGCCATGTGCCAGGCATTGTGCCCAATGCTTTTAGGTATATCATCTCATTTAATCCTTTTTACCTACCCTTGGAGTGTGTGTTTTAACCTCTGTTTTTCTGGGGCAGAGAGGTTCAGGGACTATGTTATAAAGAGGGTCTAATGTACCAAGCAATGTGCTAAGACCTGGAGATGAAAAGATACTTCTACCCACGTCCTCCGCTCTAGTCACATTGGACTGCTTGCTGGACCCCAAGTAATAAAAGCAGCAGCTAATGTTTGTGGAGCACTCTGCATGCAGGAGTCAGGCTTAGCCTTGAGCACGCGCGGTCCCATTCTGCCTTCACACCACTGGGTGGTTCTGCTGCGGGAGCTCCAGCTTGTTCATAAGTGGCGTGGAAGAAAGTGTAGGAACCTTGAAGTTAGATTGCATCTCACTTCACAGGTGAGCAAATGGAGGTGTGAGGAGTCAGCTCACTCACTGCTGGCAACATGGTGAGGCTAGGATTTGGATCCCGGGGAACCAGGCTCGGAGTTCATTGCGGCACAGCAGACCACACCCTGGGTCCCAAGACTTTCTGCCTTTCCTTTGCCCTCGTTTCTCATGCTTCCTTCGAGACCTACCTGAGACGCCAGCTGAGCTGCCATGGCAGGAAGCCTTACCCATTCCTGAGCTGGAGTGACTTGCTTTTATCTCCCCTGACCTGCCATGCTTGGCAGTGGTGCACCCAAGCTAGCCTGGCTACCAGCCTTCTACCTCCTGCAGGGCAGGGGCCACGGCTGGCATATCCTCGGCAGCACATGGACTGTGCCCTGCACACAGAAGGGATATTTATTGATGTGTTGAGCTGACTGTTTAGGGGTCAAGCCCAAGATCTTACGTGGGGAGAACAGTTGGGCAAAGGTTGGAACCCCTGTTTGGGACAGACAAGAGGTCCTCTCTTGGGCTACTCTTAGTAAGTGGTACAAAGAACGGAGTATGAGGCTCAAAGGAGACAGAACTGGTTAAAAAATTGGTTCCACCACTGATTAGCTATGTGCTCTCTGAGCTCAGTGTTCTCCCTTGGGAACTGTTGTGAGATTAATATAATGCAATAATGCAATGTGTGTATAAAAAGTCCCGACCAAAGTCCTGGGAACATGCCGTGCAGGTCCTCACCTTCCTCATTTACTCAACAAATAGTTAGGAACCGCCCATGAACCTTGAGGCACCGTGCTGAATATTGAATTTATCAGTTGTTTCTATGGAACAGTATTTCAGGGTTCAGGCTGGGAGTACCCCAAAAGCACCAAAATGGAGAGGTCATCACCAACTTGTAGAGTTGAGTGAGACACCGGTGCACCTGCTCTGTGGATGACATTCCCCAGCTCTGGGTCCAGCACTGACCGTCATTCTCCAGTTTATACAAGGACACCACCATTCACAAGCAGCATGTGCCTTCGTCGGAGTGCCATGTGAGGCGGTGTCTGGATAACTCAGCCCAGCTCTTCAGTTCCCCAGCAAGTATGGAATCAAGAGCTGGTGCAGCTGATCCTCTGATGACTCAGAGGGCGGGTGGTCTGGGGAGTGGAGGGAAGGAAGGCCTCTCCCCACACACACACTTAGGGTAATGCCATGGAGTCTTTGTATCTCAGGACTTATACAGTCGGAAGAACTGTCTGTTTTGATACTTTATGCACCTAATTGCAGCACGCCATGGCCGAGTGTTGTTAGATTCGGGCACTGCAGTAAATCTCCAAATCAGGGGTGGAGTGAGTGTAGTGGGGAAGTGATTGTTTTCTCAAGGATTAAAATAAACAGAGAGGATAGTTATTACATAATCAATAATGTTGGCTTCTTGATGAAAAACACAGATGTAATTTAGCTCAAAATTATCCTCTGGTTTGCTGTTCTCCACAATTAGATGACAATAACAAATGAGTCGGGCCTGCTGAACGCAGCCAGCTACCTTCACATCAACAGCTTCTGGAGGAACAGTCCCCCCGGCCCCCATTCCTAGGGAGGCATTTTGGAAAGAAGCATTACCAATGCGAGCATTCACATCATCGTTCTTATACTCATTCAAGGCTAAGAGACAACATGGCATCAGGGGAAAGCCTGGGCTTTGGAATCATAGACCTGGAGTGAGGAATGGCTTCTTTGCTAACCAGCTGTGTGAGTTTTGGTCAAGTTACTGAACCTTTCTGAGTCTGTTTTCTTAGCTATAAAAGAAAATGAAACATTAAAAATGGGGATAATGACATCTATCTTCTAGGGTTGTTTCAAGTTTTCAGATACTGTATATAAAGGTACATAACATGGTGCTTGCACTATTAGGCCCTCAGTACTAATACTATTACAAATGCTGAGTAGAACAGAGATTGGAAGACTGTTCAGATTGTTTCCAGAATCAAGGGCTCTGTCTTCATCTTAGAGAGAGACACACACAAAGCCAGTGATTCTCAACTCCAGCAGCTTGTTAGAGTCTCTTGGAGAACTTGAAGAATAGCCACTGTCCTAGCCTCGCCTCCAAAGATTCTGCTTTTCACTGACCTGCCTGAAGCTAGTATCCATGCTGTTAGACATGGATGCGACTAGGGCTGGAAAGGGCTGCTGTGCTTTCTCACTTGCCTGGCTGACAGGTATCAGGAAGCCCATGGAGTGTGTGCTCTGGGGTCTGGTTTTAGCTTCAAAGTTTGGAAATTATCTTGTCAGAATCCTCGAGGTGATTGGTCTCAGAGAGATGGACACATACTGAGAGTGGAATGAAAAGGTCTGAGTGTCATCTCATTAATCTATATATATATAAGGCTAATATGCTAAGAGTTCGACCGTCCGATCAGTCGCTATGATGTGCACTGACCACCAGGGGACAGACACTCAATGCAGGAACTGCCAGGAAGCACACAGAGAAACGACACTGCGGACCTGGCACTCACAAAGCAACACTTGGCTTCTCCAAAATGGGACACAGGCTCCGCCACCACCCTGGAGTGACAGCCCACTCAGCTGATGCTGCCGAGACCCCCATGGCGCAAAATGCAGGCCACAGCCCAGCCCAGCCCAGTCCGGAAACAGTGACTATGGGCATCGGGTAATGACATAGCAACACCCGGATTCCTCTCCCTAGCAATAGGCCATCTCTATATATGAAAGGCTAATATGCTAAGTGTCCATCTGGGTAATGACATCATGTAGCAACACCCAGCTTCCTCTCCCTAGCTACAACTAGCCTCCTTGCAGTTTCTTCAGCCCAGAACACGACTTACTTTATAGCCAGGTGCAAACATTTCACACTTTACCCAAGTGTCTGTGAAGCGTTTTCCTGTGCCTCATCTCATTTGATCCTCATAGAAATCCTGGAGTAGGTAGGTAGAAGACTCAGTGGAATCCTATTTTCTTTTCATTAGCTACAAAATGGAGATTTAGAAAGTTTAGAAACTTGACCGGACTGAAAAGAAGTAAGAAATGGTGGACCTTGAAAATGACTTCACAGAATATAGTCAAACTCTGCTGCAGTTAAATAGTTTACTCTTGGTTCTCCCTGCGTGATCTACACTAATAATCTGCTTCATGTTGATATTTACTGCTGTGTTGCTGACAATTACCTGAAAGAGAAGTTTGGGTGCTTCACTAGGCTGGAAAAAGTTTAGCTAAATCAGAAAGCAGGTCTAATTAAGCAAGTTTATTCTATGTCTATAAAAGGCTAAGTTGACTCACGCATGTGTGATACATATAAAGTTCTCACTAGTGCCAATCGCACACGTGTGTTTTGATCTGTCATTGTCAATCTTGAATTTGGTTGACACTTCTATTATAGAGAAAGGGCGAATTGCAATATTAAAATATTTCTTCTAATTAATTTCCTTTCTATGTGCATGTATCCGTGCACTGGGCCACTAGTTTATAATAAAAAATACATTTGCGAATAGACCAAGTGTGCGCACTGGCTAGAATGGCATGTTCTTCCATTAAGCAAACTCCTCAGGAAGCCACATGATGAGCAGTGACTCAGAACAGAGGAGTGGTTTCATACTCTGAATGTCTCCTGGCATCTGGTCTGAGAGCCCATGAAGGGCATGTGCCCTCAGGAAGCTGGGGTGCACATGTCTGTCCTCCTACCTGAGTCCCTTCTCACTCATGAATGGAGTCTATCTCCATGGCATGTCCCTTCCTGTGTGTTTCAGAGACTCCCTTGCTTGTCACCATGATTAGGTCATTCAGAAACGGACTCCATGATGTGAGTCAAAACAAGAACTAGTTCACATCTGCATTTAACAAAATGATTTTCCAAGGCACCAGGAAGGGGGAGGACTTAGCTATGGTTTAAGGAAAGCAAGTGTCATAACCATATAGGGGAATGCCCAAAAGGAAAGGGTCTTGGCCTTGACCTCCATCCTTCTCATTCCAAAGGAGGATTTGAAAGCAATAATTGGAGCCCATTATAGATCCCTCAGTTGCCTAGCCTGTCTGGGCTGAGGGCAGCATGGTGGACCAGGGTTCAGTAGAGAAAAGTTGCTAGGCTTCTGAAGCCCATGCACCTGAGAAGAAGGGAGGATGAATGATAACATCCCATGACCAACGTCCATGACTGTTAACCCCCTGGGTCAGCATCTTCAGTGGGGCCATAGGAAGAGGATCTCAGTGAGAGGCAGGATGGGGAGCCTTGTTGGGACAAGATCCATAGCTGAGGCCAAGGTTGTCCAGCATCACATAGGTGACAGATGAACAGAAGAACAGGGTGATGAGACATCTGGGTTGTATAAAATGTTACCAGGTGAGGAGAGCAAGAGTTAGAAGTTAGAATCATGCCAAGTTCAGATGTCTGTCTTTAAAGTACCACAAAAAAATTGAGAATGACTCTTCATTCTCACTAGAGAATGAGAACCAAGTTCAGTTTACTAACCAATGGTGTAGGATAATTCTATTTATTGAAATCCAACATTCATTATGGCTCTAAATTAACTTTAGTTCCTTTCCATGAGAATATTTTCTTGGCCAGAAGAAGGAAATTCATTGCCTAGGTTCTGTTGGTCCTCGTTGCATTTAGCCGACATAATTTTGCCTTTTCTATTCTCAGTGGCGTCCACACGGTTTGCATCCGAATGGCCACCTGTCAGGGGTTTGTATGTCACAGTAGTGCCTGCTTGTCTGTGGTTTTGCTTTCCATGGTTT
Source organism: Myotis lucifugus (assembly GCF_000147115.1). NCBI lineage: Eukaryota > Metazoa > Chordata > Mammalia > Chiroptera > Vespertilionidae > Myotis > Myotis lucifugus. Next base: position 247,436 of record NW_005871275.1, on the reverse strand, counting down.
TAGTTACCCATGGTCAATGCAGTCCGGAAATAGTAAATTAAAAATTCCAGAAATAAACAATTCATAAGTTTTAAATTGCTGTTCTGAGTAGCGCAGTGAAATCTCTCACTTGAATGTGAACCATCCCTTTGTCTAGCATCTCTGCACTGCATGCACTCCCTACTTGTCAATCTCTTAGTAGTCGTCTCACTTATCAGATTCGCTGTCGAGGGGCAGTGCTTGTGTCTAAGTGACCCTTATTTTACTTACTAATGACCCCAAAGCACAAGCATAGTGATGTTGACAATTAGGATGTACCAATATAACTGAAAAGGTATGTCTGTATCGGGAAAAGCATGGTTTATAATAGGATTCAGCAATATTTGCAGTTTCAGGCATCCACTGGGGGTCCTGAGGATAAGGGGGTTACTGTACAGAAGAATTTCTATTTTCTCACCTCCTCTAAGCCAACTCGCCATACAACCCACTGGCAGGTGGTAGTGAACACAGGTGCTCTCCAGTTCACCTGCACACCTTTGAGTTAAGTGGTGTTTGTTCCTAAACCAGCTTATACCCATAATACTTGCTATTAAACTTGAGTAATTTAATTACAAGTATGTTAACTGATTAAATCTTTTGTAAACTACTATAATGAGTGTAAAAAGGAAGAGCTACTTCTTTAGAAACTGAGTTGAATGATTTGGAAAGACTCGATAAGGCAGGTTGACTTAAAGATTTGCTTTAAATTAAGTGTAGTGGAGATTGGGGGAAATAATAAAAATATGGAAAGAGTCTATACTGAAATTGCTTTTCAAGAGTTTTTAAAATCTCATATTGCTTAAAAGAAATTGAAATTTGAAATTATGGACACATTATAGGTGTGACATATGCAAAAAAGACAACAAGGATCCCCAATGAGGACACCATATTGATAAAGAAAAGGCTTTGGCCCTTTTAAAAATATTGGCAAATAAATGACCATATATTTGTTTTAATTTAAGATAGAATGTTTAAAGTATTTAAATAAATTTTTTTATCATTGGTTCATCCATTAACACATATTTATTGGGTGCCTATTGTGTTAGCATGCTAGGTTCTGGGAAAGCAGAAATAAGAAGACCAACAAAGTTCCTGCCATCAGAATGTCCATTCTGCCAAAGGAGACTGCAGTAAGCACGCGTGTAACATATCATGCTCATATGTGAATTATACTGGTGAGCAGATGCAGAAGCAGAGGTAGAAAAGGCCTCTCTAATGAGGAGATATTAAAGCAGAGCTGGAACTCACACGGGGAGCGGGGGCCACATGAAGACCTAAGGGAGGAGGGCCCGGGGCAGAGGGACCACAAGGCAAAGCTTGAGTTCCTTCATTAGGAGTGGTTTTCCCAACGTGGGAGCTATTTCCGCATTGTCTTCTAAGTTCCGCTTTGCTCTCTTTCCAGTAAGAAGGGCAGAGCTGGGAGATGAAAAGCCTGCTTTTTGCTTGTCTTGGCAGTGGACCTGTCTGGGGCCCCAGGGCCCATGGTGGGACGAGCAGAGTGTAGGGGAAGATGGTCAGGTGCCCGTGGGGCAGTCACTGTTGAGGAACGCTGTTGGCAAAGTTCCCACCTTGGGGAAAGCTGAGCTCCAGGCTTAAATTTCTCAGACTTCAGGTCGATCTTGGTGTTTTAAAAGCTTTTGAAAAATATCTGTTTATGGGAATGTATTTTATATACAGGTGTCAGCAACCTAACCGGAGAAAAAGTGGTTCCTGGAAGTCTAGGGCCCTGTCATGGACTGGAAATGTACCCCGGTGTTTGGGGACCAGGTGTTTCTGACTGAGGAAAGGAAGGAGCATGGTTCAGAGATTTTACCCCAGAGGCCTGCCTTTAGCTTTCCACCAGTTCTGCCTCCACCCCTTGGTACTGAGTTTTGGAAACAGACAATACCAAAGGGTTGACTACCCTAAATCTTTGAATTCTGTCCCAACACAGTGCTCCCCCCGCTTGATGTGCCCAAGACAGGGAGGTGAAGGCAAATGCATGCTTTTCACAACAACAAAGCCCCACGTGGATGCTACAGACAAGTGTGGGCCCTGGGGTGAGTGCGGCCTTACTGCAGTGGCGGCAGGTCCGGGGCCCAGGGCCAGAGCAGGCTGAGTGGGCATTTCCCCCGGGACCTTCCTGGGGGAGGAAACAGGCATTCCTGTCTAGAAAGGGCCTCGCATGGCCTGGGGGTGGAGGAGGCTGGAGCCAGGAGCCTTCCCTTCAGTAGTAGCACTGGCCACCCTGGCAGTGAGGTGGGGGGAGGGGGGTGCAATGCAGTGTGTGTGTGGGGGGTAGCGGGGAAGGCAGGTGAGAACAGGCAGAGTTTCTCTGGGCAGGACAGCCTCTAAGACCCAGCCTTTATTATGTTTTGCAAATATTGTTTTTATTGGTAAATTCGAGCAGCATACATAAACTTGCATAAAAGTATCTGTACAGTTTTCAGTACAGCATTAGGCAGGGAAAGCTGGGTCATCGCTGCTTTGTCAGGAAGTAGATCAGATCCTTCCCCCCCGGGACCACCAGCCTCACTTTCGTGAGAGCCACCTCCTTCCTTTCCTTTGTAGTGTGATCACTTTATGTATGTATCTTAAACAGCAAACTTTGGCTTTGATTGCTTTAAACTTTATAGGAATGGAATCATTCCGTATTTTTAAAATCTTGCTTTTTTTCCCTTTGAGAGTCATCATGCTGTTATGTTCAGCATTAGTCTCTGATTCCCATTGTGGTGCAGGTTTCTCTCGTATGAATATGTCACAGTTATTGTTCATTTGACTGTGGATGGGAAATTGGCCGCTGTTTGGTCTCGTTGGCAGTGGACAGCGCTGTCACGCATTTTTTTGCATCTGAGTCACGGTGCACAGCATGCAAGTGTCTCTGCTGCCCGTACCTGGAATGGGAAGTTCTGGGTTTGCGTAGCCATAATTTTAAAGATAACACCAGCTATTTCCAAAGAGATCAATTGGGTTGTCCAAATCTATGTCCTTGCTGATTTTTATCTCTTTTTCAATTGCAGAGAGAAGTATGACAAAATCTCCTACTATGTGTGTGGATTTGTCTATTTATCATTTTAGTTTTCTTTTTTTGTTTGCTTTATATCTTTGAAGCTATGTTATTAAATACATGAAATTGTTACATCTTCTTGGTGAATTGATTGTATTCAAAACAGTTTTGAGCTACATTCAAAAACGTTTGTAATAGTAATAGGGATGGCCAGCAGTACCAAACAACATCCCCAAGGAGAAACTCAGTGTTACCATTTTATCACTGTGAAGTGACCCTTCACTATTTCTGCTAATGCTTTTTGCTTTAAAGTCTATTTTGTACTTCTAACCTTATTGCCTCCAGGACCCTGGGAGAAAAAGAGCCTGAGAGAGAGAGAGAGAAGTTGCTAAGAGTGAGGCAAAGAGGGCAGGAGAGAGAGAAGCCGGCCCTCTGCACTCAGGGAGCTGAGATCCTCAGTTTGCTCCCTCTTGGGGGCTGGGGTGAGGCAGGTGGGTGGAGCAGAGTCCTGAGGACAGCCACTTCCCGTGAGAACACCTGCTGGACCTGGGCTCAGGGCACAGGAGACTCAGCTGTGTGCATATGTGGCTCCTCACATCACCCTACATGCCTCCCAGTCCTGGATTGTTGCCTGGAGGGTTGATTTTCCTTGAGCTCCAGGTGGGAGAGAGGCAGGAGTTATGTTCTCAGGTGCTGTATGAGGGTGCTGCATTCCCCCCAAGCTCAGAAGAGAGCTCCAGATATTGGTTACTTTGCCATTGTCTTCTTCAGGTATGTATTCAGTCAGTTAGCAAATGCTGAGTTCAGTCAACAAATACTTAGTACCTGCCATGTGCAGGCACTGGGCGCAGTCAGGCTCTTCTCTCTGAACTTCCTAGGCATTGTATTACAGGCATTAGACAAAGATCTGTCCTTGAAAGGCCCGCACTACTCTCTGGGGTTCTGTGGTGGCCGGGAAGGCTTTGGCCAGTCAGCAGCGGAGAGCAAGAGACAAGGGCTTCCCACCTTTCGGCTCCTCTCCTTGCAAGTCAGTCACCTGTGATGGATGTTTCCTGCTCTGGGGAAGAGCTCTGCTCTGAGAACCATGAAGGTTGGCGACAGGGAGATGCCCTTTGAAACCACCTGGGGCTCTCCAGGGTGAGGGTGGCAGGCAGAGAGGAGTGTGCTACCAAACGCCCCCACCCTCCCCAAACTGGCAAAAGTCTTCCTTAGGCTTCCCCCTAGCAGACAATTCAAGTACAAACAACTGCCAATTACCAGGAAGGCCCTAGAAGCCTAAAGGTGTAGCTGCCATCATGTAGACTGAGGGTAAGTCTGGACACTTTTCAGAGTGAAACTGGCGCTGTTAATATGTACAAGAAACAACAGCCATAATCCACGACTGTTTGGGGCAAACTGAGGCATATGGTCACCCTCCGTAGAATGGAGTTTTTCAGAAATAACCTGCAACGGAAAATGTTCCTCCCCTCTGCCTTCCAGGAGTGCGACCCAGAACTCATGCTGACCAACAGGGATCTTCCAAGACTAGGGGCCCTCTCGTTCCAGAACATTTACCAGGAGAACATGTTGGAACCCTGCTGAGTCAGGGCCATTTTATAAAGCCCCCTGGACCTCAGGGCCGGGAAGGACATGGAAAAGATGTGTGTGAAATGCCCATGAGGAAATAGCACCAAGACTAGAATCAGAACACGGGCCTCCACTCCACACTGACATTTTTCTAGAAGGTCAAGAATCTGGGCTCCATAGAGGTTTTGCTGAAATATGATTTAGGGGGAGTTCCATGCTCTGAGATTCGGTTTCTAAGGCCAGTGACCGGTTTCCATGCCGGATGTGGTTATTGACAGTATATTTAGAAGAGGATATTTGAAAATGAGGAGGCATTTATGACAGTGGAGTGACTCAGCCGCCGTGGGCTGTGCCTCTGCTCTGGATGGCTCTGGGACATGTGTGGGACCTGGAGGAGCATGAGCCATTGCTAACAAGTGAACAGGAACCTAAGGCCCTTTAAGCAAGGCTCCTAGCTGGTCCAGAGGGGCAGGAATAGACTCTGGGATTTGGATTCGATTGCAGGGCTGGAATGGAGCTGGCGCCGCGTCATCACTTCCATCTGTGAGCCAGTGTCACAGGGAGCACCAAAGCCAAAGCAGCACCCCCTGCCAGTGTCTGCCTGTGTTGCCTGAAAGCCATATGGTAGAGACCACGTGTGAAAGCCTTCCAGATCTGCTGGGCTTTGCACCTAACCGAGAAATCTGTTTGAAGCAGTCCTGGGAAAACCAGCATTTTCCTCCAAGGGCAGAGAGCTGCCTGCGGCAGAGCCTGTGGCTGTGGAGAATGGGTGCACCTGACCCTCTGGGCCAAGGGAAGGGCAACAGGAAAGGTTTTATGTCCCTTTTTTGTTTCTAAAAACTAGAAATGATGACCAAAAGAAGAGACTTTATAATTGATTTTTACCAATAAAGATAGATATACTAATACTAGTGTTGATGGTGATAGCTTTTAGACAGAATAGCAAACATTCACTGAACATGCTTGAATGTAGTACTTCAGTGAATCCTCACAATAACCCTCTGAGCCCACATTTCTGATGGGGAGACCTGCTGGAAGTGGCACCAGGTAGACCACAGCTTCCTTGACTCACAGGACAAAAGGACAATGATAAGTCAGATAGAAAAGTCCTCCAGCTCCCACCAAGAAAGATCCTCTGTTTCTTCCCATTCTCCCCCCTTAATGAAAAAAGAAGCGTGGTGCCCTCAGGGACCATTCTCTTGGTCTGCAGCCTTATCTTCCCTCCCTGTTGGCCCTTCTCCTCAGAAGCAATGTGCTCAAGTCTCCCATGAAAAAGAAACAGAAACAAAGCCCACTTCCTTGAGCCCACCCCCCTCCGCTTTATCATTGTTTCCTCCTCCCACCACTCAACTTCTAGAAAGAAACTCTCCTGGTTCCCTGTCTCCTTCCATTCCTTCCACCCCACAGTCTACTGCATTCTGCCCCATCCCTGCCCCACGCTTGTAACCTATGACCAGCCCAGTGTCCATCTCCGTTCTTCCTCGTTGATATGCTCCCTGCCTGTGGCTTCCCCATTCTACCTTCTCTTGATTTCCTTCTACTGCTGTAGCCACTCCTCCTCAGTTTGCTCTAGGGCTCTTCTCTTCTGCCCATCTGTGATTGTTAATTTTATGTGTCAACTTGACTGGCCCACGGGTGCCCATATATTCGGTCTGGTCTGACGTTTTCTTGGGTGTGTCTAAGATTAACATTTGAATCAGTAGCCCCCAGTAGAGCAGATTGCCCTCCCTTGTGTGGGTGGGCCTCATCCAATCCACTGAAGACCTGAATAGACAAAGAAGCGGAGTGAGGGAGAATTTTCTCTCTCTGTCCAACTGTCTTCAAGCTGGAACATCACTTTTCTCCTGCCTTCAGACTTGAACTCAGACTGGAATTTACACCATCAGCTGTCCTGTGTCTTCAGCTTGCTGACTGCAGATCTTTTTACTTCTCAACCTCCATAATCATGTAAGCCAATTCCTTATAAAAAATACAACTACATCTATCTACCTATCATCTATTCATCCATCTACCTACCTACCTACCTACCTACCTACATACCTATATCTCCTATTGGTCCTGTTTCTCTGGAGCACCCTTATCAAAGGTGTCCCTGAGTACTTTTTACTTCTTGCTTCCATGACATTATGTCTGTATCAATAGAATTTGTTTCGCATTGTCATAGCATAATGAGCTTTTTAAGGACACAGATTACTTCTTATTCATCTACCTCGCACATAATTAAGTGCTCAGAAAATGTCTGTTGAATGAATGAACTATGAACTTGGACACATATAGAACAAAGTACAATATGTATAACCACAGTTGACTCTCATCATCTGTACAGGTGCTGCTCATGTTAGCAATGGGGCTGCCATTGAGACCCAGGAGGCTGAAGATCTACTCCTGGTCCTCTGCCACACCCTGAGCCTTGCCCACATCCTCAGGCTGACACTAAAATTAAGGCTTTTTGTCTTAACTGCTGAGATGACTTTTTATAAAAATTAATCTTTCATTCTTTTTTGCCTCTGCATTATATTGCACAGACAAAATGGATTCTCTTCTCCCTGTCCAGCAGGCCAGCACCCAGTGTTCTCACCTGTTTGTTGCAGGAATCGGTCTGTGCGGGGCTCAGTCCCCCGTGCGATACCAATACCTGGCTGGGTGAATTGGCATTTTTAAATGTTCTTTCTTTGCATTTTCTTCTCCTTTTGGCCAACTAGTCCCAGGCCCTCAGGTTTCCAAAGTGTCTCCTCTGGCCTTGAGCCACAGGGCCAGCACTTACCATCACAATCTCAGAGCGTGAGTCCTCTGTGACCTGCTGAGAGGCCTTCCCTTACCAGGGTTGGTAAAGTAGCCCTCCCGGCCTCCTGCCTCAGCCCCTCCTGCCTCACCACCCATTTATTTTCCTTATTAATTCATATGCTTGCCTGTTGTCTCTCTCCGTGCTGCTGTGCCACTCCAGGATGTGAACGCCTTCAGATTGGCACTTTGTCCTCAGATCCTAGGACATAGCTAGGCCCCTAGTGGGTACTCAATACATATTTATTGAATGAATATTGTTGAATGAATATTTGCTTTTGTTGTGACCATTTTTATGTTCTGACCTGCACAAGACTGCGCTTTCTAATTTGTCCAGACTCTCTGAGGCCTTGGTGATCCCTCTGCTCTCAGAGCCCCTCTGTATTCTCTTCTCAGTGGTCTAGGTAGGTATTGCCTTGGCAAGGTATCTGTAGGAAAACTATATAGTATTTTCAGGTAAAATGTATTCTCCCCTTTCTTGTCTTCCCTTCTTTTCAATGCCCCATTTTCTTACATAGGGACAAGGTGTCCCTATGAATACTTTGAATGCAAAACCTCTTTCAGGCAGATCAAAGATTTTCATGCCTTCCTGTTCCAACTCATGTGGCCCTCACATATACATAGCAAATACCTTATCATTTATATGATTCTGCCATTTTACAGATAATATAAAATTATCCTAATTGTTTAGCAATAATGATGATCCCAGTGGAATGGTCCCCGTGAAATGTTTTCCATGGAATAGTCTTTATAGAATGATCCCCACAGAATGGTCCCCCTAGAATAGTTCCTCACCTTTTTTTCAGTTAATTTTTGTGTAAGATATGAGGTGTAAGTCAAGGTTCATTTATTTTAAAAATGAATGTCCAATTTTTTTTTAGCACCATTTGCTGAAAAGACTGTCCTTTCTGCATTGAATTGCTTTTGCATCTTTGTAAAAAATCAGTTGGAAGTCTATTTGTGAACTCCCTATTCTGTTCCATCGATCTACGTGTCTATCCCTTCAGCAATATCACATCGTCGTATTTACTGTAGCTTTGTAGTCATTATACTGGGTAATGCCATTCCTCCAATGGCATTCTTCTTTTTCAAAATTGTTTTTGTTATTTTAGTTCCTTTGCTTTCCTATGTAAATTTAAAAATTAAGTTGTCTATATCTATAAAAATATCCTACTGGAATTTTTATTGAAATTGTATAAAATCTATAAATCAATTATGGGAGAACTGACAACTTCACTATGTTGTGTCTTCCAATTTGTGAGCACATCATATCTTTCATATCTTTAGCTCTTCTTTGATTTCTTTCCTCAGTGTTGTATAGTTTTTATAAGTTCTGTAGCTGTTTTGTTAGATATATTCCTAAATTGGGGTTGCCAGATAAAATGCAAGTTGTCCAGTTAAATTTGAATTTCGGATAAAGAATGAGTGACTTTTTAGTATAAGTATGTCCTATGTAATACTTGGGACATGCTTATAATAAAAAATTATTCTATAGATAATAACATTTTATATTTTAATATAATAAACCTGATAACCTCAATTAATTAATTTATTTTGGGGGAATATGACAAATGATGTTTTAAAAAATTGGTTTCGTTTATCTATATATCCTTGCTGATTTCTACTAGTTTTATTTATAAATGAATGGGAAAGGAATTGAATACTCCAACTATATTTGTGGACTTATTATTTCTCATTTTATTACCCGTGTACACTGTTAGTTCTGTGTTTTTGCTCAATGTATTTGGAAACTTTATTTTTTGGTACATACACAATTAAGATTATTATGTCTTCTTGGTTAATTGATCCTTTTAACATTGTGTAATTTCCTTCTTTATCTCTTGTAATTTTCTCTGCTTGAGTCTAGTTTGTCTAATGTTACCGTAGACCCTCTAGCTTTCCTTGACTCATGTGTCGTGTCTCTTTCCATTCCTTTACTTTTACCTGTATCATATGTTAAGTGACAGCACATAGGTGAGTCATATCTTTTAAAATTCCTTTTTCTAATCTGTCTTTTTGTTAGTGTGTTTAGACCATTTATATTCAATGTAGTTAATAATAATTTAGAATTAGGCATACTAATTTATTATTTGTTTTCTCTGTTTTTTATTCTTATGTTTTTTTTTCCTGCCTTCTTTTAGGTTATTTGACTATTTTTTAACATTGTCTTTTTATTATTTGAATATGATTCTTGTATAGCTTTATTTATTACCATAAGGACTATAATATAAATATTTAACTTTTAACAGTCCACTTAAAATCAATATTTTACCACTTAAATTGAATGTAGGATCTTTACCATTCTGATACCTTCACCCTCCCCCTTACTATTCTTGTCTTATGTATTACATCTACACATACATTAAAAAACCCATCAGACACTGTTATAATTTTGGCTTTCACTGTCAAACTGTCAAAAAATTTAAATAACTCAATAGGAAAAGAGTAGTCTATTTTGTCTAGCCAGACATTTACTACGTTTGTTGCTCTTTATTCCTGACATTCCAGATCTCCTCCTGGTCTTATTTCCCTCCTTCCTGTCTGATGAATTCCTATTAGCAATTATTTTGGAGCAGGTCTGCTGGCAATGAGTCCTCTTACATTTTCTTTATCTAAGAATGTCTGTGTTTAATCATCTTACTGAAGGACGTTTTCACTGAATATAAATTTAAGGTTAACAATTCTTTTCGTTAAGCACTTTGAAGATGTGCGCTTCCCTTCTTGCTCCCTTGTTGTTTTATGAGAAAGCCATAGTCCTTTGAATTGTTGTTCCCCCACAGGTAAGTTTGCCTAGTTTGGGATCAGCAACACTGTCTTACTGGGAATTGTGAGTGTTTTTAATCTTTATGTATCTGAAATCTAGTATGGAGCTTAAAACCCCCAAATGCACTACTTCAGTCAGGCCCTCTATGCTGGGGTCTCAATGGCCAGGCATTCTTGACTGGATTTTGGTAAACTGAAAATAAAGGAGTAAGTATAGCTATCTTCCTTAGCTCATAGACAATGTCCAAACCACAACTCCACCTAGGGACCTAGATGCCTTTCACTGTTCACTCTGTATCTCTCTCTCTCTCTCTCTCTCTCTCTCCCTCCCTCCCTCCCTCCCTCCCTCCCTCCCTCACTCCCTCCCTCCTTCTTTCTTTCCCTCCTCACCACTCCCCTTCCTGTCACTGAGTGACATAGGAAGGATGGAATTATTAGAGAAGAGAATAAGTCTGCATGCCTTTTTTCTATGGTCAGACATTATTTGGCAGGTTAACATTTAGCCCTAGGCCTTATTCTCTGTCTTGAATTTGTAGATGAAGTACCAAAACTCCTCTAGGCTGACATAAAACAACAACCACCCATTTAGTTTTTTGGGTGAGCTGAGACCAGTCTGCAGGGACCTGTACAAATGGAGCAGTATAAATGTTAGAAGGCACGTCCAGGCCTGAGGGCTGCTGGTGATGACAGCAGGAGAAAGTTCGGACAGACGCTTATAAAACACAAAAGAGCAGAAAAACAGGTTGTGAGAGTTCTTAGGCCAATTAGGTACAAGTTCCATCTCATTCCCGTGTGTTTTTCCCAGGTGGCAGAACCAGTTTTTCTTCCACGTGCTTTACCTGGGGTCACCCCCTTGGCATAACCTTGGGTGTGGCTGCCATAGTTCCTTCATTTTATTTATTTACTTTATTATACATTTTTAAATCCTCACGCAAGGATATGTTTTTGCTGATTTTCAAGAGAGAGGAAGGGACGGGGGTGGTGGGGCGACAGAGGGGGGATAAGGACACATATGTAATACCTTAATCAATAAAAAAAATAAAGGAGAGAGAGAGAGAGAGAGAGAGAGAGAGAGAGAGAGAGAGAGAAAGGGAGAAAGAGGGAGAGAGAAACATCCAAGTGAGAAAGAAACATCAATCGGTTGCCTATCATATGTGCCCTGTCCACGGGTTGTACCTGCAACTTTATGGAGTATGGGCTGACACTCCCACCAAATGAGCCACCCGACCAGGGCAGATCCTTCGTTTTAAAAGGTGTAGAGGCACTGGCTCCAACCCCCATCTACTTGCTAAGTATAGTCAGTGAAGGATATCTTCCTTTCCCCCAAGACATGTACTAAACATTATTATGTGCAAGGTACTGATCACAGCTAAATTTTCATATTTAAAATGGCTGGTAAGTATTGTTAATCAGAGTGACATGACCATGAGCTTGTATAAAGCTGAAATTCTTCCTCACTTTTGAAGAGAACTCTAGGGACAATGCCCACAGTCCAGTGGTACAAAAGGACACCAGCATCACCAGCTGGGTTGTCTCCTGTGTTCTCGCGGACGTGGCTGAGCATGTTCAGCTCATCTTTGTTGGGGATAACTCCAAGGTGGCAGCTTCTTTTAAGTTGAAAGTGGATGAATTCTTGAAGTGTTCATCACCCATACTCAGCAGGGCCGAAGCAGAACCCGAGGATCTTCGTGACTATAATAGTGACAGCTGCCTCTCAATGACTGTGTCTTCGGGTCAGGCCCTTTGCACATTAGGCTTATTCCTAATCAAGCCAGATCCTTTCATGGCTAAAGACATCTGATCCTGAAGAATTCTGCCACAACCTCTAGCCAGTTACCAGCAGAGCTGAGAGGTAAACCCCGGGTTTCTGGCCCTGAGGCGTATGAGCTCCCGTCCTCCCAGCCAGCATGTTTGCCATGACTGCTTTTGTCTTTTTCATTCTCTTGCTCCTTTTCCTGCTCCCCAGAGAAGCTGTGGAGAGGAGACTCTTGCTTACTTACAGGGACACTCTGGCCATCCTGGAAAGCCCGACACCTGCCATGGCCTCAACTTCAAGATCCCGTGGGTGCCTCTGACCGCTCTCCTTCCCGTGCAGAAGCACGTGCCTCGGGCTGTGGATGCTGGTGGGCAGAGTCTGCCTTACTCATCCTTGCCTTCCAGGGCTGAGCCTCAACTGCATGCAGCGTCAGTGTGGACAGAGCCTCCCTCCTGACCTCCCACTGGTCCCATTAGCCCTTCTCCCTCGTCCCAGTGTCCTGACTGGCCCCATTGCCACCTCCCTGGCCTTCAACACGCCCGCTCCTCGGGCTGCCAGGTCTTTGAAGGTACCTTTCCCCACTGAGGGAAAGACGTGAAGTATAGGGGCAGGGAGTTGTTGCTGGAACGAAGTTGCCGTGTGTGTTTTTTGTGGCTGCTGTAATAAACCTCCACAAACTGACCACCCGAACACAACAGAAATGGATTTTCACCTAGTTCTGGAGCCAGAATCTCAAACCAAGGCTGGCAGGGCCTGCTCCCTCTGATGGCTCGAGAGGGGAATCTGTTCTTGGCTTCTTCCAGCCCCTGGGAACTCTGGGGCACAGATGACAGCATTTAGGGTCTGCCTGATAATCCAATGTAATCTCATCTCAAGATCATTCACTTCATCACATCTGCAAAGACCTTTCTAAATCATGTAACACTTACAGGTCCCAGGGACGAGGACTTGCTGCTTTGGGGCCATTATTCAGCCGCCCACGGTCCTTGAAGAATGGAGAGCGAAGGAGGGATCCAAAGTGCAGGTGGAAACATTGAGCTGGGAGCCGCAGGGATTGGAGGAAGACGAGGAAAGGATGAGTGAGGATGCAGACAAGTTCATAAAAGGAGTTAGGGGTGGGCATGGGGGAAGTGGAAGAAAAGGGCTCACAAGAAGATTGAAGACAGTGTGAGATAACTTCTGAGAGAATTAGAGGGTGGACTGGAGACAGAGAAGAACTGCCAGGCAGCATGAGGCCACCTGTGACTGGAGGCCGCAGATTTATACAGATTTATACCGATGTCTAGTGTTACTACATTCATGCTGGGAACACAGTCTCTGATAGTTCAAGCAGCGTGTGTGTGTGTGTGTGTGTGTGTGTGTGTGTGTGTGTGTGTGTGTGAACATAAAGCAGAGAGCTGATTTCATCCAGAGCTGGGGTTTTGTAGGGTAGGTTTGCAAGGAGAACATGGGGCTGGGGAGTGGAGAGTGCTGGTGAAGTCCAGCTGCCCAGAAAGGAAGGACTGCGGAAAGGGCACAGATGGATTGAAGAACTGGCCATCTCGGTAATCCAAGCAAAGTGTGGTGGCTGCCACCAGAATGAGAGTGTTTAAAGTGTCAGAACTGCCAAGCAACCAGATAGAGTTTAAAGGGGGATGACAATGCAGGGGCCCAGGTATACTCACAGATGCCAGCGGCTGAGATGCAGAGGAGCTAAGGAGCCATGACTGAGACCAACCTGTTGAAAGGGCCACCCCAGCAGTGGATTAGACCTGCCAGGATCACAGCACAACCTATGGGAGGAGGAAGAATAGGCTCAGGGGCCATGACCTTCCATGAACATGGGGGAGAGGGAAGGGTGGGCAGACATGAGCCTCATGGTGGCAAGATTTCATTTTTCTAAGGAACGGCATTTAGAAAGCAAAGGTGTAGAAAGGGATTGGAAGCCAGGATAGCATATAAGAAAAGACCAGAAAATCAATAAAGCCTTCTTTGATTAAGACTTAGCGTGGATGGAGAGTGTCAGAGGCACATGGGCAGGCCTGAGGGGTGGGGAAGTCCTGGGAGTCTGGGTCAGTGAATGGAAGCCAAGGCAGCACAAGGAAGGCCTCAGGGAGATGCAAGAGGCACGGAGGAACTGACCCATCTCAAGTTTCAAACGCTATTTATTTATTTATTATTATTTATTTATTATTGTTTTATTGCTTAAAGTATTACAAAAAGTATTACATATGTCTCCTTTTTTTTTT
>NW_005871275.1:221446-233238 GCF_000147115.1 Myotis lucifugus | reverse complement strand
CCCCACTGTAGACCTGTGTCAGGCCCCAGGTGGTGAGGGAAATTAGCTTCTGGTACGTATCATTGACAGTTTGTTCTGTGTTTGAAAGAGGTGGCTGAAGTTTAGCATGAGCCAGTGAGAGGCAGTTTCAGAACAAAGGAAGAAGGAATGGCCTATTCGTCAATTAGGGCCTGATGAAGGCTTTTGTTGCCTAGAGTAGCCATTTATTGGCGTAAGCCAGCGGTTCTCAACCTGTGGGTCGCGACCCCTTTGGGGGTGGAATGACCCTTTCACAGGGGTCGCCTAAATACATCCTGCATATCAGATATTTACATTATGATTCATAACAGTAGCAACATTACAGTTATGAAGAAGCAACGAAAATAATTTTATGGTTGGGGGTCACCACAACGTGAGGAACTGTATTAAAGGGTCGCGACATTAGGAAGGTTGAGAACCACTGGGTAAGCAAAGGCCTTGGCCCAGGAAGCCTGTACAGTTTAGTCTGGTAGCTGATATGAGCCCCTGCAATTAAGGTGTGAAGAAACCTATGCTAAGGGGCTGGCCAAGGACAGTGGGGAACCGCCCCCAGGGGACCGAGCCTCGAGGACCATCCATCCTCATCACTGGGTGGCTGTCTGTTCTCCTGCAACACACCCTGCAGGTGGAGACCTGAGGCCCAGGCTCCTTCGGGAGAGTCAGGAGCTGCAAAGGAGCCTGAGTGGGGGCTGGGGGGGCACATTTTAGACAAGGGGTGGCTTTACCTGGAAGAATTCAAGGTCTATTTTGCCAAAGAAATAAATACAAAGTAGCAGGACAACTTCTGAAGCCCTTTGTTTATTTTTGCCTTTAAGTTTTCTCAGCCTGGCTCTGATCTTTGGCAGAGTCCTCTCCCCTGCACCCACAGGCGGTGTCAGGACACAGTCTTACAGCGAGTTTTGTGAGCTAGCTTCTCCGAAGTTAATGGGTTGCAGGCAAATCTTTTACCATGTGCACATAGTGAATACTTGGATGACATTTTTATTGGCACCAAAAATACTTTAAATTATAATGTTAGCAAATGATAAGATAATATAGCACCAGTCATCAAAATCACTCATAGGATTTCCAATGTTCAATAACAGCTTGGCTCAGGGTGTACTGAATCCAGAGTTAGCAGCTAAAATGGTGCCACCATTGTGATAATGTATATAATAAAAATATGTGTTAGGTCTTTGTCGCAAGTTTCTGGCACAGACCTCCAGGACCCTCGGAATTTCCCAAGTGACAGAGGTGAATGGAACAACTTTTGTTTTTCATAGCAAGCCCCTGTCAACCACACCTGAGTTTGTGTTAAAGAGGTGACTCTTGGAGGATGGGGGCTGGTCGACAGAGGAACCAACCTGTGATTAAAGGGTTGAAACTTTCAGTCCCACCCGTTGACTTTGAGGAGGCGAGATGGCCTGGAGGCTGAGTTCAAGAGTTCAATCACCAATAGCCAGTGATTTAATCAAGCAGGCCTACACAGTGAAGCCTCCACAACACCCCAACCTCCGTGTATGGAGAGCATCTAGTGAACGGTGGGGGTGCTGGGAGGGTGGCACACCTGGTGGGGGGCATGGAGGCTCTGCCCCTTCCCACACACCTTGCCTGTGCACCTCTTCATTTGGCTGCTCCAGAGCTGAATCCTTTATAATAAATTGGTAATAGCAGGTTTTCCTGGGTTCTGTGAGCTATTCTAGCAAATTACTGAACCTGAGGAGGGGTTTGTGGGAACCTCCAATTTCTAGCCAAGTTGGATAGAAGTTGTGGATAACCTGGGACCAAATACATACAATTGGTGTCTGAGACTGGGGGGCAGCGGTGGGACTGAGCCTTTAATCTGTGGGGTCAGGGCTAACACTGGGCTGTTAGAGTCAGAATTGAGTGAAGCTATAGGAAACCCAGTCAGTGTACCCCAAGAACTGGATAATTTCTTGGTGTGGAAAAGCCTACACATTTGGTGTCAAAAGTGTTAGGAGTACAGAAACAGAGGCGTTCCTTTAAACATGGTTCCCAGCATAAACATAGCCTACAATTTCCCTGTCCTACTGGCTTTGAAATTGTGTGAATCTTGATGAATTCTTACAATTTGATAACATTCACTTCAAATTTTGCAAACCAAGTGAGGAGTCATTAATATTTTACATGGCACCATTTCAGCTTTGTACAACTTGAATTAGCATTAAATATATTCAGTCAGCAAAATCTTTTTGGAGTATCTTCTGGGGACCAGACTCTCTTTTAGTTGTTGGAGATTCAGCACCATGAACAAAACAAAGTCCTCACCCCCGAAGACTTTATAGTCTAATGGGGAGACTGATAATAAATAACAGATGTATATGATGTCAGGTAAGGGTAAGTTTTATGAACAAAAATAAAGCAGAGGAAGAGATAGGAAAGGTGGGGGAGAGGTGGCATCTCAGGTGGTACCAGAGGGAGCTATGTAGATATAGGTGGGGGCATTCTAGCCAGAGGGAGCAGCAAGCAATAGCATCCTTGTAACTACTTAGCTTATAATGGACTTGGTCTGGCTTTGACCTAGAAGGTGGATTGAATCCACTAGTTATGGAATCAGACCTGAGTTCAAACCCAGCCCTCCTACCTATTAACTGTGTGTCTTTGGACAAGTGATTTGATTAATGTTTCTGAGTCTATGTTTGCTTGTCTGTAGAATTTGGATAATAGTATACTTGGTTCATAGCATTGTGGCAAGTATAAAATGTGATAATGTACATAAAACCTTTATCTCTGACCCTAACATAGGATGTGCTCAAACCAAGATGGCTGCCACTATCATCATCATCGTCATCATCACCTGGAATAGTGAAATAACATGTTTGAAAGCAACATGTATATGGTTGGCCCTGTCAGTGCATGGGACGTGGCAGAGCACAGAGGCTGTCTCTGCTGGGAAATGTTGATGTGGTTGTGGTAGGCAGCAAGTACTATGCCACCATCTTGGAAATCATCTTCAGTATCTAACCTGAGAAATTTTTAAATGGTTTTTACTGAGGTCAAGTTGACATAATGCAGTGCACATACAGAGTGGGGCAAAAGTAGGTTTACAGTGGTTGGTATAGAAAATAATACAACAATTAATGAATAAAAATACAGGAATAAACTGTGTTTTGCATACTCACAACTGTAAACCTACACTTGCCCCATTCTATATTTAAAACATTTTTTCATATGTTTACATCTGTGGAACCATCACTGCAATCAGAGAATGAATGTGTCTATACCAGCCGTGGGCAAACTACAGCCCGCGGGCCGGATCCGGCCCGTTTGAAATGAATAAAACTAAAAAAAAAAAAGACCGTACCCTTTTATGTAATGATGTTTACTTTGAATTTATATTAGTTCACACAAACACTCCATCCATGCTTTTGTTCCGGCCCTCCGGTCCAGTTTAAGAACCCATTGTGGCCCTCGAGTCAAAAAGTTTGCCCACCCCTGGTCTATACCATCAGAAGTGCCACTGTGCCCCTTCCTGGTCTCTCCATCTTTCTCTGTCCCATTGGTCTGTTTTGTGTGACTATGACATAGTGTCCATTTTATAGAATTTTAAATAAATGGAATCATACACTTTTGTATTTACACTTTTGTATCTGGCTTCTTTCATACAGCTTAATTATTTTGCAACTCATTCATGTTGTTTCATGCATCAAAAGTTTATTCCCTTTAAGTCCATGAAAAAGTATGAATATATTAAAATTTTTCCATTCACATGTTGATGGGCATTTGGGTTGTTTCCAGTTTGGAGCTATTACAAATAGAGCTACTACAGATATTCATATACAGGTCTTTGTATGGCCATCTACTTTCATTTATTTTGGGTAAAGACCTAAAAGCAGAATTGTTGAATCATATTATAGGTTTATGTTTAACTTTTTAAGGTACTTCCAAACTGTTTTCCAAATGTTGATCCATATCTTTGCCACACTTGGGATGGTCAGCCTTTTCACTGTTAGCCATTCTAACAGATGTGTGGTGGTAATGGTGGTTTTAAACTGCTTTCCCCATAATGACAAATGCTGTTGAGCATTTTTCCTGGGTTTATTGGCCATCACATCTGTATAACTTTTGCCTATTTAAAAATAAGTTTGTTTCACCCTAGCTGGTTTGGCTCAGTGGATAGAGTGTCAGCCTGTGGACTGAAAGATCCTGGGTTCAATTTTGGCACATGCCCAGGTTGCAGGCTCAATCCCCAGTAGGAGGCTGCCAACCAATGAGACTTTCTCATCATTGATGTTTCTATCTCTCTCCCTCTCCCTCTCCTTTTCTCTCTGAAATCAATAAAAATATATTAAAAAATAAGTTTGTTTTCTTATTCTTTAAGTTTGAGAGGTTTTGAAAAATATGTGGTATTTCCAACATCATAGATGGACTTTGAGAGTATTATACTTTAAGTGAAATAAGTAAATACTGTATGACCTCACCTATATGTGGAATCCTAAACAAAACAAAATGAAACAATAATCAGGAAAAGTGATCATGTGTGGTTACCAGAGTTAGGGGTGGGGGTTGGGGAAGTTGGAAATCAAAAGTATATATTTTCTTACGTTTTAGATTATTTTGTATTAGTTTCAGGTGTACAGCGTAGTGGTTAGACAATCATATACATTACAAATTGTTTCCCCAATGTTTTCAGTACCCACTTGGCACCACACATAATTTTTACAATATTATTGACTATATTCCAGTGCTGAATTTTACGTCCCCATGACTATTCTATAACTATCAATTTGTACTTTTCAATACCTTCAACTTTTTCACACAGTCCCTGATTCCCACCCCTCTAACAAGCATCAGTCTTTTCTATGAATCTATGAGCCTGTATCTCTTTTGTTTGTTTGTTTATTTTATTCTTTAGATCCCACATATAAGTGAGACATATGTTTGCCTTTGACTGACTTACTAGTATTTCAATGAGCATAGTACCCACTCGATCCGTCCATGCTGTCCTAAATTATAAGATTTAATTCTTTTTATGGCCAAGTAATATTCCATTGTATATATGTACCACCACTTTTTAAAAAAAATACATGTTTATTGATTTCAGAGTGAGGAAGGGAGAAGGAGAGAGAGATAGAAACATCAATGATGAGAGAGAATCATTGATTGGCTGCTTCCCATACTCGCCCAACTGGGGACTGAGCCCACAACTGGGCATATGCCCTGACCAGAATCAAACCATGACCTCCTGGTTCATAGGTCGATGCTCAACCACAGAGCCACGCCGGCCAGGCCAATTTTATTTCTTAATGTAGCTCCCCACTCCACTTTTACCACACTAAAATATTTACTGAATTTGAACAAGATCCTCCAGGTGATTTGTACCCCACACTGAAAGTTTGGTAAGCCTTGGGCTGAGTGACTTTAGCTGAATGTTCTTTTTCTTGTATCTGAGCACATACTGATACACTTGACGTGACCTCGCTTAGATCTACAGACTGAGGTTTATGAATATTTTATGAATATTTGGCTTATGTGGTTTTTTGACCATGCAATGCCTCTTCTCTCTTGCTTGTTCCTTCGGAAAGTCTGGCCTCTCTCCCCTCCTCTCACATTTTCATGTGGCTAACATATCTACATCTAGACTCAGCTAAGGCATCGTTCCCACCAGAAAGACCACCTGACTCCCTCCAGATTGAATCGGGGTACTTCTGATATCCGTTAGTGGTCATGTTTTATTTGCATCTTTACTAAGTTGATTCTTCAGTTAGAACCCGAGCGCCTTGAGGGAAACCTATTTTTATGCTTTGTGCCCTCCTCTGCTGTCCACTGTCTGGCACGTACTAACAGCTGAATGCATGCGGCTAAGACCGAATGAATGGTGCTCTGCCAACCGGCATTAAGGGCTCTGGGCGGCTGAGGCACTAGTGGGGCAGGACGCCAGGGGTGGGATTAGAGAATTCTGAGGCCTGTTGGTGCAGCAGCTGTCTCTCCTTCCCATCCCACCCCCTTGCCCTCCAGAGAACATACATATCAAAAGCAGCTGCGTTGGGGGGGGTGGGGTGGGGGGGAAGCTACCTCTCCCTCCTCTTCTCTCCTCCCTCTTCCCCAGGAACAAATGTCACAACGCAACAGACAGCTTAGGCAAAGAGAAGGCCTCACAGTAAGAGCTCCTGGAGCTGAGAATACCCTGCCCTCGCCCTGCACTGGCGCGGGTCTGTGCACCGCACCCAGCAGCTCCGGCTCTGGCTGTCATTTTAGAAGCCGAGTAGAATGCGAATAAAACTTGACAGGGATGGGGCCATGATGGAACACTACTAGTTAGACTATGGAACCTAAGTGTGTTTATGGCACTTTCTTATTAAGAAGTGATCAAGTCCGGCTGCTGTGGGTCAGTGGTTGAGCGTAGACCTATGGACCAGGAGGTCACAGTTCAATTCCCGGTTAGGACACATGCCTGGGTTGTGGGCTCGACCCCCATCAGGGGGCGTGCAGGAGGCAGACCATTAGTGATTCTCTCTCATCGTTGATGTTTCTCTCTCTCCCTCTCCCTTCCTCTCTGAAATCAATAAAAGCATTTAAAAAATTATTAAAAATGTGATATTTCTCCCTCTCTAGAATGCAATGCCACCTGAGTCTATGCACCGAGGTTTTCTGCAAAAGCAGCCTGGCTTTATTCTGGGATAAGTGTGGGGCTCCCAGGGATGGAGCTGGGAGCCAGCTGTCCAGGCTGGAGCCCAGGGACTCTCTTGGGAAGGCAGAGGGGAGGAGATGGCGCTGTTTATTCCCCAGCGGCTGAGGCACATACCTCCCTCATTAGTGGGAGCTCTCCAGCTGCACTGGCGGCTCACTGCTCAGGTGCTTGGGCGATCAACCCGCAGCTGACATGCTCCCGCCAGCTGGTGCCCGATGTGCAGATGTGCTGAGGGCTTGGTCTGACCTCAAGCAGAGGGAAGTACAGGGGACTCAGGATGAGGAAGCACAGTGTCTGTTCCCAGAGGGAACATGCCTTTGGGGGGCAGTGGAAATAGGGAAGCCACAGTGAGTTCATTTACTTTGCAAACGTTTGCCGAGCAAGCCCCTGTGACCAGGAGCCAAGGTCTGTGGTGGGCCCTTGGGATTCAGATCCAGAGGACCTGTGCCTGCCCTCAAAGACCTCCTGTCTGGCGGGAAGACAGACACGTCCAATCGGGTGTGGCAGTGCTGAGAGGCAGCCATGGGATCCAAGGGGAACAAATCCCCCCGACCAAGGGGTTGGAGAACGCCCTGGAGAAGGAGCGCCCGAGCTGTTTCTTGGAAGGACAAGCCTGGAGAGGAGGAAGCTGACATTCCTTCAGTGCTGATTGCGTACCCGCAGCGCTGGCCGCATCACCCACATTTTGCCCCGTGACCCCTCCACAGACGGGGAACCGAGGCTCAGAGAGGCTCCCTGGCTGACCTCAGGTCACATGGGAACCTCCAGAGCCTTATTCTGTGAATGCTGCCCATCAGTTGTGCTGGGGATGAAGGGAGGGGCTTTTCAGGCCGTGTTAACCACGGTCGTAGTTTCTTAATGTGTTGACATCTGGAGCCTTGCTGATCAGGAGGGGACCACCCCTCCCAGGTTAGCTGATTCCTAGGGAAAGCAAAAGACTTGTCCAGGAATTGTCTTTCATAAGCAAACCATTCGGCCCAGAGCCCTCCCCCACCTCCCCCATGGAGCTCTCACACCCAGGGCCACTATCCACTCAGGGCAGGTACCAGACAACTGGAGACCGTTCCTATGCCAGGAGCCTGCTGAAACTACTCAAACCAGCCAGTCCTAAGCCTGTTTGCCCTGCCTCACCTGCTCCTTCCCACAGAAACAGCATTCAAGGCTCTCGCCCACCTTTTCCTCTGGCCCGCCGCATCCCGAATGACCTGCATGTGGCCCTGCATGGCATGGCCTGTCCCCTCCTCTTGGGAACTGTGAGTAACAGAGTATCTTATCAATGGCAGTTGACTCCTGATCTCTTTATGACTTACCTGAATAATAATAAAACCTATATTTAAGACAGGCAGAGAGAGTCGCTGGTGCAATCAGACCAAAGGAACAAATCATATCTATTCCATGAGCTGTTTGCAGGTCTGGAGCCTGGAGGTATGGGGGCCGGGAGGTGCTGTGCTGAGAAGCCGTTCTTGCACCCAAAGGTGCTAAGGGTGCTGTTGAGAATGGGGACAGTCTTGTGCTATATCTCAATCCCTCCCTCAGAAGCCAGGAGAATGGTCAGAAGGAAGAGAGAAATGGGGATGCTTGGTAGCAATCCTGGCAAGACTTAGCTGAGGCCGTGGGATGGAGTGAAGGACAGACCTGAGAGCCATGGAGGAGACACATGATCAACGTTTGGTGACTGGTTTGATGAGGAGTCGGAGTGACCGGGAGGACCTGGGTTTTGGCGAGTAAATGCATTGGTGGCTCCTTACCAAGCCAGGAACTGCTGACTTCCTCTCCTAACCACCTCAGAGCATCCTTGGATTTAGCCCAGGGAAGGAGATTAAAGTTATATCTGAGGCTTGTTTTTTAAAATAAAAATGTTAAATTTATTTATCTTCTGTAATTGGTTTTTGTTCAACATTTCTCACAAAATTTGACAGAAAACCTAACTGAAGGAGTCTGATGTGTCTCCGCACAGGGCTTCTGTTTAGTAGTGGGATGACTACAGTGAGGCAGAGCGTTCCTATTTGAAATCCGAGATCCATTGGGCAGGCATCCAGTATTCTGGAATTGCAAACATCCCAAGGTCAGACAGGCCAAAAATGACTGACGAAGAAGAGACAACATCTGTGTGCTGGTTAAGGGTGAGGGATTCACAGTGGCCTTAGCCCCTTCATCTTCATTTCGACTCATGGTTCTCTCCTCTTCTCTTCTCCTGACGAGTCCTCCTCATCTGTCAGATCATAACTTAATGTCACTTCTTCAGAAAAGCCACCTTCTGTGGCTTCTGTAACAAAGTACCACAGACTGGGGGGCTGAAGCAACAGAAATTTATTCCCTCAAGTTCTGGAGGCCAGAAGTCTGAGATCAAGGTGCCAGCAGGATTGGTGCCTTCTGAGAGCTGAGAGGGAGAATCCGGGATGGTTCTCTCTCCTTGGGTTGGAGATGACCATCTTCATATTCACATAGCTTCTCCCCATGTGTGTCTCCGTGTCCAAATTTCCCTCTTTTTTAAGCCCCACCTTAATGACCTCATCTTAACATCAGTGACCCTATTTCCAAATTTCAGTTCCATTCTGAGGCACTGAGGTTAGGGCTTCAACATATCCATTTTTGGGGGCGGGGGGAGAGGAAGGGGGAAACGACACAATTTAGCCCATAGAATTCAGGTTCCCAATTGTAACCTGTCATCAAACTCTACTCTTCGTCCAAGTGGTCAGTATAGTGTGTGACAATGCAGGCACTTGGCTGGTTGATATTTGTCTTGCACTAGACCACAAGCTCCATCACTGGGGAGACGTCTGCTTATTGATTGCTGCATCCCCAGTGCTTATCACAGTGCCTGGTGCACAGCCAGTATGCAAAAAGTATCTGTTGAACTGGTAAATGAATGAACTGATGAATAAATAATGATTATATCTAAAAGCTAATGTAAGACCTAAAAGACAAGTAGTTCAATCAACCAAGACACAGTTGTTTATTCCACAGCTATTATTGTTGTTTACTCCACAGCTAGTAAAGCCTGTTTCTGAAAATTTTCTAACAATGTGTAGAAATGCTTATGATTTGTCATTGAATGACATAGGAGAATAGAACTGTGTAGGCAATATTTTTAAAAAATAAGAGGAAAATGAGATAGAGCCCAGCAGTGAACCTCACAATAAGTGAAAATCCTGATATAAACTTTGATTAAATTTATAATTTTAGACATTTAAATTATTTAACTCTTCTGATTCATTTGCTTAGTTCCTTCATATCAAGGCTAAGCAATTATCATCACCTTTGAAAAATAGGACCCTATTAACTATCATATATTCTTTGAGCCATAAAAAATAGGGATATGAGGAAATAAATAGGGCTTGTCTGTATTTCTTTGGGGAAATATAATCTTATTTTTAGTCACTCATTCTGCCATTAATAAAACCATGTCTGATCACATGTAAAAATTATGGCTTTAAATTTATTTGGCATATTTTTTCTTTAAAATTAAAAAAAAACTTTTTTTCTGATTTCAGAACTAGTACATGCTCATTATAAAAAAATTAAATATCAAAGTAAAATAAACACTTACAGTATCTTAAAATTGTGCTTTAAAGAAATATCCACGTATTACATTTTGGTGATATTCTCTAAATTTATATATTTTGGTGATATTCTCCAAATATATATATACACACATTAACACATGCAAGCATTGTGCAGAAATGAGCCCACACTACATGATGATCTATGAATTGTTTGCATTTTAAAACATTTTTTGGCCATTGTTTCATGTCAGTTTTCATGTACCTCTCTGGTTCTTTTTATCCCAGGTGGGTCTCAGACTCTGAGATGGCAACTTAGGGTCTGAGAAAAGTACCCCAAATACCGGGAGATGACTGGTCATCCTCCCAAGGGCATAGCAGCCAGGATCCAGATGCCCAGATTGGTTTATACTCTGCTGCTCATTGCTTTTATTGGCCATCGACACCAATTTCACTTTCCACATGTGCTGGATGAACCATATGTGGAATCCTTTGTGGGTAGAAGATATTATGTGAGAAGCAAAAAAAGAGAACCAAGGCTTCTCTGTGCTTCCTGAAGTTAAAAATCCAACCACATTGAAGAATTCTCTAAAGCTTCCTAAGGTTAGTAGACTTGTTTCACCATCATTCAGAGCTTGACTAAGTATGTAAAACTGAATGATATGGCAAAGAATACAGATTACTGGTAAATATCTCTTAAGCGATGGTATGGGATGTGGGCTGTGTGTGTATGTGTTTCTATCTATGTGTCTGTGTGTTTTACTAACAATTTAGTAAATTTCAGTCTCCACATTTTGTTGTAAACCCATCGTCTTCACATGGCCTCAGAATTTATGAATGATTTATAGACATTGGTTTTTCTATTTGGTGAGTAAAAAAATTATATCTTTAAGTATATTAATACATTTGAAACATTAGAAGTATATTTTGGGTACATTTACACAATGGAATTCTACACAGCAATAAAAAAGAAAGAGAGCTCTTACCATTTGCAATAGCATGGATGGACCTGGAGAGTATCATGCTAAGTGAAATAAGCTGGTCAGAGAAAGATAAGTATCACATGATTTTACTCAGATGTGGAATCTAATGAACCATATACACTGATGAACAAAAATAGACTCAGAGACATGGACGCATGAACAGACTGTTGAACCTCAGAGGGAAGACAGGGTAGGGCGGATAGGAAGAGCTCAACCAATGAACTTGTATGCTTACAGTTATATATGCATAACCCGTGGACACAGACAATGAGGTGGTGAGGGCCTGGGGTGGGACAGGAGGGGACTGAAAGAGGTTAATGGGGGAATAAGAGGGACCTATGTAATACTTTCAACAATAAAGATTAAAAAAAAGAATTATATTTTGAAGTATTGGATGAAAAGTCGAGGTTACTGTAGAATCTGTAAATAGCTTTCCTCCCTCAAATTTAGAATAATATGAAGTCATTTTTAAAAATGATCTCATTGTTTAGTATTATAGAATACTAGAGGCCTGGTGCACGAAATTCATGCACCGGGGGGGTGGGGAGGGTCTCCTCAGCTCAGCCTGCACCCTCTCCAATCTGGAACCCCTCGGGAGACATCCCTTTCACAATCTGGGACTGCTGGCTCTTAACTGCTCACCTGCCTGCCTGCCTG
>NW_005871275.1:203524-220355 GCF_000147115.1 Myotis lucifugus | reverse complement strand
GAGAGGAAGGGAGAGGGAGAGAGAGATAGAAACATCAATGATGAGAGAGAATCATTGATCGGCTGCCTGCTGCATATCCCACATTGGGGATCAAGCCCACAACCTGGGCATGTGCCCTGACTGGGAATTGAACCGTGACCTCCTGGTTCATAGGTCGACGCTCGAACACTGAGCCATGCCAGCCGGGCTATAATTTTTATGCTGTTTTTAATGTTCTTTCTGAAGGAAGTTCAAGAAAAGAAAACAGGTTGAGGCTGCTGCTAACCCAGCGCCATCCACACTGCATGCATTGCTCTATGTATCTTTGTGTTCATCTTTTTCCCATGAGCAGGGATTCCTGGTGGGCACAGCCTGGGTGGTAGACCTTCAGTAACTATTCCCTGATGAACAAATACAAAAATACATGAATGAACCCCTGGGTTGAGATGTGCCTGCCTGTGCAGTCCTGAGGTCTTCCATGGCTGGCAGAGCCCCTGGGCGTGGTGACCCTTAGGCTGACGGTCAGTCCCTCAAGCCCTTATGGTCTCAGTGCTTTCTCAAGGGTGGGACCTTGCATTGTTAGCCCCTATTTGGGCCAAACAAATGTTTCTTATTTCTTTAAAGAGAGAATTCTCCTGTGTCTTTCTCATAGAAAAAGCAGAAAAGCAAGGAAACAAGCTGTCTAGAGCAGAACTAAAATGGGGAAAGAGAAGCGGGGAGGGAGGAATACAGAACTTACTTGGTGCTTACTGTGTGCAATGTATGGTAGGAGGGTTTTCACACACATTATTTAATTTGCCCCCTCTCCCCCAGGAGACCCAGAGGGAGGGATTATGCTCATTTCAAATATAAAAAACAAAAGCTGGAGAGAGTGAGTTTCAACCTCGGTCACACAGCTGTTATGTGGATGAGCTGCGGTTTGAGCGCCAGCTTGACGGCTCCTGTCTCGGTTGTTTATGCTGAGACAGGGCCAGTAAACACTGGGAGACTGGCTTAGGCTTCCTAGAAGGTGTGGGCTAAGCACGAAAGACATAGTACAGTTGTTAATTTGGAAAAGGCAATAACTCATTAAAGAATTGTTATAGCATTTTGTATTAATAGAAAAATTTGATATGTGACTTACCATATTCCCTGAAAGTGCTAAGTGTTTACACATCTTACCTCTTCTAACACACACGATCCAGGGAGGCAGATGCAGCTATGATCCTTGTTTTACAAGTGGTGAAACTAAGGCTTAAGATACGATACAGACAAAATAATCTTGAAAAAGGACAAAGTTGGAGGACTCACACTTCCTGATTTCAAACTTATTAAAAAGCTACAACAAGCAAAACAATGTGATACTGGCATGTCTAGTAGACCAATGAAATCGAAGAAAGAGCCCAGAAATAAACTCATGCATATATGGTCAAATGATTTTCATCAAGGTGCCAGGAGACATCCAATGGGGAAAAGACAGTCTTTTCAACAAAAGGTGCAGGACAAACTGGACCCTTACCTAACACCTTATACAAAAGTGGACCAAGGACCTAAACATAAGAGCTAAAACTATAAAACTTTTAAAAGAAAATATAGGACAAAGTTTCACGACATTAGACTTGGCAATGATTTCTTGGATGTGATATCAAAGAAAGGCACAGGCAACAATGTAAAAATATTCAAATTGAGCTTTATGAAAATTAAAAACTGTTGTGCATCAAAAAACACTATCAATGAGTAATAGGCAACCCACAGAAAGGGAGAAAACATTTGCAAGCCATATAGCTGATTAGGGATTAATACCCAGAATGTATAGAGAACTAAAACTCAAGAACAAAAACCAAACAAACTATGCAGTTCATAAGTGGGCAAAGGACTTGAGTAGATGTCTTCTTTAAAGAAGACATACAAATGGCTGTGAAGCACATGAAAAGATGTTCAGCATCACTAATTATTAGGGAAATCAGAATAAAAACTACAATGAGGTATCATCTCACATCTGTTAGGATGGCTATTATCAAAACAAACAAAAAACACAAACAACCCCCCCCCACCCCAGAAAATAAGTATGGGTGAACATGTGGAGAAATTGAACCCCTGTGCACTGTTGGTGGGACTGTATTACAGCCACTGCAGAAAATAATTTGGTAATTCCTCAAAAAATTAAATATAGAATTACCATAGATCCTAAAGGAAAATTTCTGTATGATATCACTTATATGAGGTACCCAAAGTAGTCAAATTCATAGAGACAGGAAGTAGCATGGTGGTTGCCAGAGGGTGGGGGTGGAGGGTAGATGTGGGAGTTCATGTTTAATGATGCTATGGTTAATTTCAAGTGTCAACCTGACTGGGCCTTGGGGTGCTGAGGTATCTAATCAGAGCTCTAGGTACTTTTGAGATTATCCAAGGAGTGCTGAAGAGCTGCGCCTTCTCCATACCCTTGCCCATGTGTTCAAAGAACAAAGAACACGTAAGGGAATTTGCTCTCCTAGGTTATTTTTATGAGCTGAACTTGAGTCTATTGGGACAGTACAGCGGGTGGAGACAGCGGCCCCCGAGGACATGATAGAAGTAACATCTTGGGATGAACGATGAAGGCCAGGTGAGCCACCACCCAGGCAGCTGGGGCTGCCAAGAGAGGAATGGCGGTCACACACGCGAAGCGCCTGGTCTTCCTCCCATCTCAGGCACTCCTTCCAGGGCGATCCTGGCTTTGTTTCTGGCTGATCCACAGGAAGAGGCTCTGAGCACAGGGTCTTTGCCTGCTGGCTGGGAGTCTCAGGTGGTTGGGCGTGTGCTTGTATGGAGAGGACAGGAGAGGACACATGCCTGCTGGAACCTGCGCATGTTTATCCCAATTCCTCAGCCCCGAAGGCCTTCCTTCACTCCTAGGGAACGCAGTGTCCCGCAGGGCGAGGGCAACACTTGGGTACAAAGCACGAGATGGCCACTGAAAGCAATGTGAAGTTTCTCTGATTCTAGACTTCCAGCAGTCCTGTGTGACCCCAAATCTTCCTGAGGGTCCCTGAGAGTCCAGCAGGTGGCCCAGTCTCCCCAGGACTCAGCTTCAACATCCCACCCAAAACACCTCATGTAGAATTAATAAGCGGGGATCCCACCCAGGGGTTTCTGGCCATCTTGTGTGGCCAGAAGGAGGAGCCCCCAATTCAGAAATGTTAATTTACTCCCACCCTCATCCCTGTAATGGTGGTTTAAGAGCAAACAGGTGGAGGCAGGGTGGAGTAAAGCCGGGCTGTGGGATGTCGCTGGGGCTCGAGCAGGGGTTCCAACTGCTGAGGCCACAGGCCCGTGTGGCAGCCTGGGGACATCCATGGACCCGTTCTGGACCGAAGTGTTTATGTGCATAAGAGTAAGTGCATAGGATCACCAAGGGAACTAATTGTATTCAAATGCAGTTATAAACATATTTTAAAAATAAATTTATGAAATAGCGATGCATGTGCTTCTTTATTAATGCATTAAATACCACACTTTAACTGCGGGTCTAAGAGTACCCACAGTTTGAAGAATGCTGAGTGTGAATGATGTTTTGAGCTGTCTGCAACTATCATAATGCGACACGAAAATTCCTAGTTCCTATTGGTGACAGCAACCCAGCCACTGTTGTTACGACTGTGGTTCGTGTCTGTCACTAGTTCCACTAATAATTTATGGGAAATAAGTTGCAGTTCAAGGTGAGTGAAAATGAAAATGTAATTTTTTTCCTTCATCCAAGTTCACGAACATCCTGACTCTGTCCATAGCCCTTGGGGCTCCATGGACCCTGGGTGAGGAGTCCTTTCCTATGGGAGTGGCCCTTGGCAGCTGGGTGGAGTCGGGGCAGGAGAGGAGGCAGGAGAGGGAGCAGGAGAGAGGGGGCAGGAGAGGGGCCAGGAGAGGGCCTGGGATGGACCGGCTCACAGGGGCCACAGCGGAGAAGGAGGCCTGGCTGACCGGCTTCCGGTCGGGTTTGTGTAACCCTGGATTCCTGCCGGGCGGGGCCTCATGCAGCACTGAGCCTGGTTTCTTTCCTCTCACATTAACTTCCTCGTCTATCACGAAGAGGAACGACTTTGGAGGAAGGTGGAAACTAGACTGGAATTAAGGTTCGAGGTCAGGGGGAGTAATCGGTAATTATTTATGTGAACCCACCATGTGGAAGAACCTGGGTAGGGAGGAGGCTGCCTGGACTGGGGCGATGCCAGGTCAGGGCCCTTTTAAATGTTTTTCTATGTATTTTTTCACCTTGTCCACTCTGGCCCTGCCTGTATCACAAGGAGAGGAGTGGCCTCCTCTTGTTGTTGACCCCACAGATTATAGACACGAGGCTGGGGCGACGTTTCCCTAGAAATGCGGGTGCACAGAGGCGGGATGGGGTGCCGGGAGGCACTGGGAGGTGACAAGCCAGGTACCCGGGTTCCCACCCCAGCTCTGCTCAGTGACTGAACCGTCGCCGGGCACCTGCCTGCCTCAGGTTTCTCATCTGTAAATGGTGCTAAGACCACCTGCCCACCATTTTACTTGATGGCTGTGAAGATCAGGCCCATAATGATGTACATGTGTTCTCTGATGTGCTTACTTATAGTCCCCAAAGTGACTGCCAGGAATCTATACGACAGGACAAAAAAATAAATAAGAAAATTGGAGTGACGGGAACATATGGGCAAGGAAATTGATAAAATATGTGGTTGGCCTAGACCAGTGATGGCGAACCTTTTGAGCTCAGCGTGTCAAAATTTTGAAAAACCCTGACTTAACTCTGGTGCCATGTCACATATAGAAATATTCATAATTTTTTTTTGATATTTGCAACCATAGTAAAAAAAGATTTATATTTTTGATATTTATTTTATATATTTAAATGCCATTTAACAAAGAAAAATCAACCAAAAAATATGTATAAAATGAACAAAAACAGAAAAACAATGTACATTTAGGAAAAAATAATAATGAAAACAATGATAATCAAATGGTATGAAAACTAGAAATTAGTGACTTTTTTGGTGCTGAAGTTTGTCTGTTAATTCTTTGATTGCAGGTTCATACTTGGTGCACTTCAAGGCCAAGCAAGCCCCACTAACTTCATCTGTTAGTCGGTTTCTTTTGTTCGTTTAAATATTATTGAATGCTGAGAACAAAATCTCACAAAAATATGTTGATGAAAAAATTGTTAGCAAAGCCATCGCTAGATTTTTTTATGTTGCTAAAAGTGTCAGGTACTCTGTTCCAAGCACTCAAAATTTCTTGTTCGTAGTCGCACTCTTCTTCATTATTCAAACGATTTCGTTCCAGATTTTCAAGTTTCGACCTTAAGTCGACAAACACATGAGTCCAAATGCTACCTTGAAAATCTGCAAGTTGCATCTCTAAATCGTCAATTTGCATCCATTGGAAATCCTTTAATTCCAAAGTACTGTAAACAACTACATCCGGATACTTAATTATTTTAATGGTCTGTTCTAGGCTTCTAAATTGGTCGAATCTTTTGCTGAACTGTTCAAATAACGAGTTTACTATATTCTGGTACATAAGTATGGACTCCATTACACTCATTGTAGTGGCCTTCTCAAAATACTTTTTTATCCAAGGAAAATACTTATAAGTTTTAGTTTCAATATCTCGCTTGAAAATTTTAAGCTTACTTTCAAAAGATTTGATGTATCCAAACATAATGTCAATACTTTTGCCAAAACCTTGTAATTTTAAGTCCAGTTCATTCATATGAACAGAGAGATCTGTAAAAAACATCAAATTGCTGACCCACTTATGATCGTTGATCTGAGGAAAGTTTGCCAGATCCTTATTCTCAATAAATACCGTAATTTCTTCAAAGCACTCCACAAATCGCTCAAGTACTTTACCTCGACTCAGCCATCTCACATTATTGAACATCAGTAGTCCTCTGTAGGTTGAATCAACTTCCTATAAAAGTGCAGAAAATTCTCGCTTGTGAAGGGGTCGAGAAGCTATAAAATTCACAATTTTTGTTACAACTGACATTAAATCATTCAATTCTGAGAATCCCGATTTGGCACACAACACCTCCTGATGGATAATGCAATGGAAAGGTACAAGTGGATGTCTAATAGCTTCCATAAACAATTTCAGGAATCCCACATTTTTTCCCACCATATTTGGTGCCCCATCTGTCGTGACTGACACAATTTTAGAGATATCAGTGTTTAAATCACTGAATGTTTTTATAACAACCTTACATATTTCGTTTCCTGATGTACTTATTGGCACTGATTCTAACTTTATCAACTCTTCTCTCATTGTGAGACCATCAGAATATCTAGCAATAATGGCCAACCGAGCATTTGCTGTGACATCAGTAGTTTCATCAAGAGAAATCGAAAAATTTTACAACTATTTAAGTCTTTTTTTAATTGATGTTGTATGTTTTTGTTAAGATGTATTATTCTGTCTTTGATAGTATTTCTACTGAGTGGTAACTCAGAAATTATTTTAATAATATCATCTTTATTTTTCATATCGTGAAATAGAGCTGGTGCACATCTTAGAAATGTTTCCTTAATAAATTCTCCATCACTGAGGGCTTTTCCATGCTGAGCTATGGAGTGAGCAATACAGTAACTTGTTGATGTTAAATTTGTAGAGCATCTTACAAATTTAATGATGGAATTCGATTGACTTTTATAGAGGTGTAGCTGCCTAGAAATGTATTCCTTCCTTTCATCGATACTTTTTTTCAAGAGCTGACAATGATTAGTTTCAAAATGTCTCTTTACATTCCACGTTCTGCTTACTACCATTTCATTACACAGTATGCACAATGATCTGTTGTTTCTGTTGACAATCCCGTACATCTCGGTCCATATGT
This sequence comes from Myotis lucifugus, assembly GCF_000147115.1. Lineage (NCBI taxonomy): Eukaryota > Metazoa > Chordata > Mammalia > Chiroptera > Vespertilionidae > Myotis > Myotis lucifugus. The sequence continues at coordinate 213,550 of NW_005871275.1, read as the reverse complement.
CTTGAAAGGGTCGGCTACTGCTACTTCCACTTCCTTTATCATTCAATCTTGCTTTTTTATTTTTTTGATTCTCCATCACAAGGCTGCAAAAATAAATAAATATAAATCACGGTGTTTTTTATAAAAGGTTGATAGGTTTCTTACCTATTAACTTTTTGCAGTGTTGTTGCACTGACTCCTGGTGCAAAACAATGCAAAGATAGTATGTATAACCAACAAATATATGGTGCTGTAATCAATTATCCAACACGCAGAATGTTTCGTCGAGCACTGTTGCACTGTATATCTTTTTCTTCTAACCCTCCCACTCCTGTCTCCTAACGAACATGGCGATCAAGTGCGTCCATTTGCCGAACGCACCCGAACGCACCCGAACGCACCCGAACGCACGGGAAGCTTACCCGAGGCACATGTTGACAATAACGAGGCCATTTCCAGAATTGGGCATTTTGTCACTCGAGTAAAAATAAAATGTCATGAGTAAAGATTAATCTCTTTATAGTGCAATTCTTAACCTTTTTATATTAATGTCAATATTGGGACAATGTATCTTGGATGTTTTCACTATGTATCTTTGCTACGCGACGCTGATGTACATGTTTACATCCGGTTTTAGAATTGCATTATTGATCATGAGTAACGCGAGTAATAATATTACTCGAGTGATGCTCAACTCTGGCCGTTGCAAGAGACAAATATTTGAATTATGCAATTTTTGTCTCTGTCGATGCGTGTCACCCAAAATGAGTTCGCGTGTCACCTCTGACACGCGTGTCATAGGTTCGCCATCACTGGCCTAGACCCTGGAGGTGAAACATGGGTGTTCAGGGGGCGAGAGGTGCTGGGTGAAGTGTAAAGAGCTCAGGGTGATCGGACACGATTCAATGCTGACCCCCCGCTGGGGGAGGCAGGGGTCAGGGGGCCAGGAGGACATGGGTTTCCGGCTTGGGCAGCAGGGAAGAGTGGGAGGGAAGCCCCAGGCTCGAGGGCGAGACCATGAGTCCATCTGGGGACATGCGCAGTTTGAGGTGACCCTAATATTCCTTTGGAGACGCCTGCATGATTTAGGAACTTCACAGATAGGTCTGGGCTGGAGGTGAACATTTCAGAGCTATTGATAACTGCAGTATCTGGGAATGCGTGAGACCAGACAAGAGCCCAAAGCACATTAGTGATTATACACTGAGCAGCGCTGCGCACCCACAGTTAACTGCCTTTCCATCTTTTACTAAAATGTCCTCGCCTCCCTTTCTGCCATTCTGTATTACGATTGCTTTTCAGATCTGTCTCCTGCCCTCTGTCCTGTCATGGTTTTGTTTTGTTGGTTTGTTCTTGTGTTTACATATGTGGTGGCATCTGCTTGCGCCTGGACCTGGGGAGTTCAACAGGCGGGCCACCTGGCTGCCTCCACAAGGCTCCATGGATGTCATTAACGTAGTTTATGAGAAAGCCAGGAACGCAGAAAGGCATTTTCATTCGAAAGAATTTGAGAGGGGGCGGTCACAAAAAATGTCGCTGGACATCTCTCCCAGGAGACTGCATGCAGTGTAATTGTTTGTTTGCATGTCTGTGGCTCTAGCAATATTTGTGAGCTTCCTGATGGCAGATGGTGTATCTAAAGCAACTATTTGTTCAATGTTCAACAACAACAAGAATCTTAGCAAGCCTTTATTGAGCACCTACTAGTAGTATATAGCAGACACTGTTCTAAGAGCACTTGAATCTAGAGATATATATTATTATGAGATAGATATTTAGACATTATCATGCTCCCCATTTTATACACGAGGAGACTGGGGCACAGAGAGGTTGTAAACTATCCAAGGTCATACAGCTAGTAGGTGGCTAAGCAGGGATCAAACCTAACACCTGGAACATGGTAGGCACTTATGAGAGACAGGCTATGCCTCTCATGTTTACTGAATAAATACCTCGCACCTCCCCCGCTCACAGGCCAGGGCCTCCTTTATTGAAATCTCACCATTGAAGGCGTGGAACAAAGGTCACCTCTGTGTGGCCACCTGCTGTTCCGTCCCCTGTGTGCCTGCCTGCAGCGCTTTGGGTCTCAGCCAGGTTGCTTGCTCCATTTCATGTGGTAACTCAATGAGCCCTGCACACATCTTGCTTGAGAGGAAGGGTGGGGAGGAACATCTTTGCATTCCTCTTAGTGCTTTGGGCTAGTAGGTGCTTAATAAATGTTCATTGGCTTGGACTGGACTGGGGTTGTAATAGGAGGCAAACTGTTTACTGGGAGAAACTAAGAGCAGCTTGAACACAAAGATCATCGGAAACGGGGCCGAAGAGACAAGTGCCCTTGATATCTGAGCAGCAGCAGAGATCAGAGAAGCAACAGGTCTCAAGAGAATGGAGGCTGAACCTCTCATGGGAGGTGAAGGGCAGAGGCCTCCTCTGAATTAGTGATGTGTGTTCAGCTCAATATTCAATCTGTGCTCAGAAATTTGTACTCTTCTTAACAGTTACTCTGCAGGGAGCTATGGTTCATGAGTTCAACGCAGAATCTGAGAGGTTTGCATTGTGTTAATTTAATAAGGTTTGAATTGGGTTCTTTTACTAAGGTTTGATGTCGATTGAACATTCATGAGTGGAATGTGTCATACTGTTCTAAGTTCTTCACAAATAGTAGCTCATTCTTTAGTCCTCTTGCAACTCTAAAAGGAGGGTGCTCTCCTTATCACCATCACTATCACCCCCTTTTACTGAGGTAAACAGAGAGACTGACTTGTTTGAGGCCAACAACAGAATCAGGAAAGTCCCTGCTCTTAATCACAATACTTTGCAACATCTTTCAATTGACCCCACAGAAAGACAGCCTGTCTCTCAAATCTATGATTTCCTTGTTACAGTGACAGAAGATGTCAACTCGAGCCTGGCTGGTGTGGCTCAATGGTTGAGCATCGACCTATGAACCAGGAGGTCATGATTCGATTCCTGGTCAGAACACATGCCCGGGTTGTGGGCTCGATAGCCAGTGTGGGCCCTGCAGGAGGCAGCCAATCAATGATTCTCTTTCATCATTGATGTTTCTATCTCTCCCTCTCCCTTCCTCTCTGAAATAAATTTAAAAATATTTTTTACAATGTCAACTCGATGCCTTTAAGATCTCTACAGCCCCACGGAGAGCTAGTCTTTTAACGGGAAGCTCATTTTGAAGACTAAATGGGATGCACAGGGAGAGGGAAAGGCAGCGTGCCCGACACGGTCCTCTTGGACTTTCAGATCCTGCAGAGCCTGGGTTTGAGCAAACTGCTGTGCAAACCTGCTGGCCCGGGGTCTGATTTCATTGCCTGGGGCATCGGGCACCATGAGTGCTTACAAAGCGGAGGATGGGTTTAGTATCACTGTTGCTGCCAGGGACATCCAGGGGTTTGCTGAGTACATTTCCTTTGAAAACATAAAACAAGAGAAGAGATTGGGAGCAGGAAGAGGGCTGAGCACAGATATGGGAGATTTGAGGAGGAAAACATGAGAAAATGTCCATATTTCAAAGGTTCTCCTTTACAAATACTTCCGTCTTGAGCTGAGATGTCTGGTGATTTAATTTTATCAGGGTTTTGGTTAAGTGGTATCCTTTCTCTTAACCATCTCTAGGAATCCTTGAGGTTGAACAATCCATTCAGGAGTGGAGCCCAGCCGGCATGGCTCAGTGGATACTTCTGCTTCTCGTAGCCATGGCAACAGCGAGCATCCGGGAGGATCTATTGCCCAGGAGTCCATGCATCGGGCTTTTGGGCAAGAGTTACACATCTAAGGCATGCCACTACTCGATGTGCTCCATTCCTTGTAGATGGCCGCACTCGCCGAACCAAACAGGCATCTTCATCTAAAACAGAGCGTGGCGCAGGCATTGGCCACACTGACTCCTATGCCATGTGCAGCATTAGACACACCCTGTTGCCATTACCTTATTTAAAAGACAAGCTCAATCGTCTGTAACTGTGGGCAAATCGAACCTTTTCAAACCTCAGTTTTTCAATCTGTATAGTGGGAAAAATGACAACTGCTTCATTGAATTGTGAAAATGAAGAGAGAGAATGTACACTGTACTCCTCACAGGGCCATGCAGAAGGACTGCTCAGGAAGTGCTACAAAAATCACAAGATCCTGGTTCTAGCTGTACAAGGAACCTGGGAACAAGGAGACAGAAAATGTAATATGCTTGAACTGCACAAATTTAGTGGTTAATTATGTAATGTTGGATTTGGAGCAATATCCCCTACTTGTTAGCTGGTTCTTAGGTACAAGATGACAGAAGCAAAGCATATTTATTAAAATCCTTCCATGAGCTAAGCAATCCTCAGGGCAGGAGACCCAGTAGTGAATTTCCTTGCTCTAGGTCAGTGATGGTGAACCTATGACACGTGTGTCAGAGGTGACACACGAACTCATTTTTTTGGGTTGATTTTTCTTTGTTAAATGGCATTTAAATATATAAAATAAATATCAAAAATATAAATCTTTGTTTTACTATGTTTGCAAATATCAAAAAATTTCTATATGTGACACGGCACCAGAGTTAAGTTAGGGTTTTTCAAAATGCTGACACGCCGAGCTCAAAAGGTTCGCCATCACTGCTCTAGGTGCTCTAGGGAACTATGAGTGAGGAATTCACAGCTAGAAGGCAGAGACCGCGCCTCAGGGCCCCTATGCTCTCCAGCGGAGCCAGGCCACAGAAGAACCTCAGTAAGTTCTTCTTACTGACGACAAAGTGGAGATAATGTTTGGAGGTCTTGTGCTGCAAAGACAGTACCCTGCAATTTAGTTTTCTTATCTTCAAAAAAATCCCCAAAGCACTACAGCTCAAACTATACTGTTTTTCTAATTTAGCATATCTTTCCTGACTTCCAATATCTAGTTAAATGTATTTAGAGTCAAAAGCTGAGAAAGGAGTTATATTTCCTACAGGGCCTTTTGCTTATTAGGATGTAACGATGCAGATTGCCTTATTTGACAAGTGGGTCACACACCTCTGAGTTGCTCTACAAGTTTCTGTTCAGAGGAATTAATCCCTTGGTGGTTTTGCTTCAGAAAATAGCTTGTCTTTGTCTGACATCTAGTGGTCAACCTTATAGTTACATTTTGTATAGTTATGTGTTTCTGTATGTATATACAGTACCCATGGTTGTTTTTAATTAAAAAGTCAGTTTCTTGCTCTAGCTGGTTTGACTCAGTGGGTAGAACATCAGCCTGTGGAATGAAGGGTCCCAGGTTTGATTCTGGTCAAGGGCATATCCCAGGGTTGTGGGCTTGATCCCAGTAGGGGATGTGCAAGAGGCAGCTGATCAATGATTCTCTCCCATCATCGATGTTTCTATCTCTCTCTCCCTCTCCCTTCCTCTCTGAAATCAACATAAACAAACAAACAAAAAATAAATAAAAAGTTGGTTTCTCCCTATTACCACCCCACTTTCATGTCTAGTCATTTCCTCCCCCTTCTACCCTAAAAACTAGTAAGACTTTTCCTCTCTTCCTTTCTCTTTTAATTTATCATTGACCTCTCTTTGCAGTTGGCCACAGGGAGCATCTTTTCACATTTTCCTTCTTTGTTTCCCTCCTTCCCTCCCTCCTTTCATCCTTTCCTTTCCTCCCTCCCTCCCTCCTTTCCTTCCTTCCTTCCTTCCTTCCTTCCTTCCTTCCTTCCTTCCTTCCTTCCTTCCTTCCTTCTTCTTTCTTTTCTTTTTTGCGCTTCGTTACCTCTTGTTCACTTTCCATCTTGCTTCACAGCCAACATCAAGCCATGGCACTGTTGTCTGCTGGCTGCTACTCCAACCCCTGCCTCAGAAGGGAGACAGCATTTCAATGACCTAAGACCTAAATATAACTCTTCCTCCAGACTCCATGACCAACTTGGATCCTCTCCCATTGTTAGACTCCTTCGGGGAAGGCATTTCCAAAGAGGCTTCCAGGAACGCGTTGCAATGCCTCACATTCCTGGAGCTGAGGCTAAGCCCTTATATGAGCCCCACTAAAGCCTGTGAGGACGGAGGTACATGTCTCTGTGTGTGGGAGTGCACTCACACAGATTTTCTCTGTATCACAATGGATTCCTGTGACCCATATTTCCATCCTTACCAAATCACTGGGTGAGGACAAGTTCACATGCTGATGTGAACAGAAGGGGGATCAGGAATAGCAGAGAAGTGAGGGCCATATAAGGACCAACCTAATTCATTAAAAAACAAAAACCAGTCATCCTTGAAAAGAATTCATCACACTATGCACACCAATGTGGGTGAATATGACAGGCATAAGGTGAGGAAAAAGCCAGGCACATAGAGTACCTGTGTGTGATTCCATTTATACCAAGTTCACAGCCAGACGACCCAAATCTGTGGTGACAGACGTCAGAGCAGTGTTTCCTCCGGTCTGGGTGCACAGAGGGCGGGGTGACTGGGGAGGGGTGCATGGCGGCCTCTGAGGGACTGGAAATGCTCTTCATCCAGCTGTGGGTTGTACAGATGTGTACAGATGTAAAGGGCTCTTAAGAATTATGCACTTTATTATCTGTAAATTATACCAGGAGAAATAAAGAAGAAAAAAATGGTCATGATTATCACTGGGAAGCCTCCTTACTGACCACTTGCGGATGTTGTGGGAGAACGTGCAGCCTCGGGGTCGGCGTGGGTCTCCGGAAGCCTGCACTCTGCTGGGATGGCCATGGCGCAGGCCCACAGGCGAGGGCAGAGGCCCTGTCTGGGTGTGTGAGCACCAAGAGGTGGGGAGGTAGGAGGGGAGAGAGGAGTGCTCAAGAGATCTCATTCTAGTCCCTCAATTTTAAAATGAATTGACAATATTTCCCCCAAACATCTCTTTATTAAATGGCAACAATCTCTTGTCCGTCAGGATGACCGGGCGGTGGCGGCCTTCCCGGTGCCAGGGATTCTGCCCTGACTACGGTCACAAACCTCTGCAAGCCTCTCCCTCCCCTGGAGCAAGAGTGGTCCTCTCAGACCCTGGGATCCGCCGAGGCACCGACAGCTTAGCTTCTGATTTAATGCTCCTGGAGCTCAGCTCTGCGCAAACCGCTCCAGGAATTTCAGTTCACCGAGTTCCATTTTCCAGGAATCGAAAGGCCTGGCAGCGGGTGTGGAATGCTCTGAGCTGGCCTGGCCTGAGGGCCAAGCAGCCCATATTAGGTGGGGAGAACGCTGATTAAATAGTCATTTGTAACCTGAAGACGTGTAATGTAAACTTTCCTTCATCAGCACGCTGGCCACATAAGGATGCCAGCCCAGAAGTTTATGAGCTTTTTATTGGTGCTTCAGGGTGACATTCTGAACGGCCATAGTGCTTACTCATTTCTGGTTATCAGCGCGCTGTAATGCTTCCAACTGCCAGTGGACGGTCAGAGATAACCGTGGGCTAGCCGCAGACTGAGCGGCGCCTGGGACGTTTCATGCGTCCTGAAGTTCCTTTCTTTTTCTTTCTTTTTTTTTTACATTGTAGGATGATGTATTATTTTTTTTGACCTGGAAATATGTATGCAAAGGACAGATAGAAAAAAAAAATCTCCTAAGTGCTCAGGCATGATCTCCTCCTGTCCTTTTCCTTCTCTGTATTTGACCGCAGAAGCAGCAGAAAACACCAGTTGGACCTTCCAGGTTTGGGGGGATGTGCATCCCAGGAAAAGAGAGCAAGCAGGGCTCCACATCATCAGTGTCCCAAGTTCCCTCTGGAGGCATCTACACCCACGTTAGATTCATAAAGATGATGCTTGACCAAAATCACCTTTGAAATTCCCTTGAACCACATAAAGCACAGTGAAATGACTTTGGTGAAACTATTCTGCAGATTAATTCTTATTTCACATACGTGTGGGAACGACTGAATGTGACTGGAAGGGACTGTGTAGGACGAGGCTCCTAGCTGTGTGAGCAGAGTGGGGAGGACGCGTTGCCCTGCAGGGCCCCTCTGCTTTATGCAATAGTCAGCCTCTCTGACTTCAGCCCTGGCGATAGGTTTGCTGTTATGAGGAGTGAGACTGAGGAGGTACAGGGGACAGCCTCGGTTCCAGTAGGACTTTGAATGCAGAATACTGACAGTATCTTGGGGACCTTGCATTTTTTATGCCACTCACAAGACTGACTAGAACGCCACAGGCAGTTGGCACCCCTTTCTCTTTGGCCCCTCAAAACGATTCACCTGAAAACTTTGCTCCCCTCCTCACCAAACACCGGGGACAGTGTCTGGGCGCAGGCACCTCAGACGGCCTCCAGCCAGCAGGCCCATCCTGTGTGGAAAACCCACTACTCACTTCCTTTACCACTGGCACTGGGCCATCTCCTGGTGGCATTTGTGGTGCTTTGGGGACCGACTTAAAAACCTACTTGAAAACCAAATTTCACAACAATCTTTCAAGCATTGCAGAAGGTCTGAGTGTTTGGACACTTCGGGTTTCACCATTTTATTCAAGATGGTGGTGGGAACCACTTTTGAGCTCAAGGTGTAGCTTGGCATTGCTTACTGAGGTCTCAGATTCCATCAGAATTGTTTTACTCCTTCAAAAATGGCTACGGGACAAATAGACTCACTTGAAATGCCTGTTAGATGGAAAGACTGGATGAAATGTGTTTTGTGAAAACCAACAGATATCAAATGGAAACAATGCACTGAGAGCTGCTGGAACGAGGCCGAGCAGCGTCCCCAGCCAGAGGCGGGAGCTGCCTGTGCCGTGGCCTCCTGCTTGTCATTCCCTGAGGGGCTACGACTCCCAGGAGCTCAGGGAATGCAGCCACATGGCGTCCAGGTTGATGTGGGGGCGGTTGGCCCAGCTGCTGCTTAGCTCTGCAGCTTTAGCTAAACTCAGAGGCTGTGATATGCAGGGGACGTCTTGGGAAGTGCACACAGGAGGCTCCATAAAACTCGGGCCCTGGGTGCTGCTTATGCAGCGTTTGTAAGGAGAGCACAGAGCAGAGCCAACCCCTTTCCTCTAGATTTTTATCCTGCTGATGTTACTACTCTCTTTGGGCCCCAGAACACACAGCTCTTTTTCTAAGTGAAGACGATTTAAATTCTAAGTTGGCGGGGGGAAGAGATCTCTGTGGAAGCAATGACCATTATAAATTGACGAGAGGCCCGGTGCACAAAAATTCATGCACTCGGGGGGAGTCCCTCAGCCCAGACTGCACCCTCGCACAGTCCAGGAGCCCTCAGGGGATGGATGCCCAACTGACAGCAATGGATGTCCAAGCCGCAATCTGGCCTCCCTCTGCGGGAGGCAACTGGCTGGCTGATCAGGGGCTGGCGCTGGCTGGTGAGCAGCCCCCGGCCCTGCCGATCGCCCCTCCATCGCCGCTGGTCACTGACGCCCTCCCCCTTTGCCGTTCCCACCGTATTCAAAGGTTTTGCGCCGGGGCGGGGAGGGTAATGCCTGCTTGCACGGCCTACTCCCTTCTCTCCTCCTCTTCTTTTCTTTTTCTTCTCTTGTCCCCCCTTCCCCCTTTCCTTCTCTCTACAAAATCCCCCCACTCCCCCCCTGTTTTTTTTTTTTTTTTTTCTCTCTTTTTTATCTACTTTTTATTTTTCAATGCCCCTCTCTTCTTTTTTTCTCTTCTCTCTTTTCTCTTTTTTTTTTTTTTTTTTTGTTACCCCGCCCCCTCCCCCCTTTGGCATTTTGGTTTTTTCTTTTTTTTTTTTTTTTTTTGTGGGTTTATTTTTTTCCCCCCCATACTCTCTCCCTCCCCAAACACAAAAAAAAAAAGTTTAATTGCTATTTTTGGTCTTCTTCTCTCTTTTTTTTTACTTCTCTCTTTTCTATATTTTACGGAGAAAAAACAACAAAAAAAAGAAAAAAAGGCCTTATTCAGAGGGTTAACGATGGTTTGATTAGTAAATGGAAAATCCACCTCCATCCTGGCTAGCACCAGTATCTTGACCTTGAGTTCTTTTTACCCTCTCTCTACCCGCTTCATTAATATATAGACAATTCTTTATTGGGACTGTCTGCCCTCTATTCCATGCGCAATCTACTTGAAGATAAATACGGATGACTGAATGAAAATAGCGTTA
>NW_005871275.1:171034-203424 GCF_000147115.1 Myotis lucifugus | reverse complement strand
GGACGTGTAGCTGATGATGGTGGCTTTTATGGAGAAAATCAGAGGCTGAGTTTGTCCCCCTTCCCAGGTGCCAGAGGTGAGGTATGCGGAGGGGAGCAGGTATGGAAGAGGAAGAGAGCTGGAGCTGAGCAGGAAAGTTCTAGAAAGCTTCTCTCCTAACTGGAACATGGCTGCCGATAGGAAAAACTGACAAACCAAGGAAGTTTGAGCAATGGATTATGGCTCCCGAGGGAGTCCCTGGTGTGAGCAGGGCTCCGCAGTGGGGAGGGCCCTGGAGCCCACACTGCCCTCGGCGCCTGCGTGTCTGGGCTGACCCTGCTCCTCCCACCTGAGCAAATGCCCACTGGGGTGGTAGGATGAGCTTTGCCCACGTTTTGTGGAGCTCGGTGACTTCACTCTGAGCAAGGACTGCCACTGGTCCTGAAAGGAGCCTCTGACTAGTGAGCTCAGGGAGCTGTGTGTCCCCTCTTCGCCAGGTCAGCGGAAGAGTGGTGGGGACGAGTGGTGGCCGAGACCTGCTCTCCTCATTCTAGTTCTCAGCATCAGTCAACCACACGTTATTACAGCTCCAACCTCCAGTGTGGACGTTGTCCTGGTGTCTGCAGCAGCCTTGGGGGGCAGCCATGTCATGGCCTCGCCACCCATCACACTGGTTCTTGAGCAAGACGGTTGACTTCCTGCTCCAGGGCTGGGGGCTGTGCAGGCACCGTGGGCATAAAGCTGGGGAAAGGCCTCAAAATTTCACTTCACCTTTTCCCTGCCTCAAAGTACGGCAGATAAAAGTCTGGGAGTTTCTTAAAACTCAGTGAACTAGGAACATAAATGCCCTCTGGGGAAACGGAGTCCCTCACTGCTCCCAAACTCCTCAGGATCAAAACCCAGTCCTTCCTGGGCACTGGGGACCCACCAACAGTCTTCCTTTTTCAAATATGAAAAATGTGTCCAAATCAGTTCTGCGCCTGCAAAGCCTGGCTGCACACACTCCAGGCTAGAGTGCCGTGGGGCCCTGTGAGCCTGAAAGTGCTCAGCACAATGCGTGGCTGTCCTCCTGGCTGTCACATCCTGTTCCGTGGTCCTTCCAGGTGACATCCCGCTTTTCCTTCATCCATTGCAAGGCAGAGGTTCTAACAGTGCAGGTTCTTCTGAGTTATTCATGTGCTAAACAATATTCTACAAGAAACATAATAACATGAAAATGAAAGCCCCCGTCAGTCACCCTCCAGAGATAACCCCTGTGCATATTTTGGCTGACTGTTCTCATCTCCTTCCAGTGCACACTCCTATGTCTGATAGGCAGTGAACAGCCAGAGAAAAATGGTGTTGCAGGCAGTTCGGAAAGGCAATTTACACTGCTATGGCTCACAAACTTTAGTGCTCGTAAGAATCACCTGGTGAGCTTGTAAAACACAGCTCCCCAGACCAGGACCCAAGAATTCTGCAGGGCACGGGTGCCGAGAGAGCCGGCTTCCGAAAGGCACAGGGCCTTTCCCACCTCCGGCCTTGGCTTCCTGCTGGGGCCATGACCTGATGAGCCCTCCTGCTGGGCCTGCAGCGAGGAGGAAGAGGAGGGAGAGGTGCTGAGGTCACCGCAGAGGCAGAGCCAGGGGGGAGGAGGGTGTGGATCCTACACTGTGACCTTGGGCCAATCCCTTCCTGGAGCCCCGGCTCCTCCCTGTGATGTGGGATGGTCACTGCACCTTCCCCAGGGGGTGGTGCTGAATATGGAGATAATGTGTCACCTGTTGAGGCTCTGCCCACAGTGAGCCCTTCGGGAGTGACTGAGAAGGCCGAGGCTCAGCCCACACTGGCACCTCGTATGGTCTTGTCACTTCCTTACGAGTTCCCCATCGACAAACTGTGGAATGGTGGGTGCCTGCCTTGTGGGTCCGAGGTGCTAATTACATGAAATAAGGCTCATGTCACAAAATAATGCCAAGTATCAGCCTAGCCTAAGTCATGTGTCCAACAAACATGAATCATTATTCTAACTGTTTAATAGCTTTGTGCTGTGTTCCATAATCCCGGTGATACACCAATAGTCTTTTTATTTTAAAACTAGAGGCCTGGTGCAAGACATTCATGCACTGGGGGGGGGGAGGGGGTCCTCAGCCTGGCCTGTGCCCTCTCAATGCTGAGCTCGCTGCTCCTAAGTGCTGCCTCGGAGTTGGGAGAGCCTGGCTTTTGGCTGAGCAGCGCTCCCCTGTGGGAGCGCACTGACCACCAGGGGGCAGCTCCTGCACTGAGCGTCTGCCCCCTGGTGGTCAGTGCACATCATAGTGACGGATCATTCCACAGTTTGGTCGATTTGCATATTAGGGTTTTATTATATAGGATTTTGTTACAAAACTCAAGCATGCACAAACCTAGAGACTAGTCTAAGGAACCCCCTTACACCTATCACCCAGATTCAATCATTAGCAAGGCTCTGCCTCCCAACCATCTCTTCCTGGGCTAAGGTTTGGTCTGGGGGTTCAGAAACAGGGGCAGAGATGGGAGCCTCTGGGGAGGGGGTGGGTTAGTTCCCTGGGACAGCTGAGGGGTGGGGTGTAAAAGTTAGGAGACAGCAGGAAGTGAGGACAGTGTGAGCTGCCTGAATTCAAAACAAGCAAACCCAGAAATGTGCTTCGACAACCATCAATGGCGGCAATGATCCCAAACTGCTTGGTGCTGTCATTTCTAATTATTCTTTATCAGTGTCGGTGCTGGCTCTTACCAACAGAGGGCGGTCCTCAGCCTGTGCTCCCCTCCCTGACAGTGCGGGGCTCAGCAGGTGGTCCCCCAGGCAGAGGGTGGGCGGTTTGCATCTCCAAGTACAGGCTCTCTGCAGGATGAGTGCCCCTGCGGCTGGCCTTTCCCGCTTCCCTGGGGACAGGATGCGACGTTGCAAGTTCTTGGCCCAAGTGACTACAAGGTTTTCAGCGAAGGCAATGCTGTCAGACCCCTGGGACCGGAGGGTGAGTGAGGAGCCTGAGGGCTTAGGCTGGTTTATCAAGACCAACAAGGGACGTGCTGCCCAGGCAGGCAGAGTCCCGGGGTCCCTGGGTCCTGACTAAGGGGAGAAAGAGAGGCGGCAGGTGCAGGGGGGCAGTGGTGGCCCTGGGCTCACCTTTTGGGGTCTCAGCCAGGTCCTCACCGTGTGATTGGGGGCAAATTCTGTAACCTCTCCATCTGTTCCAGGGACAGAGTCCTCCTGCCTGGCTGAGGAGATGAGCGGGATCCACACTTCATCAAAGGAACAGAGAAGCAGAGCCCACTCGTAGGAGCTGTGTCCCCTGCCCCTCCCCACCCCCACCAGCACAAGAGAAATGTCCAGGTAATCAATGAACTTTTACACTTTCTCCTGAGTATGTTATACCAAGACACGTAGTGAACATGAATTGAACGTTCAATAGCTTTTAGGGCTTTAAGGAAGATAGGAAGAAAAAATATACTAACTTAAACACACTTCGTTAGAAAAAAGAGAGTGGTGGCGAGTGTGGCTGTGGCGGCGCCTTCCCGGGAGCGCAGCAGGACTTGTTCCCATGCTCCTGCCTTCCAGGGCTCCCAGCCAAAGGATGAGTTTGATTTTTTTGTGCTACGCATCGCACAGTATCAGTACCCAACTGCCCCCCTCATGCCTGTGGCAGGAAGAAGAGCTTAGGAAATACTTTAAAATTAAGTGTCATCTGTTAGTTACAGTGTCTTAGGGCTTTCTATGAACTAATTTAATCTTCAGGGCAACCCTATGACATAGCAATCACTGTTCTCATTTTGCAGATCAGGGAGCTGAGGCCCGGGAGGCTCCTGGGCAGCCTGGGATCACACATCGAGTGATCGTCTTGCTGCACGTCATGTCTTCTTTCTCCTCCCCTCCTTGGCTGCTGCCTTGGGTTCTCTGGGCCTGGAAACGGTTGTAAGATTTCTCATTCTCGCCCTAACCGGTTTGGCTCAGTGGATAGAGTGTCGGCGTGCGGACTGAAGGGTCCCAGGTTCGATTCTGGTCAAGGGCATGTACCTTGGTTGCGGGCACGTGCCCAGTAGGGAGTGTGCAGGAGGCAGCTGATCAATGTTTCTCTCTCATTGATGTTTCTAACTCTCTATCCCTCTCCCTTCCTCTCTGTAAAAAATCAATAAAATATATTTTAAAAAAAGAAAAAAAAGATTTCTCATTCTCTCTGCCTGTGATCATGATAGTGATTCCTGTGAATGGGCCAGCCCCGTCCTTTCTGACCCTTTCTGTCTGCCTAGGTCAGGGGTTCTCAACCTGTGGGTCTCGACCCCTCTGGGGGTCCAACGACCCTTTCACAGGGGTTGCCTAAGACCATCGGAAAAACACATATATAATTACATATTGTTTTTGTGATTAATCACTATGCTTTAATTATGTTCAATTTGTAACAATGAAAATACATCCTGCATATCAGATATTTATATTATGATTCATAACAGTAGCAAAATTACCGTTATGTAGTAGCAACGAAAATAATTTTATGTTTGGGGGACACCACAACATGAGGAACTGTATTAAAGGGTCGCGGCATTAGGAAGGTTGAGAACCACTGGCCTAGGCGTTCTGCGTCCTGGTTCCCTGTCTGCATACCTGAGTCCTGCCTGACACAGGCTCTGGAGGCCTCCAGGAGAAAGTTTCCCACATCCTCCCTCGGCCTCCCAGAGGACTCGGAGGACAAGCCTCGTAAAACCCAAGGAATGGATTTCTGTATTGCGACCGAAAGCCGAGAGGGGCTGCTTGCCATCTGACTTCAGAAAGGATTTCTGATGGACGATTAGCCCATGGGGAGAGTGAGGAAGGACTAGACATCGGTAGGGGCGGGACCAGGGAAGGTCTGAACAGCTGGCAGCCCCAAGAGCAAACAGCGTTTCTGATTACCCAAGAGCAAACAGCGTTTCTGATCACCCAGGTTTGAAACTGGGAGGCCTCTCTGGAGGTCTTGACAGGCTTGGTTCTGGGAACACGTGGTTGACGGCTATGCCCGAGTATAGATGCGGACACCTAAGCACAGGCCTAGTGCAGTGTGACTGCGGAAAGGCAGGCTTGTCTGCTGGGCTGGGAGGGAGAGGGGCCCCATCATTCCCGTGTTCCAGCCCATGGGCGGGCTCCTGTGGACAGTTAATATGCATGTCCTGGGGGCTTAGAGCCTGTGGCCCTTACAACCAGGGGAGCCCAGTCTCTGAAGTGAATAGGTGCATTGATTTTTAAGGCTAATACGTTTAGCAAACATTTATGGAGCGTCCACTGTTGCAAAGCACAGTGCTGGGCTGTGAGGGTGGGAGACAGTCCTGTCCTCCAGGAACTACACAGGGAGGAGGAGGCTGGGCGGGAGGTGGGACTGGGAAGTCCTGCGGTGCTGGACCTTGAAGGCCACTGCGGTGGTGGGGATGGGGATGGGGGTGGGGGTGGGGGTGGGGGACTCAGCTGGCTGCCATCCTGGGCCATGGGCTGTGGCCATGGGATCCCTCAGGGTACTGCCTTCCATCTCTGCCACCGCTGTTCCACCACTGGCTCCTTGGCACCTCCATTTCCCCGGTTCTCACTGTCCGGGAGCCCTGCGAGTGGCACAGAGGCTCCAGAAGAGCTGGGCAGGGACCCCGGGGAGGCGCTGGCACTCACCTCTCCCCAGCGCTCCCTCTTCTCACACAGTGCACTTGCCCAGCAGGGCCATGGGCACGTCACACCTTTGTGGAGAAGGGCAAGGCATTTGCCTGTCCCTGCTCCTGAGATTCTTCATGTCTTACAGCAGGTATCCTGCCCTACTATTTGGGAAAATGTTAATGTGCAGGGGCGGGAATGCCCGGACCGCAGGTGGTATAAGGCCTGAGAAATCATTTGGTCTGGCCCTGCCAAGGCATTAGGGGTGAGTTAATTAAATGTTTGCCCAAATGTAGAAGGCTAATTTTTAAGTTGACAATTTTGTTCGGCCCTTGGATGAGGTTATAAATATCCAAATGGCCCTTGGCAGGAGAAAGTTTCCCCACCCCTGGTAAGAAGGAGAATCTGGTTTGTTTTCTGTTTTTGTTTTTAGAAATAGGAAGATCATCTTTGCTAACAAATCTGGGGTTTGGTAAGCTGGTGATGATCGCTGAACAAGCACTGATGTGTAAAAACAGGCCTCCTGTGTGCCCAGCTGAGGGGGTGCAGGTGCACCCCCACGGTAGCTACATCCCCATAGTAGGCACACCCCACAGAGACCCCCCACAAAGATACACCCCCACAATAAGCACACCTCACAGTAGGCGCACCCCCACAGTAGGTTCACCCCAACAGAGATCCCCCACAATAGACACACCACTACAGCAGACACCCCCACAGTAGGCGCACCCCCACAGCAGACACCCCCACAGCAGACGCACCCCCACAGAAGGCACACCCTCAAGCATCTACCCTGCAGACATTTTCACATCAGTCCCCAGTTCCCTGGCAGCGAGTCCTGTTGGCCCTCAGTCCGAGTGCCCGCAGTGTTAGAGCTGCCCAGCTCCTGCCTGATGTCCCACCGCGCTGGGCATCACAGGAAAGCTGAGCTGGGGGACATGGGGGCGGGGGCGGGGGAGGGGGAATCCCCTACACTTTCACTTGCTTAGGGAACAGGGCTTGTACAAATCGAGAGTGCTCTCTATCCTGAGGACTTGCGATGAGGATTTTGGAGATCTAAATTTTAAGAAAAAGAATAAAAAGTTAACCAGTTATTTTCATTTTTGGAATGAGAAGAGAAAAAATTCACAAATTACACATTTTAAAAAGCTGCCAAATACCATAAACAGCAAATGAACACATGTATGAATCAACTGCCTGGCACACCCTATTAAACTTCTCTTACACTTCTTACTTGCGTGCGCCTTGATTTTGCAATGTAATTTGCTGTAGAGAGACTAGAAAGATATTGAAGGTGGCATCCTGGGCTGCGGGGCTGGGGTGGCCTCTCTTTCCCCCCTCCCCCTCAGGAATCGCCACCCAGCAGTGGGTACCAGCCCTGAACTCCTGCTCCTGGAGACCTTGGTTCCAGAAGGAGCCAGGGCATGATGCAGGAACAGCTCTGAAATGGGAGAGAAGGGGCCACATTTCCCCGCTGGTCTCGGGTTTCACTGTGTCTGCATTTGGTATCTTTCCTTTTCCTAGCTGTACTTTCTCTGACATGTTTTTCATGGAGTCCTGCTCAAACCCCATGCCTCACAACTGTGTGCGTGTGTGTGTGTGTGTGTGTGTGTGTGTGTGCTTTTTCCCTGGAGAAGGAATCTTGTTGCATTGTAGAACATGTATTGTCTATTTTGCTATCAGCAATGGCTCATAGAGAGGCTGAGTGGGGCCTTTTCTCTTTCAAGCTGTAAAGAGGACCAAGTCTTTCTCCCAGTGCATCCTCTGTAATAATCTCCTTAGAGAACCATCCTGATCAAAACACCCTCCTCAGAGCCTCTTATGGCCCATTGCCATCCCAGAGGCGCCAGCACACCGGGCACATCCCTGGCCTCACAGCCTGGCCCTCACCTCCTTGCAGGTTTATATCTTAGTTTTTCCCCCTGTCACTGAAAAGGGTTTATTCAGGAAAAAGAAAGAATTGCAATCTAGTACATGCAGACATGGTACACACATTGAACCAAACAAAGATGGAGGAAGGACTATTTATTTATTAATTAAAGAGATTTTCAATCTCAGTGTTTTTACTTCTTTTTCAGTTACAGTTGGCATTCGATATTATATTAGTTTCTGCCATACACATAGCGGTTAGACATTTATGTAACTTACAATCCCACTTCTTCCTTATGCCCTGGGCTCTGCATCCCTCTGCCCCCTTTCCCTCCTCTTCCCACCCCCCTGCTGCAATCCTGTCTGGCAGAGTCCTGCCCAAATGGCAGCTTCTCTGGGGAGCTTCCCTGATATTCAGAGACCAGTGACCCTCTTTAGCTCAGAGCCCCTAATGGCCATCCAACCTTGTGTAATAGATTCCTTGTGCTTATTTCTTGTTCCTAGTGTGCAGGAGTGGTTGTCTACCTCATCTTGACATCCACCACAAATGTTTGTTGAATTAATGACTCTCATTTTTTAAAAAAATATATTTTATTGATTTTTTACAGAGAGGAAGGGAGAGAGATAGAGAGTTAGAAACATCGATGAGAGAGAAACATCGATCAGCTGCCTCCTGCACATCTCCTACTGGGGATGTGCTCGCAACCCAGGTACATGCCCTTGACCGGAATCGAACCTGGGACCTTTCAGTCCGCAGGCCGACGCTCTCTCCACCGAGCCAAACCGGTTCCGGCAGACTCTCATTTTTTGATAAAGGAAACCGTTGGTGCTCAGGGAGTTTAAGTGATTTGCTCCAAATCACTCAGACCTGAGATGCAGGCTGGCATCGCCCTCTGTCCCCATGCTCAGTGTCTCCTAGAGCCATGGTGTGACTCTGATTCAGAGTCTGATGGGCCAGCGCAGAAAGATGAGGTGTGAGAGTGAGTGAGGTGGGCATTTTGGTTCTTTCTACAGATTTTCATCCGCACTGTCTCCCATTATAATGGGTGAGGCAGAGGTGTCTGATTGCATCTTCTTTTGGATTTGTGTATGTGTGTATGCAAAATATGTGCAAGTATTTTTAACTCTTTATTGTAAAAATTTTACATTCACAGAAGCAAAGCAAATTATACAACCGCCTCGCCCGGTGCTTCCCCCACCCACCCTCGCCGTCCCTCTGCCAGGCACCCATCACCCAGCTATGACGGGGTCACCTGATGTACAGTTTCCCACATTCCGGATTCTGCTAACTGCAACCCTGACAGCCCCGAGTGTCATTTAAATTCGCTCCCACCAATCTGTATTTCTTGTATGCTAGTAATTATATAGAAAAACCTGATTTTTTTTTTGTCAATAATACTGAACAGGATGGTCTTTTTATGATGAGCACATAATGTTGTTGATGTTTTATTTTATTTTTTATCTTCACCCAAGGATATGTTTTTATTGATGAGAGAGAGAGAGAGAGAGAGAGAGAGAGAGAAATATCGATTGGTTGCCTCTGGTATGTGGCCTCCCCCGCCCCCCCCCCCCCCCACGGGGATTGAACCTGCAGCCTTTGGTGTACTGAACGATGCTCCAACCAACTCAACCATCCAGCCAGGGCTGTTGTGGATGTTTTAGAGTATAACATACTTAAAAGTAGATCACTGGGGATGCAAGGCTAGTACAATTTTTGCAAATCAATAAAATGTGATACATCACATAAACAGATTGCAAGGCAAAAATCACATGATCATATCAATTGATGCAGAAAAAAACACTCCACAAAATCCAACACCCCTTTTTTGATAAAAACTTTTAGCAAAGTAGGAATAGAGGGATTATACCTCAACATAATAAAAGCCATATATGACAAACACATAGCCAACATCATACTCAATGGACAAAAACTAAAACCATTTCCTCAAGAACAGGAGCAAGATAAGGATGCCTACTTTCACCACTCCTGTGCAACATAGTACTGGAAGTGCTAGCCATAGTGATCAGACAAGATGAAAAAATAAAAGGCTTCCAAATTGGAAAAGAGGAAGAAAAATTGTCATTAATCGCAGATGACTTGTTCATAGAAAACCCTAAACACTCCATAAAAAACTACTAGGTTTAATAAATGAATTTGGCAATGTAGCAGAATATAAAATTAACACCCAGAAATTGATGGCTTTTTTATACACCAATAATGAACTCTCAGAAAGAGAAACTAAAGAAACAATTCCATTTGCCATTGCAACAAAAAATTAAGATACTTAGGAATAAACTTTACCAAGGAAGTAAAAGACTTGTACTCTGAAAACTACAGGACATTGAAAAAAGAGATAAAGAAAGATATAAACAAGTGGAAGAATATACTGTGTTCATGGATTATTAGAATCAGCATAATTAAAAGATCCCTACTACCCAAAGCAATCTACAGTTTCAACACAATCCCTATTAAATACCGAGACATATTACACAGATCTAGAACAAACACTCCAAAAATTTATATGGAACCATGAAAGACCCAGAACAGCAATCTTGAGAAAGAACTAAGTTGGAGGGATCACAAGACCAGATAACAAGTTATACTAATCAAAATGGCCTGGAACTGGCACAAGAACAAGCATATAGATCAATGGAACAGAACAGAGAACCCAGAAATCGACCCAAGACATTATGCTCAATTAATATTTGACAAAGGAGGCAAGAGTATATAATGGAGTAAAGACAGTCTTTTCAATAAATGGTGTTGGGAACATTGGATAGGTACATGCAAAAGAAAAAAAAAGAAACTAGACCACCAACTTATACCATACACAAGAATAAATTCAAAATAGATAAAAGACTTAAATGTAAGTCGGGAAACCATAAAAAGCTTAGAAGAAACCATAGGCAGCAAAATCTCAGACATCTCACGTAGCAGAATTGTTGCCAATACATCTTCTAGGACAAAGGAAACTAATGAGAAAATAAACAAATGCAACTACATCAAAATAAAAAGCTTCTGCACAGCAAAAGAAATCATCAATAAAATGAAAAGAGAGCTCACTGCATGGGAGAACATATTTGCCAATGATATATCTGATAAGGGGTTATTATTCAAAACATATAAGGAACACATACAACTTAACAAAAGGAAGACAAACAATCCAGTTTAAAAATGGGCAAAAGTCCTAAATAGACACTTCTCCAAAGTGGACATACAAAAGGCCAAGAGGCATATGAAAAAATGCTCAAAGTCACTAATCACCAGAGAAATGTAAATTAAAATGGCGATGAGATATCACCTCACACCTGTCAGAACGGCTACCATCAACAAATCAACAAACAACAAGTGTTGGTGAAGATGTGGAAAAAAGGGAGCCCTAGTGCACTGCTGGTGGGAATGCAGACTGGTGTAGCCATTATGGAAAACAGTATGGAGTTTCTTCAAAAAATTAAAAATGGAACTTCCATTTGACCCAGTGATCCCAAGAAATCAGAAACACCAATCAGAAAGAATATATGCACCCCTACGCTTATAGCAGTGCAATTAACAATAGCTAAGATTTGGAAACAGCCCAAGTGCCCATCAGCAGATGAGTGGATAAAAAATCTGTGGTACATTTACTCAGTGGAA
The DNA here is from genome assembly GCF_000147115.1 of Myotis lucifugus. Classification (NCBI taxonomy): domain Eukaryota; kingdom Metazoa; phylum Chordata; class Mammalia; order Chiroptera; family Vespertilionidae; genus Myotis; species Myotis lucifugus. The sequence goes on along the minus strand of NW_005871275.1, from coordinate 192,334 downwards.
TACTATGCAGCTGTAAAAAGAAAGAACTCTTACCATTTGCAACAGCATGGATGGACTTGGGAGAATATTATGCTAAGCAAAATAAGACAGTCAGAGAAAGATAAGTATCACATGATCTCACTTTTATGTGGAGTCTCATGAACAAAATAAACTGATGAACAAAATAGATCCAGAGACATAAAAGCATGGAACAAACTGTTGAACCTCAGAGGGAAGGCAGGGGAGGTTGGGTGGGAAGAGATCAACCAAAAAACTTGCATGCATGTATGCATAACCCATGGACACAGACAATAGGGTTGTGAAGGCCTGAGGCAGGGGGCGGGGGCTACTAGAAGAGGTCCATGGGGGGTGGGGGTGGGAAAGTGGGTATATGTTATCCTTTCCACAATAAAGATTTTTAAAAAGTAGATCAAGTTTATGATGCACATCTGAAAAATGGAAAAACTGACTTATGTTACTAGAGACTGACTGGGGTGGAATGGTTTACTCTGGGTGGTGTCTTAATAGAAGTTTCTTGATGAATTAGATAACAAAGAAAAGAATATAGGACAGTTGCTCAGTGATTGGCCTCCTGAAGGAGGAAGATTCCAGAACTGGGTACGTGTCTTCCTTCAGCATGGCTACCTGCTCACCCGGACAGGATGTCAATATTTGATGACGTCCTGGGACAGCTCTGTGTGACACGGGGTGGAGCGTCTCCGTAGGAATCAGTACCAGTTTTTTCAAGGAACCAGCATGGCTCCTTTCCTACAGGAAGAGCTGTAGAGGTGTAGGGAGAGCCTCCCGCTTCAGTATTAGGCAGAAATGACGCTTCTAACTATCGTCTTCCGTCTGCAGAGAGTGGTGGAGTTGAAGATAAAGGAGCGGCCGTGCGAGTGTGTCTTTGAATTGAGACCCTGTTGGTGGGTGGGTTCACCACTAAGATGTGTAGTTCAGTAGAAGGTCCGAGAGCCAGCGTTGGGTTAGCAGCTAATGGCACCATCTTCATTGCTGACAACCTCATGCCCTCGAGTGAGTTGCTTCTTTGTGCCTTCGCTTCTCTCTGCAAATTGAAAGACTCTATTGGTCCCCAACTGACATAGAGATTTCCTAGAACGCTGAGGGGGCCCACTGACCCTTCTTTATCTTACAGTCCCCTTTATTCCCTTTCCTCGGTGGTGGCCTGCCTTCCCAGTGAGAGAATTCTCTGGAGTTCTGTGCTGAGCCCACAGTGGACCCAGCAGGGGCTCAGCAGTCTCATTAGTTTGAATGGAGGCATGAGTTCTGCATCTGAAGTTGTCTAGAAATTTCAGAAGAAAATTGCTGAAGAATTCCACTGAGAGATTTGAAAGTACTAAAAAAACAAACAAACAAACAAAAAAAAAACAGAGGCCAGAAAGTCCCCTTGAAAATCCTTTTCCAGTTTCACTCAGCAGAGAGGCCCTCAGTGCCTTAGGATGTGCCAGGCAATAAAGATAAGCACTAACCTTCCATCTTCTGGGAAGGGCTTATCGGTCCCATGTTTGGGGAAAAGCCGCCTCCTGGGAAGACGCCCTATCAGCGTCCTCATCCTGTACTTTACCAGGGTCCCCGTCGCTGGGGTTGTGATGTCAGTCCCCCTGTTCCCAGAGGGAGGCTCAGTGTTTGGTCCTTGAAGTGAGCACACCCTGGAGGGGGCGGGAATCGTTTGCTCAGGATCAGGCCCCAGCCAGGGCCCCTCCCAGGCCCTCTGCACTTGAGATAGCTCAGGGAAACTTCCTCACTATCACTGTGACCTCCAGGGCCCCCGCGTTGCCAGTTAATCATTACATGGGCAAAGCTGTATTCCTCTGGCTTTCTGGCCTGTTTTTGCAGCTGGCTGGGTTTATTACTGGCCAAGGGCCTTGGCTGGTGTTTGGATTGCATACTGATAGGCCGCCAATTGGCCCCAGCTCAGACCTCACTGCATAGGAGTCAGGCTCCCCTTGGGAAACTGGAGCATCTGGGTTGTTAGCACCCACTTCGCCAAGTTGCTGAGAGGCCCAGGCACTGAGCACCCAAATTTCCTTCTGGAGAAATTCCTCAAATAAAGTTGGGATCCAGGTAGCCTAGAGCCAGAGCAGGAAACCTCAGAGTGGGAGGTAAAGAGGCGAGGATGAGTCACGGCCCTGCTCCTCGGGCCTCTGCTCAGGGTCCAAACGGCGGGGCCTGATCATGTATCCTGTTCTGAGATCCACTCTTCCTCCTCATGTCCCCTTCATTCTCCCCTATTAGTGCACGTGGGCGCTGAGACGAGCCAGAGCTGTTTGACGCGTATATTGCAAAAGCAAGCTGACTTTCTCCAGAAGCATCTCCTAGCTTTTTCAATAACCATCAGAAAATTCTTAGTAATAAATAAAGTTGGGGAGGGTTCCAGGGGCATCTGCCCAAATGACCCCTGTGAGCTCATCGGGTTCACAGAAGAGCCGCAGGGTGACTGCTCATCTCGGTCCCAGTGTGTGCTTTCTCACCTCCTCTCCTAACTGGCCACTTCCTAGCCCCTGCCCTTCCAGCCAGTCTCCTTATCGAGGCTTCCTTCTTATTCTAGGCCTAAAACGTTCTTCCCCTCTCCAAAGCTCTGTTGCGTGGTGTCTGTCCTTGCCTGCCCTCAGCGCGCACCCCTGTGCTCAGAGCGGGGTGCACACTGCATGTCTGCATCGTCTTTGATCTGAGTTGCTTCTGTGTGGTCTCTGAAGTTAGTTCTCCGGGGCTGAGGCTGGGATCCCCTTTCCTGGAGGTAGCTCAGGGCTCTCAAATATGGAGCCAGCACAGTGGGTGGCACTGTGCCCTAAGGGTCCCTCACTACCACATCTGGGTCGCTGGGAAATCAGGTTATGATTGGGGTCAGTAATTGACAGCACAGGAGGACAGGAGTGACTCAAAAGCCATTTCCTCCCCCGCCTGTGTGTGTTTTCCGAGCCACTCCCACCACATGCAGTGACAGGGACATGGAGGCATCGACCCTCCCCCACAGCCTCACAGCTTTCAGCTGAAAGTCCGTAGACAAAACCTCAGCTCTGGTGCTCCCTGTATGGCAGGCCTGGGTCAGGCATGAGCTTCCTCCTCCTCCCTCCCTCTCATCCCACTACCTTCTCAGAACCCACGGTGTAGACCTGATGGGAAAGGGGCAAAAGGAGCCATTAGGAGACGCTGAGGGAGAACCTGCCCAGGAAGCTTCAGGAAGTCCTAGGGGACAGGGCAGGGTGCTGGGGCGTTGCTTCCCAGGGGGCTTTGCAGACCTGGGTGCAGTGGGCACCCGCTGGCTTCTGTGAGGGTCCAGGAGGAAGGCAGAGGAGCAGCTGTGGGACTCCAGGCCCTGGGATGTGGCACAGGCACTCCCAGGGTCTGGGCCGTGGCCGCTGTGGACGGAATAGCGGGTGGGAAGAGTGGTGGAAGCATCTTCCTCCGGTGGTTTAGACACAGACTGGACAGGAGACCCCCGTCTGCCTCTGCCCCCCGTGCATTGGAGGGTGCTCTGCAGTCGGTGCCATGGAAGGTGGGTTCCTGGAGCCAGGTGCGGTCTGTCCTTCCAAACGTGCCTCATAGTCCCTTCCTCCTGGCCTGCCTTAGAGCTTCGTGAGACTGGGAGAATTTGTCATTACAAACAAAGCCTGCTTCCTCCCTTTTATGACATAGTTGACAGCGTTAGTTTCCTCTGTGATTTCTTTTATTACCCTCAATTTTTATTAATCCTGCGGCTGCCAGGGATAAGAGTCTCATAAAATAATAACTGAGGGAGCTATTGTCGGAGGCCCGTGCCGATGAGTTAGAGAATATCTCGTCGCTCCCTGGAGTAGGGGTGCTGGGCACAAGTGCGGGGTCTCGTCAAGGTGTCAGCATGGCCTCAGAGATTTGTGATGACGGTCCGTGTCCTGCGGCAGGCAGGCCCGGCGCTTTGCAGCAGCCGGAGTCCAGAGCAGGCCCCTCTGTGACCCACAACCCCCACCCCCCAGGCGAAGGGCTGCCATGCAGACACGGCTGAGGGGAGGATGCAGCCCCTGAGGTGTCACAACCCCCCGCCCCAGAGAGGATCTGGGCACATCCAACTGAGAAGAGGGAGAAGTGCCTCACTGTGAGGTTAGATGTTCTACCCGGGGAGCCCCAATTTTCCTCAGAACCCCCTGCACCTGCCACTTTCCTTGCTTGGGTACAGAATGGTCTTTTCTTTTCTTTTTTTAAATATATTTTACTGATTTTTTTACAGAGAGGAAGGGAGAGGGATAGAGAGTTAGAAACATCGATGAAAGAGAAACATGGATCAGCTGCCTCCTGCACAGCCCCCACTGGGGATGTGCCCACAACCAAGGTACATGCCCTTGACCGGAATCTAACCCAAGACCCTTGAGTCCGCAGGCTGACGCTCTATCCACTGAGCCAAACCGGTTAGGGCCCAGAATGGTCTTTTCTTTAGCACCCTGCCTCCCCCACTGGCCTCACTGCCGCCTGCCCGTCAGCCATCCTCTGAGGCCTTAGCGGAAAGAGCAAGGAGCACAGACAGTTCTTCCAGCAGCCGGAGTCAAAGAAGAGTCTTTCTTGGTCTAGTGGTAGGTGTTGGGAGCAGAGAGCCCCTGGCCCCTGGCTGGGGCCCCCGAAGTGGCTTTGGCTTTCTCTGTTTTTGTCCACTGCCTGCTCAGCTGATGGGTTTGAATTGGGTACGGGACTCACGCATCAGAAACATATTACAGTGGCCTTAACTGTCCTGACTTCACCAGTGGGCAGCTGTCACTGGCCATCAGAAGGACACCCCCATGTGCCCTACGACCTGGCCAGCCGGGCTCCATCTGTGCCGCGCTGTCCGTGTTTCCTGTTTTCTTTCTTGCACCACTCCCTCCCTCCATCCCTCAGCTAACGCCAGACATCCAGGGGAGATTTGTAAAGAGTCACCTTTCCTACTAGAAAGGCGTGCGCAGGTCCTCTGTGCAACTTTGCACAGGGCGGGGAATCTTTTTTTAAAAAAATATTTTATTGATTTCTTACAGAGAGGAAGGGAGAGAGACAGAGAGTTAGAAACATCGATGAGAGAGAAACATCGATCAGCTGCCTCCTGCACACCCCCTACTGGGGATGTGCCCGCAACCAAGTTACATGCCCTTGACTGGAATCGAACCTGGGACCCTTCAGTCTGCAGGCCGACGCTCTATCCACTGAGCCAAACCGGTCAGGGCAGGCGGGGAATCTTGACCGACTGCACTTCACGTTGGGAATAGGCGGATTTCACAGGCATGGGGTGCTCAGTGCTTGCTCCGGGCAGCCGGACACAGTGTGATGGAAATTGCTCTGCTTGTGGCCTGGGAGGGTGAGGTGAGGGAGGTCCAGAGAGAGAGGATCAGAGGAATGCCCGCAACTTCCAATACCCAGGAGTGCCCAGCCCAGGAACACCAATGCCTCCATCCTTCTCTGGGCAGCCCTGCCCAGCACAGAACCCCTCCCCCCCCCCCCCACACACACAGCACTGCATCCCAGGTGCCGGGCACTCACACTGTTGCTGCCAGCCAGCCACACCGATGGCCTACTTGGCAGGGGCAGTGAGAGGTTTAAGAGCCACTGGCCTGCATTTCAGTAGCATGCTATGTACTAGCTTTCATACTCAATTTCATTAAAATTCAATACTATACAAACATTCCCTTTCATACTCTCGGCTTGCCTAATTCAGAGAGGAAAAAAACTTTACAGATCCCTTGGCCCCACCCCTGAGTCGAGACCATTCCCCATCCCTGTGACTACCCAACAGAGATAAAGACAAATGTCCACTAAGAGTACATGCACATGGCCCTAGCTGGCTGCTCAGTGGTTAGAGCATCAGCCTGTGCACTGAAGGGGCGCATGTGGGAGGCAACCAATCGATGTGTCTCTCACATCGATGTTTCTCTCTATCTCCTCCCTCTCCTTCTCTCTAGAAATCAATGGAAAAAATATCCCCGGGTGAGGATTAACAACACAAAAAGGGTACATGCACATGTATTTTATTCTTAATGGCTTCAACCATAAACAGCCTTCATGTCCCTTCCCGGTAGAATGGGTAAAGAGATGGTGGTACACTCACGCACAATTCAGCAATGAGAATGTGAACAACAACTCTATGCCGCCATGTGGGTGAACTCGCACATGCATCGTGATGAACCAGAGAAGATGGACATAAAAAAGAGTTCACGGCACATAAGGTTCAAAAACAGGCAGAACGCCTCCACGGCATTTGAAGTCAGGACGGTGGTTACCTGTGGGCCCCAGGAGAAGCTGGTCTGTTTTCAATCTGAGGGCAGGCTGCCAAGCAGGTTCGCCTGGGGGCTCAGCTAGCTGTGCACTCGTGGTTTTAATATTTCAAGGAAAGGTTTTCTGGAAAACACCAAGTTCACTCTGGACTTAGTGCCATTTCAACCAGACCCGTCATCTAAATGCCTTTTTCTTCAACGATCCCCAAGGACTCTTCTCTGACAGCGCACAACTGCTGATGGCTTCCATCTGTGTCATTATTTCAAATAGTTTTTGCCATCTGACTCTGCTCCAAAGCACTTTGCAGCAACATTGGTATCCTTAACAGGGAAGGCATCACTTTTCTCTTCTTTCTTTATTGTTTGGACCAAGGGGCAGGCAACAGACAAGAGGCTCACCCTGACAGGGCCAGGATTGCAGGCCAGCCTGCAGCCTGACTGTTGCTCTGAGGTGAACAAACAGAGGCCTGGGAGGTCAAGGCCTTGCCCAAGACACTCAGAAAGGCTCTCGGTGATGCCACGTCACTGCCTGTCACACCACATTTGTAAAGTGGGGCTTGTCCAGGGAGACAGGAGTTTTCCAAGATCTTATGACTGACCCCTTGGTCTTCAGGGGTCTGGCTTTGACAGCACAACCTCAAAGGAAGACCAGAGATAAAGGAAGGAGAAAGAGGACGAAAGAGATGGGGAAAGTGGGCATCAATAGGAGGAAGTCCATGAAGAAAGGGCAGACAGGTGCCATCCAAGGAGGTCTAGAGCATCCCCTCCCCTAGCCTTCCACGCCCTGGGCTCTCTGCTGCCCCCTGCTGGTATCATTTTCCAAGCCGGGCGGGGTGGAGGCGGGTGGGGGGCGCGGGGAGGAGCTCCAAGAGGAGCCCTTAGCGCCTGGCCGCCCTGGCTGGGTCCAAGAGCCCTCTCCCCTTTCCTGGGGCTCGCACTGCCGCCACCCGCTCCAGGGCATGCGGCATGGCTTCCAGACATCTGCGTGGCTTTACTTTCTTTGGCTCCTCACTCTTTGCATATTTCTTCTGAAAAAATCAGACTCTAAGTGGCTGATTTCCTCTAAAAACATGAATCTTCATCACTCCCAGCCTGGTGTCCAGTTTGCACTGGCACCTGCTTTTCCTCTTTCCCGGGGAGGTGTGTTTGGGGTTGTATGTGGGGTACTGACAAGTTGGCAAAGCTCACAGCTCGCGGCCATTGCCCCTTCATCTCCAAGCTGCGCTTTCTTTTCTGCAACAAGGAGCCACCACACCTGACCCTGACCCCCTGCCTCCAGGGTCAGAGGTCATGCGTTGAGCCACACCACGTGTTCGGTTGGAGACCAGGCTGGGAGAAGCAGGCCCTTTAGGGTCAGGTGGAGGCTACGGTGGCTGAACTGAGAGCCGGCTCCGGGACATCCCTTTCCAGCGGGGTTGTGTCCCAGCAAAGAAAGGCAGCCGAAGCGAAGGAGTGGGAAGGAGAGACCCAGGTGAAGGCAGTCTCTGCACCTGCCTCATGAGGGGCTCTCACTGGTTACCCATTAACAGGGACCGGGCCGCGTGGTGGCCTGGGCTGCAATCGAAAACCGAAAGGGCATGTTTATAGCCAGCAGCCTCCCAATAAATTACCTTTCCTGCCAAAAATGTGCCCTTTCCCCCTTTTCTTGTCAGCCTTGTCACAAAGCTGAAATGACAGGTGAGCAAACAGCAGGCGAAGAGCAAGGAAAAGCCCGCAGCTCTGCAAGACCACAAAGCTCCCCTCCGTCTGACCTGGGCCATTATCTCCTGGGAACAGTCTCTGCAGATTATGGAAGCGCGGAGGGGGTTGGGGGGGAGGGAGGGCGGCTGTGAGCCAGAGGCCCGGGACAGGAGAGAGAAAGGGGCACAGGGCTGGGGGCAGAGGGAAGGAGAAATACACTTTATCTCCACAGGATGGAGCTTTTGAGTTTATTGCTCTGGATGTTGAGAAACAATGGGGGAGCAGCATCTCTAAGGGCCCAGCAGGAGCGAGGTTGACAAGGGGGGTTGGAAGTCTGACCCTCTGCAGCCACTTAGCATTTGCCAAGAACACTGACCACAGGGGGCAGCTGAGCCCCAAGCTGCTCACAGCAGAGAAGAGCAAGGATTCAGAAATGCCCAGGGCAGGGGAGGACCTGGAATACCTCCTAGCCCACTGCAACTTTCAAAATTCTGGGAAGGACACATTAAGTCCTAAGATGAAACCCCAGGAATCCATGGGAAATGCAGAGACCGCAGACGAACTCTCCTGGTTCTCAGGCCACATATATGTGCACAAACCAGAGACTGAGCCATGTCCATGTTTGTCTCCAGAAAAATCTTTATGCTATCCGCTCTGCCTGTCCCTCCATTCCTCTCTCTCTCCCCACTTCCTGCCTGCCTCCTACCTACAAGTCTGTATTAAGCACTAACTGTGTGTACGGTGCTGCATGACCACTTGGAAATATGCTCCCTGCTCTGGGCAGCTCCCAGCCCAGTTGGGAAGGACACAGACACGGGCTGTCCTGACCCCGCAGGGGCACAGGGGCTTTGGGGAAGGCACCCCTCTGGGCAGACACAACCCAGAGGCACAGGGCTGGGGGCCAATGGCACCTTTGTACACACCAGGAAAGGCATCCTCCTTCTGGGCAGGAAGCAGCCTGACCAGGACACGGGTTGGCGAGCAGGCCGCACACAGGCGGCACACAGGCCAGGGCATCCCCTCTGCACGTGGCGAGAGCATCCTGAGCTGCTTCCCCAGACCATGAACCCTGGCAGCCTGTGAGCCTGAAGGTATGAGGACCCAACCTCCAAACATGTTTCTAAATTGTGACAAAATACACATAACATAAAATTTACCATCTTACCCGTTTTTAAGTGTACATTGAGTAGCATTTACATTATGGTGCAATCAGTCTTCGGAGCTCTTTTCATCTTGCAAAACTGAAAGGCTATCCTCATTAACCAATAACTCCAATCATCTGCACTCCCCCAGCCCCTGGCAACCGCCAGTCTGCTTTCTGTCTCTGTGAATTTGACTACTCCAGGTACATTTATGTAATGGAATCATACAGGGTTTGTCTCTTTGTGACTGGCTTATTTCACTCAGCACAATGTCCTCAAGGCTCATCCACATTGTAGCACATGTCAGAATCTCCTTCCTTTATAAGGCTGAATAATATTTGATTGTATGTATATACCACATTTTGTTTATTCACTTATCCATCAATGAACATTTGGGTTGCTTCTACCTTTTAGCTATTGTGAATCATGCTACCATGAACATGGATGTACAGACACCCAACCTCCAAACTTTTAAACCATTTGGAAGTCCACAATGTCTGCTGGAGTGATGGGCACCCACATGGCGTGGAAGGAAGGTGTGTGTGTGTGTGTGTGTGTGTGTGTGTGTGTGAAGATCCTTTGGTGCCACACTGGGGCTGGAGGATGGGTCCCAGACAGAAACGTCTGCTGGAAGATGGGAGACAACACAGAGGCAAATGGTGGCCAGCCCATGCTCTCCCAGCCCATGCCATAACCTCACTGCAGTTTTGCTTACGTTGGCCTTCACCTGGGATCTGAGGCTGGGGTCTTTCTTGCCTTTAACTAGGGTGCCCTCATGTTCCAGAAATGCCAACCTTCAAGGCAGAAACCAGACTTAACATGAATATTTTGTAGACATGAAAATTACAAGCTATTTATTCTGAGCACTAAGAAGCAAAAATGCTGGCTACGTCCCAAAATGATACAGATGACGGCTAACACATGTTGAGTGTTTCCAAATGCCGTGCCTGCATCCTCTCATCTACTCACAGCAACCCAGTGAGAACCGTGGCTTTATCGTCTTAATTTTACAGATGAGAAAACTGAGGCACAGTGTGCTGCTCAATTCACAGGACTAGTAAGTAAGTGTAAGAGCTGGGCATGGAACCTGGGCCACTGACAGAGAGCTTGTGCTCTTGACCACTGTACTTCCCCGCCTCTTGACTGGCAGAAAACTCTGGGGCAGCCTCCTGTCTAGGGGAACTGTGCGCCTGTCCTGCAGGATGTCACTGTCTCCTGCGCGGTCCTCCCTGGGAGGCTAGCGTCCTCCTCTCCACAAGGCTGTGGCTCGTGGCACTGGGGAGAGCAGCGGATGGGAATAATGCATCTGATGGAGTTTCCCGGAAGAGCACTATGGCTGAATTCTCCATGAAGACCCAGCACCGGTCCCTTGGTCTAGAAGCATTTGGGGACACTTCACATATGAACCGAAATAACATGGCCCATTCACTAACTGGGTCCTATGTCTTATAGAATGATCAGTTCAATTCTGCCTATCGTATAGGGTTTTGGCCAAACACTATTGACCACTGTGGATGACTTTGAGGCATCTTAGATGCTGCCAGCTGCACAGGCTTGGCATCAGTTACAGCTTAGCCCCATCCCATCTAGGCATCCTCATCTCCAGTGACTGGAACACTGATGCCCACCAGAGCCCAAATGCCCATGGAGCCCACCTGCTGGGTGTTGCTCCGGGCAACATTAAACAGGCACCACAGACATGCAGAAGCTGAGCACAGGGGTGAGAGGGACTCCAGGTGACCACCCTTTGGTACTAGTCCCTGGACCACCATGATTATGAGCTTCAGGTGCCCAGCACTGGGGCAGGTGCTTGCAAGGTTAGTCAAGCTGGTCCCCACCTTCCTGAACACAGAAATATTGAATGGAAAGCACACAGTGAACACACTGAACACCCCCACAGCCCACGGGCCCATGTGTAGGGGTGTGTAAAGATTTACTGTATGTTAAGCAATGAGATAAGTGTGGAAAATGAAGAGAGATGAGCTGAGCTTTCCAGGAGTTGCACCCTCCCCTCCTCCCCTCTCCCCCCTCCCCCACCCTCACCCCCATACAAGGAAAAATCTCTCCCAGCTTGGGAATTTGGAGAGAGAAACTTCCAGGCAGGGGAGTTGCCAGCCTGGGTGTGTTGGTCAGCAGGCACCCCTGAGGTCCTCCTCCTCTTTAATCGGTCTCTTTAATTGGGGCAGAAGAGATGAAAGACCTGGACAATTTCCCCCAATTAATTAAATTATCCGCTGGCTTAGTTGCCTTTTATCATCTTGAATGGGAGGCATTAGGTAGACTTTCCTGTGATATGTAATTTGCTCCTGTCTCTCTCCCTCAGCTCCAGGGTGCTGTTTATCTTTCCTCAGGGCCTGTTGCATCCCTCACTGGTCCTTTCATTCACCTATTCATCCAACATCTCTTCCCCTGTAGTACTGAACAAACAGCATCTCTGCCCTGAGGTGTATTAATACTCCTTGAAGACTCAGTCACACTGGAGGCGGGCTTTATTTCTGGATTCTTTGAAGATCTCTGGTTTAAGTAACTCAACTCCTCTGACACTTGCTCAAGAAAGTCAACTAAGGCAATTCCCAGAGAGCGGGGCGATGGTTAGGACTCTGTCGACTGCTGCTAAACTCAGAGGGTTCCATCAATTTCCCCAGAAAATTAAACAGAAGTTAAAATAAACATTTCCAAAGTTATAGTTTATGATGTGCTACTAAATTGCTACCCCTTCTTCTCCTTTCTCAGCTCAATTATAGAGTATTAGTTTACTTTGTGGCACCAAATGGCTCTTTATTTCTCCTGGACTGAATTTTTATTGTCGCTCTGGTCCCTGCCCTTTGTCTTGCTGGGCCCCCTGTGCCCATATCTGTGAAGAATTTCGGGAAGGGAAGGAGGGGAGGTGGTTTCTGAATGTGGGCAACACTCCAAACAAGTTCTGCTAATCTCAGGGTTAGTGAAACTCTTTGCTCAGAAACTTTATGGCCGGGGGAATGGGTGCTTCGTGTTTGCTCTTCAAATAAAGGAACCTTGGAGGCAGAGAAGGGCATTTTCTGTGGAGCTGCTGACTTTTGAAATCGTGAGCCTTCTTCCTTATCAGGCCGGTTTATTGCAGGTTTCATGATGTTTTATGAGGGAACGGATGCCCTGCTGACGAGGGTGGTGGCAGCTGTCTCCAACCTTCCACATTGTTGACAAGATCAAAGGACAGATTCACCACCTGATAAGATTGGGCGGATAAGGTTGGGCGGAATCTCTGACTTCTTGCCTCCACACACGGGGGCAAACAGCAGGCTTGATCTTGTGCCTTTTCTCCCTGGCCTGGCCTCTTCTGTTTCTTGTATATTTGTGGAACCAACTGGACCTCCCAGGCAATTCCTGCCCCTCAACATTAATTACTATTATTCCTTAATAATTTTAGAATTTAAAAAAGTATACATTTTAATGATTTAAATTGCCTGAGCACTTCAATACCCACTGTTCATACAAGTGACACTTGTAAAATTTGTACAATGGAAAATAGAAAAAATGTGTGCATGAAAATAATTTATAGTCAAATAGTCGTCTCTAGAACACTGGTATTTCAGGAAGAGAGATTCTATGGACTGTATTCTCCGCCACTGTTGACATTTTACTACAGTTGCCTCAACAATCTTTGAAACTTTTAAAAATTTGTCTCATTATTGAGAATTGGAAACTTCCATCACTAGAAAACTTTCTTTCTTTCTTTCTTTCTTTCTTTCTTTCTTTCTTTCTTTCTTTCTTTCTTTCTTTCTTTCTTTCAGACAGGGGAAAGAATTATTTCCTGATTCAAAAGAAGCTTCTCTGATTTTCCAGAAATATCCCTGCTTCTCACCTTCTCTGTCACTCACCCGGCTTTCTGATCTGGCTGCCCTGCTGATGTTGGGCCAGACAGATAGTCCCTTCTCTGTTTTGGTTCTGAGGATAGCAGGCATGTTCTGGCGGCAGTAAGCACATATCCAGGTAACTCGCTACAGCTGCCGGAGTCTGTCCTCAGCAGATGTTAAGGGGCTACTTTATAATCTGTGTTGTGCTAGAAGGGTTGTAGAGCACATCCTGAGAAATTTTGTGATGACAGCTCTGCTTACCTTGATTTTGTGTTTCCATTACTCTAAACTCCCTTCTCCCCATCCTGAGCTTTCCCCTGAGCTCCCTGATTCTTCTCTGCTGAGGTGCCCTTCCTCCGCCCCCGACAAGTTGATGAACTAATCCCCATTAAGGTAGAATGCCAGATAGCTCTCACTTACTATATCTACTCCCCTCCCTCAAATCTGCACATTTTCAGAGCATTGCCATCTCTTTCCATCCAAGGGAGTCAGGTCCATGGAGGAGGCTAAGGTTGGAGGTGCAGCTGGGGCCCGGGGGCGGGGGGAGCTGAAGAAGGTGAAGAGACAACTTTTATCATCTGTGATATTATTTCCGAAACATTATCAACTCATATTATTGCCCACAAATTTTCACCTGAAATTTAGAGAGTAATAGGCTTTTATAGTGCAGTAAAAAGTGTATTAGCTGGTTCTGGGGTTGTCTCGCCAGCCATTTACTCCACTGTTTTATCAATATTGCCATAATTTGACACTTGTGAATAGAGGAAGATTGTAAAGTGTTCACAGATCCTGTAAACTGCACTAAATAGAGATTAGTATTACTACTAAGTTTAAACGCTAGTAAAAGATAATTAAACTGATGGACGCGGCTGTAAATCTCCCTTTTATCAAGTGCTCACTCTCGTGCCGGCGGTCTCACCTTATTATTTTACAGCATCATTAATGCTCTGGCAGAATTGGACCTCGTGGATGCTGCTGCCTGCTGAGTGAGGAGACAATAAGACATGTAGAAACCCCGTGTGGGCTCTCCCCTTCCCTTCTCCATCACAGCGTTCACGCCAGGACTGCCTCCAAGTACACCAGGGGCTCCCTCCAGCCCTGCCCTTCCCGGCCCCCAGCTCTGCAGGGGTAGGCCCTGGTCTTTAAAGAATGCCATTCCTCGTGCTCTTGAAAGCAGTACTTCCACGGAAGCTCCTTTGGGGCCTCTGCTGCCTGCCGAGACAGTGTCACCTGTGGCCGAATAATGCCCCTTCTGGGAAAATAAAACTGTCAGCTCTCAGTGGGGGCAGCTGAAACACAAGCATCTTTTTAATCGGCACCACACTAGCCGGGGAGACCCCTGGATGGAGCCTGTATCGAAATGGCTCAGTCCTAGCAAGGAGGTTCCCTTCACTACTTTTGACGGTGTATGGGGGGGGGGGGGGGGAAGAGTGTGACACAAGGGCACAGCAGAGTAGTTGGCATGGGACAGTGGAGCACAAGGGCCACCATCTCTAAGGATGATCCTCTGGAGCTGCCATGCGAAGGAATAACCAGTGGGGTGCCCTGATTCCCACCCTTCCCTTCCCACACATCCACCAGCTGATCTGAGCCTAGGCCAATAGCAAAACCAAAGCACCGAGGCCTGGCTCAAGCTTGTGGGCCCGGGGTCCTCTCTGGTCAGGGGCACAGCTCCCCAACATCAAGAGTGTGTGTCTGCCAAAAGCTGCCTCATCTGCCATCTGGTCTCTACTCTCCAGGGCTACTGGGATGAAGTGACATCTGCTACTTGCCACCAATCCATATCCCTTCCGTGGCTGTGCTGCCAACCAGCAGCATGGACCATTGGCAGGTGGAGGAGGTAGCAGTAGGGGTGGGCCTTGTGTCTCTGGCCTTTCACTGGCCTGAGTCAGGGCTGGCCGCCACCTTCGGCCTCCAGGTGCCACCCAGAGTGTTAGTCCTCCTGGACCTCCCAGAGGCCAAATCTGGCCTAAAAAAGGAATTTACTTAGATATTTTCAATGCCTTTGACTCCCAGTTGACCAGCACCCCATTATTTATGAAACAGAGAGCCTGGGGCCAATGTTCTTCTCATTACCTGCTCCTGACCTTGGCCGTGACCCTGAATCACTGCTTATGGGTAACTGGCCTGTTTGACAAGTTCAAGTTCTCAAGCCACCGGGCGAGCCTTGCTCTTTGGCTGGCCTTGACTGTCGAAACTGGAACCTGGAGAACAAGGAAATAGTCCTACCGAAGAGTCATCTGGGAGAGACTGGATTTGGCCACATCAGATAAACACATTTCCCCCCTCTTTTATTGCCTAAAGCTAAGTGATATGTACCCTGGTTGGAATTAGCAGGCTGAAAGTCCAAGAGATAAGCAGCTTCTCCTAGAATGAGAGATCAGCAGGCCCAGCAGTGGGCTTGTTCAGGAGGCTTCTTCACCTTTTGAACTTGGGGCCTGACTCCCCTTTGCTGTTTCACAGTCGCCAGCAGCAGGAGCCTGGGCAGAGGGAGTGGAGCGGAGACTGGGCTCCTCCACCGCCTGCACACGCTGGTGCTGTGATTCCAAGATGCACTGGAGCCCTCCAGAGGAGGGCAGCCATATTTAAGGTCCTGTCGTGTGCCAGACCTCAGGGCTCCTGAGCTGGCCGAGGGCCCAAGGTCTGCTCAGAGGGAGCTCAGACCCAGTGGAGCTTACAGCCAACTCATCCATCCTGTCTCTGTTTGGCGCTGCTAGAGAAAAGTGGCCTCAGTTAGAACAAGTCATTTTCATAGCGCACTTGTTAAAAATGCTACTTCCCGGGGCCCCGCCCCAGGGCTCCCGTGTGGGGATGTTTATACACTCAAGTTCTTGATACCCCCGGGTCTCGGCGGTGAACAATCACACTTATCATCACTTACTGAAAGGCTGATGAAGGCAAAAGAGCTTTATTTCTGTAAACATGCAAATGATCATAGTTCCACAGGTATGGTCAGGGCCTCACGAGTAAACCACGCTGCTGTTCTGCTTTGGACCTTTGAGCGTTGGCTCAGACATAAGCACGCCGCAATGAAGACAGTCGTGTAGAAACAGACACAAGTGTGAGTGCGCACGGCTTCACAGAGGTCCTTGACGAGGAAGATGAACTGGGACTCCTGGGGTGGGCGCCCAGCTGAGGCCCAAAGATGAAAGAATCAGGTGCCATTAGCACAAAAATTCTGCTCCCAAAATGCTATAATAAAAATTATTTCTCTAGTTCTGAGTCTATTTATTTACCATTTCCTTCCATAAGTGCTCATTAAATGCCTCTGTGCCCAGCACTCTCCCGGGCTCCCAGGGCGTATCGGCCCAGTCCTTGGCCTCCCGGAGCTCCAGGACAATGGAGGAGACAAACAGGCAGACACAGCGCACTGAATGTGGTGACACAGAGAGCACAGGGCCCCTTCCTGCTGTGGGGTGTGTTTCCGTGTGTAGGATTGTGTGTGCGTTTATATGCGTTTATGTGTGTGTGTACACGCATGAACAGCATGGACACACGTACCCATCAGACTTACTTTCCAACCTGGTCAGGCCTCTGAACTCCCAGCCTCCTGACCTGGAAGTTCTCACTTAGGGAAATTATGACCTTTAAGAATTTAGCATCTGAAAAACTGTTGTTTTTTTTTCTCTTGCAGGATATTTTTCAGTTAAGTAAATATGTGCTACATTTGAGATTGTTGTTCCTTAAAAGTCTCACCTTAGATTCAAGGGGAGGAGGAAGGGAGAAAAGAAGAACAAAGGAAAAAACCCTGACAATAACAAATGAAACCTCAGGTGCCGTAACCCAGGTAAACCTCGAAGAAGATGCTGGCTGAGGCTGACTGGTGCTTAAGCTAATAAACCCGATTATCTTGAAGAGTAAACACTGTATTGTTTTGCCAACTATTAGATTTTTACTACTCTCCAATAAAGCAAGCAGGTTCTTCATTTTAAATAATATTCCATTCACTGTTTCCTACAGATTAGCAATTGAAAGAGATGTCAACAATTTTCACTCTTCAAATTAAGTATAATAGGCTTTTATAGCACAGTATAAAGATATGGAAGGCAAGGGCTGCCATCACCACAGCTCCGTTTCTTTATCTATCAGCACAGCCCCAATTTGACACTTGTCAGCTCGTAAAGAGCCGTAAAGAGCCGCAGACCCCATAAAGCTGGCAATGCTTGCATTCGCTGTGCAGCTCACTCCAGGCACAGTGAGGAGATAATTTAATTAACGAATGTGCTGTGAGCATAAAGGGTTATCTCATGAGTCCTCTCCTTTGCCTGCTGGTGATCCCAGTGCTGGGTGTTTGCTTATTAGCAGCAGCCTGGGCCTGGGCTCGTGGAGAAGAGCATTCGGTGCAGGTGCCCCGGCCTCCGACTGGCTTCTGTTGGGTGTTTCTGTGGAAATGTGACATCACTGCTGTTCCCACGGAAAATGACAACAGTTTATCATAGCTGGTTTCCGAATAGCTTCACAGTGGCTATAACCAATTTCTCCTCAGGTGTTTAATATATGCTTATGTATGTACATGTGAGTGCGTGTATGCGCATGTGTGCATGACAGTGGGTCCAGGAGGGACTTCTAACTGCAGATCAGCTTCACCTCTGACCCGGCTCATGTGGCAAAGGACAGGCTAGGAGCCGGGGCAGAGACCACTGGGGGTGGAGGGATGGGTTGGGGCCCCTCTCCCAGCTCCCAGGACAGCGCTTTCATAACCCCGCCACCTTTGAATTATTAGACATTTTTTTGGTTCCATCCACTCATTTCACGGTCCTGCAGGCTGCACCTGCAGTTCTGAGGCCAAACCCACCACCTATCAGAGGGAAAGCTCAGGGGAGGGGAAGGACTCCTCACTCAGCTCTGCATTCCTCAGGGCCTTGCTTTGGGGTAACTGCAATCACAGTTAAGCACACGGAAGTGTCACCCTAACCCCAAGGCTGACCACCCTTCTTCAGGGCCCAGGAGGCCACTGAGCCTGGAGGGGCCAGCTTATGGTTCCAGGCTTTAGAGACCACTGGGGGTCGGGGGAGGCCCACTGTGAGGGCCTCCTGTTCACCTGCCACACGGCCAGCTCGAACCTCCTGCTGGAAGGACGCAGGCTCTCAGGGGACATGCTTGCCCGCTAGCCACTCCTTGGAAGACAACTGCAGGGAAGATATGGGCCTAACGAATGGGCTCATTCCCAGACTCCAGTCCCAGTGGAGCCTTTCACAACCTTTTGGTCCAAAGCCACTATCCAAACTTGCGTTTTGGAGACGTCAGCACTCACTCAGCAGCTCTGGGCCTCCTGAATCCCAGCTGCTGAGCATCGGGAGACAGCAGGGCTTGAAGCAGGGGTGGGTCATGGGGCCGTCTGAGCCAGAGCCCCCAGCCCCTCCACTGCTTTCGTCTTTCCGCTTCAGTCTGGGAGTGGCCACCCACCCGAGGACTTTTCAACGCTCACTCTGCCTCACAATCCCTACGGGGCTTGTATAAGATACTGACGCCGGGCTCTACCCCAGAAATTTGGATTGCTGTTCTGGTAATTTCTTTTCTTTCTTTTTTTTTTTTTTAAGTATTTTTGAAAATTTGTTAAAGTAAGCTTTTAAAAAATTGTGGTAAAATATACATAACATAAAATTTACATTTTAACAATTTTTAAGTGTATTGTTTAATGGAGTTAAGTACATTTGTAAAGTTGTGCAACCGTCACACCACCATCTCTGGAATTCCTCTCATCCAGCAAAGCTGGAAGTCTGTCCCCATTAAACAGTAACTCCCCTCCCCCCCCTCCCCAAGCCCCTGGCCGCTGCCCTCTCCTCTCTGTGTTTATGAATTTGACGACTCTAGGGACCTCATATAAGTGAAATCAAACAACATTTGTCCTGCAGTGTATGGCTAGTACTTCACATAGCACGCTATCTTCAAGGTTCATCCATGTTGTGCATATGTCAGAATTTCCTTCCCTTTTAAGGCTGAGTAACAGTCCACTTCAAATTGAGTATAAAAGGCTTTTATAGCTCAGTATAGATATGTACCACATTTGTTTACATAGATGTGTATGTAAGTATAACAGGCTTTTATGGATATGTATCACATTTGCTTATTTATCTGTTGATAGACATTTAAGTTGTTTCCACTTTTCGGCTATTGTGAATGACGCTGCTATGAAGATGGGTGTGCAAATATCTCTGAGTTTCTGCTTTTGATTCTTGTGTGTACCTAAGAAGTGGAATTGCTGGATCATATGGTAAATTCTGTTTAATTTAGAAAGAATTGCCATAATGTTTTCCATAATCACTGTACTATTTTACATTCCCACCAGCAATGTAAGGATTCATATTTTTCCACATTTCTTGCCCACACTTTTTTATTTTCTGTTTGTTTGTTTGATAGTAACTATCCTAATGGGTGTGAGGTTTTGATTTACATTGGGGATGGGTAATTTAAAAGATTGCTCAGGAGGTGCCAGTGAACACCAAAGTTGAAAACCATGGAGTTAATGCCTATCATTTATTGAGCATGTATTATTCCCCAGGGAGTCCTGAGTACTCATTTACCCCCACCCCCACCCCGCCCAAACAACTCAGTGAGGTAGAAATCATTCTGGTTCCTACAGGTGAGAAAATTAAGCACATGGAAGTGAAGATCACACAGCTAGTAGATGGTGGGGCCAGGATTCAAGTCCAGATCCCTGGGCACTTTGCTGTTTAGCCCTTGGATGAATGAGCTCTTTTAGGGACCTTTCCACTGCAGGAGGAGAAAGTGTGAAGGGAACTAACGTAGCTCTAATTTGCAAGGGGTCAATACAATATCAAAATTAAGTTGTTAGTTTCATTCTTGAAGGAAATATATTTTTTACACCACATTTTCAGTAAGGAGGTTTAATAAAGAAGAGTTGTTTAATTCTAAATAATCATAGTTCTGTCTTTTAAAGGAATAGTTTAATAGTTATTTTATACTCATTAATTCAAATAAAACTTGAACCTATGCGTTTTGAAAGAGGCAGAAAACTAGAATGCATTTCATTTACACCTGTACCTACTGAGTGCCTATAACAGGGCCATGTTTTAGAATGTGAGTATGACAATACTGCCATCTTGTGGGGAATTAAAACGTGGCCATTTACAACTATAGCAACATAATCCTAAAGCTAGGATTCTGCAAATTCTGTGCACAGGACTATTTAGATCCACTTTTGGTCAAGGGGAGGAAATGTCATGTTCTTTTAAAGCAATTCACACTATTGGAGAGCAAAGTAAGAATCCTGCACCCAGGCGACAGGGACAATGGCAGAGGCAGTCCTTTGTTACTCCGGGACTGTCAGAGGGGAAGCTGAGGCTGGAGCCACGGGCATTGGCGGAAGGGCTAGTTACCCCAGCAACCATACTTCCACTCTACCCACAAAGACAGGAGGAAAAATCTGAGACTCGGATGCATACCCTAATTGTCTTTAGTTTTAGAAGGTCTAGATAGGCAGGAATCTTTCTTCCTCCCTGCCTCCCATCTTCCTCCTCCTCCTTCATAACTACTTTATTGAGATACAATCCATACATTTAAAGTGGACAATTCAGTGTTTTTCTTTAGTATATTCAGAGAGTTGTGCAACCATTGCCACAATTTTACAACACTCTTGTCACCCCAAAGAGAAACCCCATGACTCCTCAATCCTCTCATTTTTCCAAGGCTGTGCCAAGCATTAATCTACTTTCTTTTTGTATGAATTTATTTGTCCCGGACATGTCATATAAACAGAATTATATGATTATGAAGTTTTTCATTTATGTTTTCAAGGTTTATCCATGTTTTAACACATATTAATATGCCATTCCTTTTTAATTGATTAATAATATTTCATGGTATGCATATACCACATTTTTTATTTATCCATCCATTAGTTGAGAGCGATTTGGGGTTTTTCCTTCACTTTTTGACTACTTTGAATAATGCTGCTATGAACACTGGTGTAAAAGTTTTTGTGTGAAGATATGTTTTTGTTTCTTTCACCCAGGAGTGAAATCATTGGGTCAAACAGTAATTCTGTTTACCATTTTGAAGAGCTGTCAGACTGTTTTTCAAATGAACTGCATCATTTTACATTCCCACCAACAGTGTAAGAGGGTTTCAATTTTTCTACATCACAAGCATTTGTTAATGTCTTTAATAATAATAATAATAATAATAATAATAATAATGATAATAATAATTAGTTTAGCCATCCAAGTAGTTATGAAGTGGTATCTCATTGTATTTTTTTAAATTTGTAAATTCTTCATTTTATTTATTTATTTTTTATTTAAAATTTTTATTGTTGACACTACTGCAGGTGTCCTTCATGGTGGTCTTGATCCCCATCTCCTTAATGGCTAAGGGTGTTAGCATCTTTTCATGTGCTTACTGGCCATTTGTGTATCTTTGGAGAAATCTAAAGCTCTTTGGCGCATTTAAAATTGGGTTATGTACTTGTCTTCTTGT
>NW_005871275.1:154128-170607 GCF_000147115.1 Myotis lucifugus | reverse complement strand
TTGAATATATAACATGGTATTATTGACTGTAGTCACAATGCTATGCATTAGATCTCTAGAATTTATTCATTTTCTAACTGCAAGTATATACCCTTTGACCAACATTATCCCAATTCCTTCACCCCAGCTCCTGGTAATGACCATTCTACACTCTGTTTCTATGAGTACAACTTTTTTAGATTGCACATATAAGTGATATTATACATCATTTGTCTTTTTCTCTGACTTATCTCACTTAGCACAATGCCCTCAAGGTCCATCCATGGCAGAATTTCCTTCTTTCTTATAGCTGAATAATATTCCATTATATATACATATTCATATCCTATCTAATAAAAGAGTAATATGCAAATTAATTGTCACTCCGCAACAAAGATGGCAGCGCCCATAGTGGCTGAGGCAGGACGCTGGCGGCGTTGCCTGGGCAACGTGAGCCCAGAGTCCGCTCCTCGGCCACATGGAGGGAAGGGAGTGGCCTCTGGCCAGAGGCCTGGGCATGGGATGCTGGTGTTGTTGCAGGTCGGGCTGAGGAACCCTCCCCAGCCCCCCCCACCCCCCACCCCCTGCTCATGCACGAATTTTGTGCACCGGGCCTCTAGTATATATATATATCTCACACCTATTTTTATCCATTCATCTGTTGATGTACATTTGGGTTGTTTCCATATCTTGGCTATTGTGAATAATGCTGCAGTATCTCTTCAGATCCTGTTTTCGTTTCCTTCGAATATATACTCAGAAGTGGAATTGCTAAATCATTAATTTTTGTGAGTAGTGTAAGATAGGGGTTCAACTTCATTTTTTCAACAGCATTTATTGAAGAGACTATCTTTTTCCCATTGAGTATTCTTGGCTCCATTGTCAAATATTATTTGATTGTATATACGGGAGTTTATTTCTGGGTTCTTTATTTTGTTCCATTGATCTATGTGTCTATTTTTATTTCAGTACCATACTGTTTTGATGACTATAGCTTTGTTGTATAGTTTGAAACCAGGAAGAATGATGCCTCCATCTTTGTTCTTCTTTCTTAAACTTGCTTTGGCTAGTTAAGTCTTTTGTGGTTCCATACAAATTTTAGAATTGTTTTATCTATTTTTGAGATAAATGCCATTAACACTTTGATAGGGATGCATTGACTCTATAGATGGCTTTAGGTAGTATGGACATTTGCTAAAATATATGACATATATAATATTAAATATTAATTCTTCCAATCCATGAAAGCAGGATATTTTCCCATTTGTTTGTGCTTTCTTCAATTTCTTTAGTTAAAGTCTTATAGTTTTTATTATACGTATCTGTCACTTCCTGATTATAAGTTTATCCCTAAGTACTTCATTGTTTTTGATGCCATTGTGAATGGGATTGTTTTCTTTATTTCTTTTTCAGATATTTTATTGTTAGTGTATAGAAATGTAACTGATTTCTGTATGTTGATTTTATATTTTGCAGCTTTACTGAATTTGTTGATTAGTTCCAACAGTTTTTTGGTTTAGTCTTTAGAATTTTCTAGGTATAAGATCATATTATGGGCAAATAAAGACAATTTACTTCATCCTTTCCATTTTGGATATCTTTTATTTCTTTATCTTGCCTGATTTCTTCAGCTAGGGCTTCCCGTACTTATTGAATAAGAATGGGGAGAGTGGGCATCCTTGTCTTGTTCTTGATCTTAGAGGAAAAGCTTTTAGCCTTTCATTACTGAGTATAATGCCAACTGTGAGTTTGTCATATATGACTTTCATTATGTTGAGGTATGTTCTTTCAATATCCAATTTGTTGAGGGTTTTTATCATTAAAGGATGTTGTATTTTGTCAAATGCCTTTTTACATCCATTGAGATGATCATATGATTTTTATCCTCCATTTTGTTAATGATGTATCACATTTATTAATTTGTGGATGCTGCACCAACCTTGCATCCCAAAGATCAATCCAACTTGTTTCTGGTCTATGATGCTTTTACTGTATTGCTGAGTTCCATTTGTTAATGTTTTTGAGAATATTTGCATCTATATTCATCAGGGATATTGGTCTATAATTTTCCTTTCTTGTAGTGTCCTTTTCTGGCTTTGGTATCAGACTAATGCTATCTTTGTAAAACGAGTTTGAGAATATTCCCTTCTCTTTTATTTTTGTGGAAGAGTTTGAGAAGAATTGACATTAATTCTTCTTTAAATGTTTGGTAGAATCCCCCAGTGAAAAACATCCAGTACTGGGCTTTTCTATGCTGGAAGATTTTTGATTAATGATTCAATCTCCTTACTCATGATTGGTTTGTTCATATTTTTTATTTCTTCACTAGAGGCCCAGCGTGCAATATCACGTGCCCCGCCCACCACCCCGCTGTGCTTGCAGCTGCGCCCACCCACTGCTCTGCTGTGCTCGCACCCCAACCACTCACCCACCACCCCGCCACCCTACCCACCCGCCAGCCGCCAGCCTTGCTGCAATCGGAGCCTGTGGGCCACAGGGGAGGGCCTGAGAGGTGCTCCATGCACCTCATGGTGACGGGTTGTTTGGTCGTTTTGGTTGTGACGCCTCTTGGCCTTTTATTATTATAATGATTCAGTCTTGGTAGTTTGTATGTTTCTAGGAATTTATCTATTCCTCTAGGCCCGTCGTCGGCAAACCGCGGCTCGCGAGCCACATGCGGCTCTTTGGCCCCTTGAGTGTGGCTCTTCCACAAAATACCACGTGCGGGCGCGCACATATAGTGTGATTGAAATTTCGTGGCCCATGCGCAGAAGTCGGTATTTTGTGGAAGAGCCACACTCAAGGGGCCAAAGAGCCGCATGTGGCTCATGAGCCGCAGTTTGCCGAGCCGCAGTTTGCCGACCACTGCTCTAGGCTATCCAATTGGTTGGCATTGTAATTGTTAATATTGTGTATTTCTGTGGTATCAGTAAAAATGTCTCCTTTTTAATTTCTGGTATTATTTATTTGTCTTCTTTTTTTCTTATTTAGTCCAGCTAAATATTTGTCAATTTTGTTTATCTTTTCAAAAAATCAAATCTTAGTTTTTAGTTCTGTTGATCTTTTCTATTGTTTCTCTTGTCTCTATTTTATTTATTTCCACTCTGATCTTTAGTCCCTTTATTCTGCTAACTTTGGGCTCAGTTTGTTTTTCTTTTTCTAGGTGTAAAGTGGAGCTGTCTATTTGAGACCTTTCTTTTTTATGGTGTGAGGTAGAGGCCCTTTTTCTTAATATATGCATTCATTGCTACACACTCTCCTGTAAGAATTGCTTTTGCAGAATCCCATAGGTGTGTTGTGTCCCATTTTTATGTTTTGAGACAATTTTTATTTCCCTTTTGCTGTTTTTACCCATTGGTTGTTTGGGAGGATACTGTTTAGTTTCCACATGTTGTAAATTTTCCAACTTTGCTCTTATTGTTGACTTCTGGAGGATGTTCTGTGTGTTCTTGAGAAGAATGTGTACTCTGCAGCTTTTGAATGGAGTGGTGTACCTATGTCTGTGAGGTTCATTTGATCTGAAGTGTGGTTCAAGTCCAATGTTTTCTTATTGATTTTCTGTCTTGCTGATCTATCCATTGCTCAAAGTGGGGTATTAAAGTCCTCTACTGTTATTGTATTGTTGTCTATTTCTCTCTTCAGATCTGTTATTGTCTGTTTAATATATTTATGTAATCCAATGTTGGGTGCATATGTTATTTTCAATTTGTTATATCTTCTGATGAGTTGACACTTTATCATTACCTAATGACCTTTTTGTGTCTGGTTACTGTTTTTGGCTTAAAGTCTAATTTGTCTGATATAAGTATAGCTACCCCCACTTTTTTTTGGTTTCCACTGGCATGGAATATTTTTATCTCTTTCCTTCACTTTGAACATGTGTGTGCCTTTAAAGCTGAAGTGAATCTGTTAAACGTAGAATATAGAATATATATATTTTTATTCATCCTGCCATTCTGTGCCTTTTGATTAAATTTAATATATTTACATTTATAGTAATTGTTGATAGGTAAGGACTTACTAATGCCATCTTATTAACTACTTTCTGCCTGTTTGTAGTTCTATTGTTCATACCCCCTCATCCCCCGCTTCTGCCTACCTTCACGAAATGGTGATTTTCCCTGGTGATATACTCTGATTCCTTTCTCTTTATTTTTTGTTAATCTACTATATATTTTTGCTTTGTGGTTGCTAAAAGGCTTACATAAAGATCTCATCGATATAACGGTTTACTTTATGCTGATAGCAACTTAACTTTGATCACATACAAAAACTACCCTTTTACTCCTTCTTTTATGTTTTTGATGTCACCATTTACTTCTTTTTATATTGTCCATTTGTTAACAAATTATAGTAGCTACAGTTATTTTTCAACAAATTATAGTAGCTAATTTTTCATGCTCTTTTCCTTTAACCTTTATGCTGTAGTTAAGTGGTTAGCATACCACAATAAAACAGAATTAATGTTTTCTAAATCTGACTGTATATTTACTTTTCAGTGTGTTGTATATTTTCATGTTACTAATTAGCATCTTTTCACTTGAACTTAAAGAACTCTTTTCAACATTTCTCGCAAGGCAGGTCTAGTGATATGGAATGCCCTCAGCTTTTGTTTGTCTGGAAAAGTATTTCTTTTTCATTTATGAAAAACAACTTTGCCAGGTACAAAGACTGTCACCACTTTGAACATATAATTCCACTTTCTTCTGGCCTATAAAGTGTTTGTTGAGATGTCAGCTGACAATCTAATGTGGGTTCCTTTCTAAGTTACAATTTTTTTCATTTTTTCCTGTTGCTACTTTTAGGATTCTGTCTTTGTGTTTTATTTTTGACTATTTCTTTATATGTCTTGGAGCAGATAATTTTAAATTAAAATAATAGGGCAATCTATTAGCTTTATGAACTTGGATATCCAACTCTTTATCCAGGTTTGGAAAGTTCTCAACTACTATTTCTTTAAATAAACTTTCTGGCCCCTTCTCTCCCTCTTCTCCTGGAACTCAAATGGTTTTGATATTAACTATTTTGATGGTTTCTCATAGAGCACATAGGCTTTCTTCACTCTTTTTCATTTTACCCCCTTGTTGTCCTCTGACTGAGATATTTCAAAGGTTCTATCCTAGAATTCACTGATTCTATCTTCTGTTTGGTCTATTCAAATGCTGATGCTCTCTTTTGCTTTTTCATTTTATTCATTGAATTTTTCAGCTCTAGGATTTCTGTTTAGTCCTTTTTTACAATTTCTCTCTATTAAATTTCTCATTTTGTTTGTGTATTGTTTTACTGATTTTATTGAATTATCTTTCTGGTGGTTGTTTGTTTTATAGCTCATTGAATTTCCACAAAGCAGCTAGATCTTTATGTCTTTGGGTTTGTTTACTGGAGGATGATTGTGATCTCTTGGTGCTGTCATGTTTCCTTGATTCCTTATATTTCTTGGAGTTTTGCCTTTGAGGTAGCAGTCTCCTCCTCCAAGCTTTTCTAACTTTATTTATCTCAGGTAGGACTTTCTTAGTCCTGCTTATATCTGGCACTTTCTGTGACCTTGTTTGGATACGTCTACTCCGCACTTCTCACTCCCTCTTGTGGCAGAATTTTTAAGCTTGTATGTCTTCTCTGAACCATACAACACACCAGGCTGCTACTGGAAACCTCTCCTTTCTCTCCCCGACCATGGTGCTGCAGCTCAGGATTGTCACTTTCCCCCTGCTTACGGACTGGCTTGTCTCCTGGGAACACTCCAGCTCACTCTCACTACTACCTTCCAGGAATAAAGAGCCGGTTGGTTGCACAATGTGGGGAGGTGTAGGTTTTGCCTTTGGGGTTGCCCACAGGTCAGGTTTTCACAGCAGCTTTTGGGGGGCTTCTAGCTGGAGTCCATAATGCACTCAGCAGGCACTGTGTTCCTTCAATGCTTTCTGATATTCATATCTGCTTCTCTCCCAATCTCCTCCCTTCCCCCAGTCATGGAGCTTTCACTTTCATACTCTGGGAGGAAGATGGGTTTCTTTAGCAGCATCCTGCAAAGCTGACAAGCTGGGTACTCACTCACTGCTTTCTCCACGGGAGAGATCCCTGTGACCCATAGCTCTCAGCTGCGCTGCCTTGGGGGTGGGGTGATATGATAAAATTCCTCTTACCACTCCATTGTCTCCAAGCTTGTTTTGTTTTGTTTTGCTACAACAGATGGCTGGAATATTTCTTCTGTAAAACCTGGACTTCTATAAAAACTCTTTTGTTTGGGGGTGTCTGCCCAAGTCAATGTTCTCCAGTTGGTCCCAGTCTGTGGCCAAGAGGGGCTGAAGCCGGTGTTCAGGTTCTTGCTAGTTCCACAGTCTATACCAAGGACTGTCTGCCATTAGCCGATGCACAGGCCCCATGGCTATGGTACTGGATCTCACAACCCCCCAACTCCCACAGAGGCACTTTCGTTCATAGATGGATTCTGAATTTTAGTTTTTAGGGGGACCAAAAAGCAGGGAGCTCTATGTTGCCATGATGCTGACATCACTAATTTTCTCTTACATTTAGGTCTTTGATCCCTTTTGAGTTGTGTGTGTGTGTGTGTGTGTGTGTGTGTGTGTGTGTTCAACTTCATTCTTTTGCATGTGGATATTCAGTTGTCCTAGTACAATTAGTTAAAAAGATTATTTTAGTACAATTAGTTAAAAGGATTATTTTACCCCATTGAATTATTTTGCACCCTTGATCTATAAATACACACTCATTAAAAAGTCTTCACTGGGATCATCTGGCCACATGAACAGTGTTTTCTCCTGGTCATATAATTTCCCATTTATCTCTGCCTCTTTCACAGCCTAGGAAGCTGAGCTGAACAACTAGAGGTAATACAAATATCTTTTGTCTTGCTTTTGGGTCATTGCTTTTGGGTCCCACTGCCCTGGACACCCTTCTGGCACTTTTCAGATTCCTACACATCTTCCAAGCAGATGACACACCAAAACTAAAAGATATAGAGATAATGCGAGGAAGGATTGGGCAGTGAACACAAAATCCTCCAACAACCAAATGTCCTAAACCTAGTCTATCTCTCCGCCCAGTCATCTTGGCCAAGACATCCTTCTTTGTTTCACTGTTACTCAACACTATCACCTTTTATTATTAAAGGTCTCACCTGGAATGGTGGCATCTAGGGATCTAGGGACAGGGTTTTCTCTGGCGCCATCTAAAGTGGTGGCAGAGGAAGCGAGTGCTCACAGAGGAATGAGAGAGATAGGAAGAGACACAAGAGTGTGGTGTCAAAAAAGAAGAGTTTAAGGGTATAAGAAGAGTCTACAGTACCAAATACAGAGAGGAGTCAAGAAAAATAAGGACTGAAAGGTGGGAATTGGGGAATGTAGGGCCTTTGTTTATGAAAACAATTCCAATTCTCACAGAGCTCCGAGTGGCATAAAGATAGCAGTAGGTTAAGGAGTGAATGGGAATTGAGGAAAAGGAGAAACACATATATTTCATAAGGTAGTGGAGTGCAAGGCCATTTGATGAGAATGAAATGTGGAACTCTGAAGTTCAATCCTTGAACATGCCTTAAACAGATTCATTTTTACTTAAGGCTCAGCAGCTGAATAGAGAACAGTTACCACATGTCACCACTAGAGGCTACCCCAAAGCCACTTATTTTATTTTTGTTAATGCTCACCAGAGGATATTTTTCCCATTGACTTTAGAGAGTGGGAAGAACGAAGGGGTAAGAAGGGAGGGCAGCCGAGAGAGAGAAACATCAATTCGAGAGAGACACATCAATTGGTTGCCTCCTGCACATCCCTGACGCGGACCAGGGCCAGGGATCGAACCTAAAACCCAGGTAGGTGCCCTTGACTGGGAATTGAACCCGAAACCCTTCGGTGCAAGGGCCCAAGCTCTAACCACTTCACCACACCGGCTAGGGAAGCCACTTAATGTGGCCCATACCCTGTTGGGAGTAGGGGACAGAGGTTTTGAGGTCTTTGCCTAGAAAAGTAAATATATACCAAAATATAACCTTCCACCCTAATCCAGTTAATGCACAGTCTACTGGTAAAAGTTTATAACTCTGTGGTTTAATTTGCATTCCTTAATTGCTAATATTCTTTTTTTTTTCTAATAAAGTTTATTTTTTTGTGGTGTTTTTTTCTTTTTTAAAATTTTTTAATTAAGTTATTACATATGTGTCCTTATCCCCACATTACCTCCTATCTCCCCCCTCATGCCCTCACCCCCCTGTTGTCTGTGTCCATTGGTTAGGCCTATATGCTTGCATATAAGTCCTTTGGTCGATCTCTCCCCCTTACTCCCACCCTCCCCTACCCTCCTTCTGAGGTTTGATGGTCTAATCGATGCTTCTCTGTCTCTGGGTCTGTTTTTGTTCATCAGTTTATGTTGTTCATTATATTCCACAAATGAGTGAGATCATGTGGTATTTATCTTTCTCTGACTGGCTTACTTCACTTAGCATAATGCTCTCCAGGTCCATCCATGCTGTTGCAAATGGTAAGAACTCCTTCTCTTTTACCGCAGCATAGTATTCCATTGTGTAGATGTACCACAGTTTTTTCATCCACTCATCTACTGATGGGCACTTAGAATTGCTAATATTCTTGCTATACTATGCCCTTCAGTTAAAAGACTGGGAAATGGGTTGAGATACAATTATTAATGACCAATAATTAATGATCACATGTCAGGTACTGGGATAAGGATTTTTTATTCATTACCTTTAATTCTCACAAGAACACTGTTAAGGGGATCTGTTATATTATTTTTGCTTTGTTATTCCTAAACTTAATTTTTTAAAAATATATTTTATTGATTTTTTACAGAGAGGAAGGGAGAGGGATAGAGAGATAGAAACATCGATGAGAGAGAAACATCCATCAGCTGCCTCCTGCACACCCCCTACTGGGGATGTGCCCGCAACCAAGGTACATGCCCTTGACCGGAATCGAACCTGGGACCCTTTAGTCCCCAGGCCAACGCTCTATCCACTGAGCCAAACCGGTTAGGGCATTTTATTGATTTTTACAGAGAGGAAGGGAGAGGGATAGAGAGCTAGAAACATAGATCAGCTGCCTCCTGCACACCTCCTACTGGGGATGTGCCCGCAACCAAGGTAAATGCCCTTGACCAGAATTGAACCTGGGACCTTTCAGTCCGCAGGCCGATGCTCTGTCCACTGAGCCAAACTGGTCAGGGCCTAAACTTAATTTTTTAATGAAAATTTGTAAATATACAGAAAGTGAAGTGGAGAGTCTAATGAACACCCACATGAGCATCACCTAGATTTAACAGTTGTTAACATTTTGTCATATTTGCTTTATCTACTTGTTCTTGGCTGAAGTATTTTAAAGTATGGTCATTACTCACCCCTAAATATTTCCGTGGGTATTTCTAAAAATTAAGAAAATTTCCCATGTAATCATACCATTATTATAACAAATGAAATTAACTATAATTCTCTAATATCATCTAATACCCAATTCATATTCATATTTTGTAGTTGTTTTTTATGCTTGGTTTGTTCTGACCAGGATGTAAACAAGACCACTCTTTGCTATATCTCTTAGGTCTTCCTAAGAGCAATTCTTCTCACACTTCTTCTTCCCCCTTTTAAAAATGACATTAACATTTCAAAGAAACTGCCAGCTTCACCCTATGTGTGAATTCAGCTGTCTGTCCTTGTAGCCACCTGGCCCCCTTGGTTCTGGCCACTCTCTGAGACTTACCTTCAATTCTGAGAATTCTCTGATACCTTTCAATGCATTCCTAGCCAGAATGGATTTTGTTGTTTGAAACTACAAACTATGACTAACACAGTGACCACGCAGTTGAGGACTGAAGGAGGCCAGGTGGCGGCCCCATTTCTTGCGAAGACTCAGCTGAGAAATGTGTTTCAGACACAAACCCAGAGTGATCCAGATTCCTGCCTGGGGAATGTTATAAGGGAATGCTGAACATGGCCCAGTATACTAAATTGTGTGCAATTTTCCTGGAAAAGTAAAATAATAATTTAGGTCCTTTAACAGGTTTGTAAGGACTCATTAAGAAGAGAACAATGAGAAACAAATTAGGGAGAGCACAATGCACGGGATGTGGTGGACCAAGGTGGAGGCTGCGCCTGCACCTGTGCCTGCGTCACTGGCCTGATGGGCTGTGAGCTGTGGGTCTGGGCCATGGCCTCAGCAGCCATGGAGGAGGTGGCTGAGACTGCTCCTCAGCAGGGCCTCCCCTCTTGGGGGCCTTCTTTTATGCCTTTGTGGAGATCAGTGTTCAGGGGCAGCCAGGTTCAGAAAGGTCCTGACCTTGACATGACTCTCAGCTCCTAGTGACCCCATACAGAGTGCTAAACTCCGTCCCTTTCCTGGAGGCTCAAGGACTGTAGGAGCCTGTGCTGTTCCTCTCAGCCTTTATCCTGCCTTTCCATCCTGGCTGGGGTTCTAGGAAGGCAGGGCCAAGTCCTTACACTTCTTTGTGTACGTGCACAAAGGAGAAGTCAATGAATGTCCCTTGGCACTGGGGGACTTGGCTGGTCTCCTCTTTGCTAGAGCTCTTACTCCCACATCGCCATGTTGCTGGGCAGGTGGATTTAGGTGGAAAAGTACATGTGAAGTCAGAATGTTGCTTTCAGCCTGAAGCTGTGGTTGGGAAGACAGGGAGAGAAGGACTTTGCAGGTGGGTGGGCAAGTCTCGCCTTTTTCATTTTAGAGAGCCAATTCCTGGATTTTGCCCTGACATACACATCAGCTGCTGTCCACTTGATGGTCTGTTGATGATGGACTTGGAGGATGCTGGTATAAATTTTCATCCGTGTCTAGAATCTCTTTGCCCCATATACTTCAGGTTGCTATTTGAAGCATAAATCAGATCAAATAACTCCACTGTTTTAAAAGTCCTACCAAGGCTTCCTGTCTCACTGGGCCCTTCTCGTGGTTTTGTAAAAATTGAATTTATGGGGGTGACACTGGTTAGCAAAACCATTCAGGTTTCAAGTACACAACTTAACAAAACACCATCTGCACACTGCATGGTGCACACATTGCCCCGAGCAGTCTTTTTCTGTCTCCCCATTTCCCCCCTTTTGCCCACCTCCACCTATCGTCCCACCCCCCTTTCCCTCTGGCCATCACCACACTGTTGCCTATGTGTATGTGTTATGTATACATGTTGTTTCTTTCGCTTAATCCCTTCACCTTCTTTCATCCAGTTCCCCAAACCTCTTTCCTCTGACAACTGTCAATCTGTTCCATGTAGCCATGCCTCTGTTTCTAAGTTTATTTTATTCATTAGATTCTATATATAAGTGAAATCTTATGGTACTTGTCTTTCTCTGACTGGTTTATTTCACTTAGCATAATAATCTACAGGTCCATTCATGCTGTCACAAAAGGTAATATTTCCTTCTTTTATGGCCTACTAGTATTCCAATGTGTAAATGTACC
Organism: Myotis lucifugus; assembly: GCF_000147115.1. Lineage (NCBI taxonomy): Eukaryota > Metazoa > Chordata > Mammalia > Chiroptera > Vespertilionidae > Myotis > Myotis lucifugus. The sequence continues at coordinate 159,193 of NW_005871275.1, read as the reverse complement.
ACAGCTTTTTCATCCACTCTTCCATTGTTGGGCACTTGGGTTGTTTCCAGATCTTGGAGATTGTAAATAACACTGCAATTAACATAGGGGTTCATATATTCTTTTGAATTAGTGTTTCATATTTCTTAGAATATATCCCCAGAAGTGGGATCACTGGGTCAAAAGGCAGTTTCATTTTTAATTTTTTGAAGTAGCTTCATAATGTTTTCCACAGTGGCTGCACCAGTCTGCACTCCCACCAACTGTGCATTTGGCATTTTGTTTGCTTCCATTTCATTAAATTCTTTTTCTGGGTTTTTCTCTTGTTATTTCATGTGGGGCATATTTCTTTGTCTCCTCATTTTGTTTCTCTGTATTAGTTAGATTTGCTATGACTCCCAAACTTGTTATGATAGTTTTATGATAATGTTGTCTTGTTGGGTTCAGTGGTACAATCTTCCAGGTCACCTGAGCTCCATGCTCTGGGAATGTTTCTTGTAGGTTATGTGCACTCTCATGTTGTAATTGAGTCTTGAATGCTGTTGGCACTTTCATGGCTGACTGTAAGGATAAATCTTAATCACCGTGAATGAGATGCTGTACAGGGGCTGTCCCCTGAGGCAGAGTTGTGCCCAGCTGGGTCTGGTGCCTGCCAGAATCCCCCTTTGCTGCTAGTGTGGCTAATTGGGTTGAGCTCTGGTGTGGTCTGAAGCCCACCACTGGTTATGTTGGTTCTGGGTTTACTTGGTTGGGGTTCAGGTACAGGTTGATGTAAGACACTGTGTGTAACCAGCCTTGGGTTATCTGGAGCTACTATGCTGTTCACTGTTTGTGACTGTATCTCCTAGGCCCGGGTGTGCTTGGGAAGGGCTGGTCTGTGTATAATGGTCAGCTTCCTCCAGTCCAGACCTGGGGCAGACCTGAAAAAGGACTGAGGCTTTCTGAGGACTGCCTCCACCTATCAGCTACTTCACCTCCCCCCGAGGTTGCCTAGTCTTCCTCCAGAGCCTGGTCTTTCCAAAGAAAGATTGTAGAGTGGCCCAGGCTGGCCGCAACTCACAGACACTTGCACAGGATGCAAGCTCACTAGAAAGGGGCAACCAGGGTCAGGAGGAGAGGGCTAGTGGGTTCCCTACACGGGGGTCACATGACCAGGCACTCAGTGAGGAGAAAGTGGCCAAACCACTCCTTCTCTACCTGAGTCTCCCACTCTAGTTTCCCCAGGAGGGGCGTGCCACAGGTTCAGGTGGGGTCAGCCAGCTGTCTCCTCTGCAGGACCAAGCTCAGCCAGGCAGAGCCTCCAGGCTCAGGAGGTCAGATAAAAAGTCTCCTGCTGGGGGTGATGCTGGCCCAGCCCACAGGAGGGGGCTAAGCTCTTTATCTGTTCCCAGACAACAGCCTCGGAGGGATTCTCACTCTGGATGCCCATCTCTGAGCAGCTCTCCCTTTCTATGGAACTGAGCTCAGGGAGGGGTGGGGTATTTGGGACTTAGGGGGCAGATCCAAACGGTCTCCCATTGGGGGTGGTGCCCATAACCTATAGGAGGGGTATGGGCATTTCTTCTCCTTCCTGGGGTAGTGCAGGCTGAACTTGCAGGGGAGATAGAAATGGCCCCATGTGATGTAGCCACACAACCCAGCATCTGCCTGTCTGATTCCCAGACAAATGCTTCCCTGGGAGACGTGCTCTGAAAGTCCCTGCTCTGCATGGCACTCTGGTCTCTCTGCATGGCTGACCTCAGCAGGACAGGGCAGGCCAAGTGGTTCAACAGGTTGTGGCGGGGCGGGGTGGGGGGCATGCCAGCTGTGCACTGGAGGTGCGAAAGTCCAGTTCCCTCTCCAAAGCCACAAGCTTTAGTCACTCTCTGAGTCTCTGCCAAGAGCCTCCACAGAAAAAGAGGGCCCCAAAGGTCACTCCTGGGTGCTGGGTGCGGCCAGAACACTTCTCTGTTGGACCCGACCGTGGCAGAGTAGCCTTGCCAGCAGTTGGAGACCAGGCAGTGCACTCCCTAGGCTGGTGCTGTAACAGTAGGGATGCTCATCCCTGGGAAGGTGATGTATGGTCTGTAGCAGACTTCTCTCGCAGTGGGACAGATGTTCACTACCAGATGCTATGTGGGCTCCTCTTCCCACCTCTGTTGCTCTGGGCTGGGGATTCCTGCATGGGGTTGAGACCTCCAAGCTCCTCGGGAGAGGGGCTTTTGCAGCCAAGATGTTCCTCCACCTTCTCAGCCGCAGCACCTGGGTGTGGGCACTAACCCTTTTCACTCCTCCACCCTTCTTATCAGTCTCTATGTGGCTTTTTCTGTAAATTCTTGGTTACAATATTTCAATTCAGCTAGCCTTCAGTTGGTTATTTAAGTAGATTGCTCTATAATTTAGCTGTAAATCAGGCTTGGGGCAGGAGCAGGTGAATGTAGCTTCCATCTACTCTGCAGCATCTTGGAATCCTTCCCATGGCTTTTCATAAAAGCCTGTGTGGGCTGGCCTCTTTCTACCTCTCTGCTGCCATTTGTCACCTTTCACCTTCGTGCTCAGGACTCTCCAGCCACACTGGCTCCTCCCTACCCTTTGAACACGTCAGACCTCAGGATGTTTGCACTTGCTGTTCTTTGTGCCTTAAATAACATCCTCAGGCCACCTCACATCCCGTTACTTCTTCTTGTCATTCAGGTCTCAACTCAAATTCCACTTCCTCTCTGACCACCCCATTTAATTTAGCCATCCTTTCCTCTATCATCATTTTCCCCTTTGCTCAGTTTCATTATCTTTACAATACTTATATTTTTATAAAATTATTTTATTCTTTTTTTTTGTATATCTAGAATCATGCCTGGTGCATAGTTTTGTTCAATAAATGAATGAAAGGGAGAATAGTGGGACATGTTTGTAATGTCTACAGGCATATTTAAAAAAGTAATTTGAATTTGTGTCCTATGTCTAATATTTATGTTAGTTTACTATAACTTTATAATTTAAATTTTCTATAGAATGAAAATGTTTAGTGTATGCCAAATTGAATAATTCATTATTTATTTAAGACAATGAACAGATTCATTCAATGAAGGAATGAGTAAAAGGTGGTGCTCCAGGAAAAGTGTCCCATTTGATCCTGTGGCATCTGTACCTTCTGGCACAATGCTGGGTACACAGACCCAAGGAAAACACGATCGATCCGGTGAACTTGAAGGGAAAGTGCTGCTCTGTTGGTTTCTCTCCTTCATGTGGAACAGAAGAATTTCCCAAGTCAAAGATTGCTCCCCAAAGTCCAAAGAAGCAAGACTTTCAGATGGTTTTCTTCTTGGAATCTCACACTTCTCTGTAAGTTCAGAGAGCTGAGAACTAGGGTCACAATCATGATCATAACTGGCCCAGGCTTCCCACAGAACAGAGGCAACCGTTCCTTCCAGCCCTGCAAGAGCGTTTCATGGCTGACCCATCATCCCTCCACTCCTGGGTGAGCAGGTCTGAAGGGGGCCCCTAATGGTCTCTGCCCCGATGGATTTTCTAGCCGGCTCTCATCCCCTGAACTAAACGAGCCACTTTTTGAATCACTTTTAAGAAAATTACACCTCCTGGGCTGATTCCCCCCTTCACCCAAAATCTCTTAGGCAGTTTCTCTTCTCCTAGGTGTGTGCTCAAGAAATCTCTATATCTTGATTGCTGGCACAATGTTAAACAGAATCAGACAGAGAAAATTCTGGTGGTGAAGGAGTGGAAAAAACAGCCTTTGTCCTCAATCAACTGTAAACGCCCCTATCCTTTCAGTGAAATCCAGTCTTTTTCAACTTATAACTTTTTATAACTTCTAGCTTATAGATTTTTATAGGTTCTTGGGAGGCTATTTTCCATGGGTCCCTTGCATTTCTGCATGTCTTGTGAGTAGAGGCAATGATAGTCTTTGTTCTCGATGAGTGTTCAAGGATGTTTGTATAACAAACAACCTTGATAGATATAAAAAGTGTTTCCCTCTGAGACACAAGGCAGATTTGTTTCCTGGCCAGTATAATAATGCCCTTATTCAGGGCAAAGGCTGGGCAGCTTTGCCACCAGTCCCCTTATCATATTGGGAGTTTCCTAAAGTACAGGGCTCCTGCGCTGTGACAAAGGCCACTGCATGCTCACCACCTGCCTGGGATGCTCCCCTCACCCTGAACTTGGGGGCCTGAGGAACTGACGTGAGGCTCATGCTGCCTGCTGTGTAAAGTCCTGTGTCTCTAAACCAGCAGTTTCCTGTCTTCTGCCTACATCCATGAAACTGTGGCAGCCACCTTATGTGGCAAGCGGGGTAGAATCTCAGAGCCTTCTTGACCCTCCTCTAATCTGTACCCAGCAACTTAATTGTAAGCCTGTTTCACTAGTACACATTGTACAGCAAACTGTACTGAATTTCAAGAAAATGTGTCTCGTCTCCACAAGAGCAGGCAGGTTGCACTCTCCTGATGACCTAATAAATACGTGGCACGTGGTCAGTGCTCCTTGGCTCCTTGCTGGCAGGTCCCCTTTGGAAGGCCTGCAGCTGGGGGTGTGCCTCCCCTCTGTCCACACGAGCCATCCCTGAATAGACTCCATAGTGGTGGTGGGTGTCCTAGTTTCCAGGGGTCTCCGAGTTTAACCTTAGGCCATTTCCTGCACTGCCTGCTGGCATTTCCACCACTCAGCGGCGAGCCAGGTAGTGCCAGGAAGAATGGCAAGAGGGAGCTGTTAGTAGGAGCAGCCCCAGGTGAATCCACAGGGAGGCTAGGACATGAGTCAGTGAGGCGAAGGCTGGAGGGAAAACACCCACCTCCCACCCCAGATTAAGGACTAAGTGTCCGGATGTCTGGGAGTCCACTCTGCCAATGAAACAGAAGCTCTTTGCCCTGAGCATGGAGAATAAGAAACCTGGTATCCAGGCCAACTCTGGGTCAATTCGTGTTCCTCAGCAGGTGACACAGCTGCAGTGAAGCAGAAATGAACCAACACAAGGAGACCACCAAGCCAGTCTCTGATCAGGATTGGGCAGCTTCTCATTCCCCTTTGCATTGTGCTACACTCTATGAAGCTATAGATGGAAGAGCCATAATCATGGTTTTGTTTAAAAAAA